>NC_059102.1:292620797-292940439 GCF_020740685.1 Jaculus jaculus | reverse complement strand
CTGGGATGTGGGCCAAATTAGCTAGCTCAATATTTACAGAAATATCAACCCACAACTATGTTGGAGTATTAGCTTGAGAATAATGTCTTTTTGTAATGCTTTTAAATTACAAAGAGCATTTCATAAATACTTTATATAGTATCACTTAATGTTAACATTTTGCCTAAAGCAAGCAGTCAGAAAAAAAGTCCTAGGTTTTTAAGGTGATAGCCTATGCATGTATATAATGATTTAAAAAACCAAAGCATTTGAACCTAATAGCACAAGTGATAGTGTCGATGATGTTAAGAAATAAGTAAAAGTTCTGGAAGAAAGAAGTTCTCAATATGATAGCTCATACAGATGAAAGGTACTTGTCTCCTGAGCTGATGGGTAAGTCTAAACCATTGTCATCCAGGAACTCAGGTAGCTGATCTATCAATGGATGGGCAGCTCTATGTCAGGAACTGGTTCATCGAAAAATAGATAACTTTGAATCTGTCTGAAGGTAGAAAGAGGAAGGAAAGCAAGCAGCTTCCTTTGTAAAGGGTGTGAACATAGCTCTTCACTCACATCTTCACTTTTGAATTGATCACGCCTAGCTACAAGGCTGAAATTTTAATTCTAAGTGAGCAGCAGACACATTTCCAAGCGTAAACTCAAGGGATTCTGTAACTAGAAAGAAGAGCATAACAACTGCTGGAGTCACGAGGTAGTCTATGCCAAATCCTTGCTTTGGTTTCCTTGTGCTCACTATGCTTACAGAGAAGGCACAAATAGGATGTTTTGATACATTTGTAGATGTTTTCTAAAAATGGGTCATTGAGTGAGAAAGATGGCTTAGCAGTTAAGGTGCTTGCCTACAAAGCCTAAGGACCCACGCTCTACTCTCCAGATCCCAAGTTAACCAGATGCACAAAGGCGAGGTAAGCGCAAGGTTGCACATGTCCACTAGGTGGCACAACCATCTGGAGTTTGATTTCAGTGACTGAGGCCCTGGCATGCCAATTTTCTCTCTCTCTCTCTCTCAAATAAAAAAAAATGAAAAACTACTTTAAAAATGGGTTATCTATAGAACTCAATCTCATTTTTCTTTTAATTTTAGCCATTATGTATAGTTTTTGAATTGAAACCCTCAGTAAATAGTGGGATCTCCTTGAAGAGGCATTTAAAAAACTCATAGTTTGACTGGGGACTTTACACTGCAAAGGCAAGAACACAGTGTGTGAGTGTGACCCTGATCCTTTCTCCTCTGCCTGTGGTGTGCGTGGATATCATATGTACTGGAAGTGGTGAGAGGCAGCTTCCCCCGTGAATAGTTTAATCCCCAAGGCAATGAGAGGAGTAGCTAGTAAATAATAAAAGCACTCATATCAGAAATTGCATGAGCTCTTACAAAATAAAATTAAAAAGTGAATATATTAGCATAAAAAGCCTAAAGGACAGCTACTTACTGCTCTATCTTTGGAGAGGGGGAGCTCATTAGAAGTTGACAAGAAAGCTTAGTAGTTTGCAAAATGATTTGATTCACTTAATAATGGGCTTGGTGAGAAAGCAAGGCAATTGTAAAAGATGTTACCCAAGGAAGTGAGGCTGTATATTCAACAGAAGTCATTCTTGATCATATGCATTGCTCCAGGATGCAAGAGCACCTGGACTGTACAAACTATTTCATGCTTTTATGAAGCTACTTACTTATTTATTTAATTTTGCAATATGGTCTGGCCTCAAACTCACTAGGAAGTTGAGAATGACTTTGAACTTCCCATTCTCCTCCCTTTAGTTCACAAGAGCCTGGGGTTACAGGCAGGCTTACCATGCCAGGGTTTATGCAGCATGGGAGATCAACTCTGGGACTTTGAGCAAACTACACATGCGCTCTCCCCACTGAGCCACACCCCCAGGTCACACTTATGAAGTTTTGTTTTTCACTCCTACAAAGCTGATTAATGATTTCATGAATTGCATGTTAAAACTATGCAGTCTAATGCAGTAGCCACCAGCCACATGTGGCTATTAAGCACTTGAAATAGGGTAAATTAATAAGTGTAAATAGACTGAGATTTTCTTCTAAGTGCATTTTGAAGACTTGTTTAAAGGGCAACATAATGAGTAAACCAGTCATGGTGGGACACACCCTTAATCCCAGCACTCTGGAAGCAGAAGTAGGAGGATCACCATGAGTTCGAGGACAGCCTGGGACTATAGAATGAGTGCCAGGTCAGCCTGGGCTAGAGTGAGATACTACCTTGTAAGAACAAAACAAAATAAAAATAAAGTGCAAACTAATGATTAACATTGATTAGACATTAAATGACTATTTTAGACATATAGAGTTAAATTATGACGATTGTGATCTGGACTGGATCGGGCCAGGTGTGAATACTTTCCCCTCTAGTCCTGTATTTGTTGGTGTTCACAGCACCTAACACAGTGATCTGGACTGGACTGGGACCAGTGCAGTAACTTCCAACACCCAGGTCCTCTTTAGGAATCCTCTTCCCTTTGCCCTGCATGTGTTCACACAATGTAACTTTGTGAATGGGGTCAGCATTCAAGTTCCACACTGAGACTGTCCTCAGAATCCTTCTAACTCCACCGTGTGGGAGATGAAAACCAGCCACTGAAGCAAGAACTTGTGCTCAGATTCACCCAGATTCCATCTTCAGCAATCCTTCCCCATCCCTCACTGCCCTACACTATAGGGGATGGGCACTAAAGATCTCCTGTTTGTTTGGGGACCCAAGTATAAGCTCCAGCACAGCCACAACTGACTTGAGATCACCTCACCTATGCCACCGTGGAAGGAGGACTGCCAAGACTGAACTCCAAGCACCACCAAGCACAGCAAAGCCCAGAGAACACAAGCACAAAACACTATTTTAAGTCCTCAATTAACACAGGTGTGCCAGCAGGCCCTGACCCATGGACTATCTCCAGTTGGGAAAATCTCAAAGTAATGTGAAAAATCAAGTCAATAATCCTTCCTCAAGAAATGCCAATACTGTAACAGATGACCCCCCCCCCACCATGGGAGCTGGCTAGAGGACACTCTGAAGAGCTCAAAAGGAGGATTATGAATATATACTGAGAACTCAAAAAAGACACAAATAAACACATGAATGAACTCCTGCGTAAATTCAGTGGGCACAAACAGCTGGATGAAATGAGGAAGTCTAACCAGGATATGAAAATAGAAGTCCTGAAGCAAAACCAAACGGAAATCAAGCTGGCAATGAAAAATAAAATAAGTTAAATAAAAATTCCATGGAAAGCTATTAGATCAAGTAGAAAATATATCAGACCTTGAAGACAAAGAAGAATTGAATCAATTACTCAAAACAAATGAGAAGGTAACAAATAGCTATAGGAACATGACAGAAATGTTCAACACCTGTGTTGTAGTTATCATTTCATTGCTGGGACCAATCACCCCACCAAAAGCAGCTATGAGAGGAGATGTTTTATTTTGGCTCAAGGGGAGCTCCATGATGGCAGGGGAAAGCATGGCAAAAGCAGAGGCTGGACATCACTTTTGCTCCAGCTGGTGACTATATGAAAATATATTTATCTGATATTGTTTATAAAGCATTCATTCAAAATCTATAAATGCTTTATGGTACTCAATGTTCTGTATAAAACAACATCATAACTCCTGTTCACAAAGAACTTGCTCTGAAGATTCCTATACTTATTGGGCCATCAATTATTATAGTGGTCAAGCTAATGCTAGACACCATCGTTTAGTACTACTATCACAAAAACTTTAGGGGAAATGTTACTATTATTTGATAAAGAGTAAACTAATTTTTTAAGGTTCATATGCTTGGTAAGATTGGAAATTCAAAGTCTATAATGACTCTAACTCATGCTTTTGAAGCTAACATAAATATGCTGGCATTATTAAACTAAATATGTAAAGTAAATTTTCAGGATAATATTTAATGTTATGCTCCACTTGGGAAAATTAGCTAGGAAAGGAAACCTTGAAAAAATGTCAAATAAAATTAATCTACTTACTTCATTTTTAACTAATGAAATAGGTTTTTAAGAACTGTACAAATTATCATAATTTTGTATGAACTAAGAGATAAAAACTCTACACCCATTCTCTCTGTCTGTTTCTCTTCTCTCTCTCTCTCTACTTGCAAATAAATAAAATGTTTTTTAAATCGCTAAGTGTTCTTTGCCTTGGGATTAGAACAGTGTCTAATAACTTTTGAAATGGCTCAAAACATACTTTTGCCATTTCGTACTGTTTTTATGAAAAGTGGCATTCTTAGCATTAACAATTATAAAATCAAGATATTGGGTTAAAGAGATGCCTTAGCAGTTAAGGCACTTGCCTACAAAGCCTAAGGACCCAGGTTTGACTCCCCAGAACCCACGTAAGCCAGATGTGCATGGTACCACATGCTTCTAGAGCTCATTTGCAGTGGCTAGAGGCCTTGGTGTGCCCATTCCCCTCAAAAATAAATAATATAAAAAGATCAAAATATAAAGCCAAGCTTGGTGGTGAACACCTTTAGTCCCAGCACTTGGGAGGCTGAGATGGAAGGATCACCATGAGTTTGTGACCAGTCTGGGGTAGAGTGAGACCCTACTTTGGTTGAACTTAAAAATGTTTTTTTCATCTGAATCTTGTTCTCTAAGTCATTCATTGGTGCATTCCAAATCATCCCAAAGCTCACTAACTTAGATCAAGTTATTCTTTTTTCACAACCATGGATTAACTCTATGAGGGCTACTTAAACTATTTCCTCTCAAAGTCTCCTTTCCCATGAGTAATTTTCACTTGGGTATATGTGGTGGTTTGATTCAGGTGTCCACCACAAACTTAGGTTTTCTGAACGCTAGGTTTCCAGCTGCTAAAGATTTGGGAATTAACACCTTTTCCAGACAGTGTATTGTTGGGGGCGGGCTTATGGGTATTATAGCCAGTGTCCCCTTGCCAGTGTTTGGCACACTCTTCTGTTGCTATTGTCTTTCTTATGTTGGTCAGGGGTTAATGTCCACCCTTTGCTCATACCATCGTTTTCCCATGCCATCATGGAGCTTCCCCTCTAGTCTGTAAGCCAAAATAAAGCTTTTCTCCCACAAGTTGCTCTTGGTCAGGTGATTTCTACCAGCAATGTGAACCCGACTGTAATAGTACACAAATCAAACATTTACTAATAAATCATAACAAAATTTATTTTAAAATAACTATTTGGTATAGGTATAATTTATAATTAATTAGAGATAAAAACAAAATTTCTTACTAATAAGATGGATGTGCTTGCTTATTTTTACATAAAGAATTAAATCTGGATATTGAATACTTTAGTAATTAAAGAATCTTCAATGTCTTTCAGAGTTTATTCTGTATTTTGTGAATTTGTTTTTGGCCCCATTACTTTGGGCCTGTGAATCAGTATGTTATAGTGGGAAGTGACTTATGGAGCAAGCTTCTCACTTCATGAGAGCAAAAATGGGAGGGGCAGGGGGCTGAAGAGATGGCTTAGCAGTTAAGGCACTTGCCTGCAAAGCCAAAGGACCTAGATTCAATTCCCTAGGACCCATGTAAACCAAATGCACAAGATAGCATATGCATCTGGAGTTCATTTGCAGTGGCTAGATGCCCTAGCGTACCCATTCTATCTCTCTCTCTTTCCACCCCCCTCTCTCTCTCCTTGTCTGACTCTCTCTCAAATAAATAAATAAAAATAAAATATTTTTTTTTAAGAAGTGAGGCAGCTGCGCATGGTGGGGCACGCCTTTAATCCCAGCACTGGGGAGGCAGAGGTAGGAGGATCGCCATGAATTCAAGGCCACCCTGAGACTACATAGTGAATTCCAGGTCTGGCCTGGGCCAGAGTGAGACCCTACCTCAAAACAACAACAACAACAAAAGTGAGGGCTAGGATCCCAACAGTCTGGTGCAGACCATGCCCTCAATGACTTACCTTCCTCCCAGGAGTCTTCACTTCTTAAAAGCATCACCCCTCCCCAGTAGTGTGTCAGGCTGGAAACCAAACCTTTAAGACATTAACATTTCATCTTTTGAGTGGACATTTCAGAACCAAACTATACAAAAAAGATAAACATAAAATTCAATTCTCTACTCTCAAGAATTTTCTGTAACATTACTGATTCTAGATTTTTGTTTCAAAATAGAGACTCAGTAATAGTTGTTTATAATTTATAAGGTGTCACCAGTTTTAATTAAGTGGAGCAAAGGAACTGTTTCTATGATAAGTATTATAAAACTTGGAGGAGAAAGAAATAATAATGAGTAATTGTGAGCTGTTTCTGTTCATGGAAATGTGCTCACAACACGTTATGATCATATGTTTAATTCTCTCTCCTTAATGGAGTCTAGTAACTTTATCTGCAGGCAATTTCTTCCCAGCAAGAAGGAGTTTTTGGTCTGTGGGTTTGATCTAGAAAACACTATTTGGCAATTTTTTTTAAAAAAATATGTATCTATATCAAAGAATATGCAGGTGAAAAATTAAAACTCAGTAGGCTTCTCAGACTTCAAATGGCCATATGTTGAGTTTTTCACAGCATGACATGGCATGCATTAATGATTTTGATCTTTTTAATATTTGTAACTTCTTTAAGCATATTGCCAGTGAAAAGGGGCCAAATTGTCTTTATGTTGGGCCACTTGGGGGAATCCTCAGCAATAAACAGATAAAATATAACTTGTGAGCTTCTTTTTCCCAAGTGGGCAGAACATCATGCTATGTTCAGATGCCTGGCTTCCCACCAAGGAAGAAAGCTGCCAACCAAGTGGCCTGACGGGACACATACACGGTAATTCTCCCAGAGAAAATGAGAGGTAAGACCAGAATTTCAAAATGCAAATCAGTGGAGCCTTTTCACAATAGTACTTATCTAATAATCATTGGGGAGAGGAGTATTTATTAATTTGTTTGCTTGTTTACTTTGGGATGCGGGGTATCTAACCCAGGGCCTCCTGCATCCTAGGCAAGTACCACACCACTGAACTACACTCCCACTCCGACATGCCCATTTTAACTTGCAGAGTTCTGGTGACTTCTTTGCTTTTGCTTATACACCATTCCCAGTTATGTACTGTTGTTAGTGGGGCTAAGAATAGATAAATGCACCAGTGCGCAACTTATGGGTTCCCGAGAAAGCAGAGAGCCCTTTTTCCATGTAAATTCTAATTATTTCACTAGTCTTTTTTCAGATTTGATCGTAGTGCATCTCTATTTAGAAATATGAGGGGTAGCGTGGCAGGTGCAGACAACAGTAATGACCATTTGATATCCCACTTCCCAAGCCACTCTTCATTTCAGCAACATTTTCCTAGACAGAGTTTTTAAATACATTTTTATTTATTTTTATTTGATAATGACAGACAGAGAGAGAAAGAGGGAGAGAGAGAGAGAGAGAGAGAGAGAATGGGCATGCCAGGGCCTCCAGCCACTGCAGACAAACTCCAGACGTGTGCTCCCCCTTGTGCATGTGGCTGATGTGGGTCCTGGGGAATCAAGCCTCGAACTGGGGTCCTTAGACTTCACAGGCAAGTGCTTAACTGCTAAGCCATCTCTCCAGCCCCGATTTTTTATTTTTATTTTTTGCTTATGCATCTATCTATTTATATTCAATCTTTTTGTGACTATGTTCCTTAAAACCACAGCTAAGCCATTCCAACATTATCATAACTTGTAAATGCTTCTCTTCAAAGCTGCTACCCCCAGACACATTGAAAAAAGCTTTTTAATTCTATGATGTCCCAGTGGTTGATTAGTGATTTTGTTTCCTGAGCAACTGGGGTTATATTCAGAAACTTGTTGCCTATGCCAATATGTTGAAGGGCTTCCTCCACTTTTTCCTCTAGCAGTTTCAGGTCAGATGTTAATGTCTTTTACCCACTTAGACTGAATTTTTGTACATAGAAAGAGAAAAGGATCTGTTTTCATCCTTCTACATATAGATATCCAGTTTCCCCAGCACCATTTGTTGAAGAAGCTGTCTTGTCTCCATTGAGTGTTTTTGGCATTTTAATCAAAGATCAGGTGGCTGTAGCTGCCTGTATCACCATCTGGGTCCTCTATTCTGTTCCATTGATCTACATTTTTGTTTTTGTGCCGGTATCATGCTGTTTTTGTTACTATGGCTCTGTAATGTAGGTTAAAATCAGGTATGGTGATACTGCCAGCCTTATTTTTCTTGTTCAAAATTGTTTTGGCTATTTGAGATTTTTTTTTGTTTCTAAATGAATTTCAGGATTTTTTTAAATTTCTGTGAAGAATGCCATTGAATTGTGATGAGGATTGCATTAAATGTGTATAATGACATTCAGATTGACATTTTCACAATATTGGTTCACCCAATCCAAGGACATGGAATGTCTTTCCATTTCCTAATGTTTTCTGCAAATTCTGTCTTGAGTGTTTTAAAGTTTTAATTGTAGATATCCTTCACTTCTTTGGTTAGGTTTATTCCAAGGTACTTTATTATTATTATTGGTTTTTCAAGGTAGGATCTTGCTCGGGCTCAGGCTGACCTGGAATTCACTATGTGGTCTCAGGGTGGTGTTGAACTTGCAGGGATCCTCCTATCTCTGCCTCCCAAGTGATAGGATTAAAGGTGTGCACCACCGTGCCTACCTTTTTCTTTCTTTTTTTTAGGCAATTGGGAATGGGAGTGATTCCCTGATTTCATCCTCAGCATGCTTGTTATTAGTATATAGAAAAGCTACTGATTTTTGTGTGCTTATTTTGTATCCTGCTACATTGCTAAAAGTGTTTATCAGCTCTAACAGTTTTCTGGTAGAGTCTTTAGGGTCCTTTATATGTAGAATCATATCATCTGAAAATAATGATAATTTGATCTGTTCCTTTTCAATTTGTATCCCTTTTATGTGCATCTCTTGCCTTATGGCTGGGGCTAAGATATCTAATACTATATTAAATAAAAGTGGGGACAGTGGACACCCTTGTCTTGTTCCTGATTTTAGTGGCAAAGCTTCAAATTCTTCTCTATTTCATATTATGTTGGTTGTAGGCTTGTCATAAATAGCCTTTACTGTGTTGTGATTGGTTCCTTCTATTCCAAGTTTCTTTAGCACTTTTGCCATGAAGGATTTGTCAAATGCCTTTTCTGCATCTATTCAGATGATCATGTGATTTTTGCCCTTCAGTCCATTTATATAGTGTATTATATTTATCAATTTGCATATGTTGAACTATTCCTGCATCACTGGATAAAGCCTACTTGGTCAAGGTGATGATCTTTTTGGTATATTCTTGTATTCTGCTTGCCAATATTTTGTTGAGAATTTCTGCATCTATATTCATGAGGAAGATTGGTTTGTAATTTTCTTTTTTTGTCTTTGTCTGATTTTGGTAACAGTGAAATGCTGCCTTCATAGAAGGAGTTTGGTAGAATTCCTTCCTTTTCTATTTTATGGAAAAGTTTGAGAAGGATTGCTGTTAGTTCTTTTGTGAAGGTCTGGTAAAATTCACCAGTGAATCCATCTGGGTCTGGACATTTTTTTAGTTGGGAGATTTTGTTTTATAACTGCTTGCATCTCCATACTTGTTATAGGCCTATTTAAATAGTTGATCTCATTTGATTTAATTTTGGTAGGTCATATAAATCTATGGAATCATCCATTTCTTTCAGATTTTCAAACTTAGTGGAGTACATATTCTTAAAGTGTGCCCTTATGATTTTTTGAATTTCTCTAGTATCTGTTCTGATGGTACCTTTTTTATCTCTAATTTTATTAATTTGTATCTCTTTTCTCTTTCATTTGGTAAGACTTGCTAAGGGTTTATCAACCTTATTTACCCTTTCAAGAAACCAACTCTTTGTTTCATTGATTCTTGGTATTGTTTTTTTTTGTTGTTGTTGTTTCCATTTCATTAATTTCTGCCCTAATCTTTATTATTTCTTCCCATCTACTGATTTTTGGTTTGTCTTGTTCTTCTTTTTCAAAAGCCTTAAGGTGAAACATTAAGTTTTTTACTTGCAAACTTTCTACTTTATTTTTAAATATATTTTATTTATTTATTTATGAGAGAGAAAGAGAGAGAGAGTGAGCATGGGCACACCAGGGCCTCCAGCCAGTGAAAATGAACTCCAGATGCATGTGCTCCCTAGTGCATGTGGTTTACGTGGGTCATGGAGAATCAAACCAGGATCCTTTGGCTTTGCAGGCAAAGGCCTAAACTACTAAGCCATCTCCCCAGCTCCTAATTTCTTTTTTTTTTTTTTAAGTTTTATCTATTTATTTGAGAGCGATAGACACAGAGAGAAAGACAGGTAGAGGGAGAGAGAGAGAATGGGCGCACCAGGGCTTCCAGCCTCTGCAAACGAACTCCAGACACGTGCGCCCCCTTGTGCATCTGGCTAACGTGGGACCTGGGGAACCGAGCCTCGAACCGGGGTCCTTAGGCTTCACAGGCAAGCGCTTAACCACTAAGCCATCTCTCCAGCCCAGCTCCTAATTTCTTAATATAGGCACTGAAAGCTATAAATTTCCCTCTCAGGATTGCCTTCATTGTATCCCAAAGGTTTTGGTATGTTGTGTTATTTTATTCTAGGAATGTTTTGATTTCTTTTTTATTTCTTCAATGACCCATCCATAATTCAGTAGTATACTGTTTAGTATTCATGAGTTTGTGTATACTTGGTAGTTTTTCTTGTTGCTGATTTGTAATTTAACCCCGTTGTGATCAGATAGAGTACAAGTAATTATTTCAATTTTCCTGGATTTGTTAAGATTTTTTTTTGAGTCTTAACATATAGTCTATTTTAGAGAATGTTCCACATAGAATGTATATTCTGCAGCATTTGGATGGAATATTCTGTAGACATCTGTTAGGTCCATTTGTACCAGGACATCATTTAGTCCAGATATCTCTCTGTTTATTTTTTGCTGGGATGACCTGTCAAGTGATGAGAGTGGGGTATTGAAGTCACTCTCTACAACTGGGCTTGGTGTTATCTGTGACCTTAAGTCTAATAGTGTTTTATGAAATTGGTAACACCCATGTTAGGTACACATATGTTTAGAATTATAATGTCTTCCTGTTGAATTTTTCCTCTAATCAATATAAAGTGACCTTCTTTATCTTTCCTCACTAATATTGGTTTGAAGTTTATCTTATCAGATATTAGGATAGCAACACCTGTATGTTTCCTAGACCCTATAAATTAATTTAAAATTATTATTATTGTTGTTGTTGTTGTTTGTTTTTTGAGGTAGGGTCTCTCTCTAGTCCAGGCTGACCTGGAATTCACTATGTACTCTCACACTGGCCTTGAACTCACAGCGATCCTCCTACCTCTGCCTCCCAAGTGCTGGGATTAAAGGCATATGTGACCACTCCTGGCTAAAATTAAATTTATGTGAGTTTGGTCTTCTCTTGAAAATCCCAAGGACCTGGCTTGAAGAGTTGTCACCACCACCTCTTGATGGGGACATTGCTGTTGGATTCGTCACCACCACTGTAGAGTGGCATATCTTCCTGTGCACCACTACATTCAGCAGAATAGATCATTATCAATTATTATTATTATTATCTTTACATATTTACTAGAAAGACAGAGAGAGGGAGGAAGAGAGAGAGGATGCATGGACATAGCAGGGTCTCTTGCTGCTACAAATGAACTCCAGAAACATGAATCTAGGCCCATTGTGAATCTGGCCTGATGTAGGTACTAAGGAATTGTACCTAGCCCATCAGAATTTGCAAGCAAGTGCCTTTAACTGCTGAGCCACACCCCCCCCCCACCCCAGGCCCCATAATGGATTGTTTGTTTGTTTGTAACTAACTCCTTATTGTTATAGACCTTTGAATTGAAGTTTCACAAATGAGTCTGATTAGTAGAAAATAACCATGCCTTTATCTCCAAAGGAGCATGGAAAAGTAAGGTGAGGATTTCTAATTTAACAACAGATAGATGGACTAAAGAAATGGCTCAGTGGTTAAAGGCACTTGATTGCAAAGCACAGTGGCCCTGGTTCTATTTCTCTGGTGCATCCATTCCCCTGCTGCACTCTGCTTGGAAAGAAATAAATAAATAAAGTAAAAATAATAATAATTGTGATAGATTATGTGGCACGGTGGTATGTTAACAATCCTAGAACTCAGGAGCCTTAGGCAAGAGGATCAGAGAAGAACTTGAAGTCAGGCTGGACTTCAAGTCAAGAATAATGAAAAACCACATAAAAGTAAAGAAAAGAACAGTAGATATTTTTTTTTTCCTGAGGTAGGGTCTCACTCTAGCCCAGGATGACCTGGAATTCACTATGTAGTCTCAGGGTAGCCTTGAACTCTTGACCATCCTTTTACCTCTGCCTCCCAAGTGCTGGGATTAGAGGCATGCGCCACCACACCTGGCTAGAACACATAGATTTTTACAGTGAGATTTTTTCCCCCACCTTACAAAAAGACTATTCATTCCGAAGTTGCTGGGCAGACAGAGTATAGCACATCCAGCACAGCTAGGTAATGTGAGATTACATACACTTTTCATAATTTATTCAATAATTCTTTTGTTGCTGGGCCATTTGACATGTTTTTAATATTTGATCAAGATGTACTGAGACATAATTTGCATAAGAAAAAAATGAACCCTTTTAGACAGTTTAACCTTCTTAGTATGCAGCATTTCCACCAGTAGGTTTACAGCCCCTCATGAGTGCTGCTTTGTTTGCAGTTTTAGCTACAGTTGATATATGTTTAAAGTAATATTGATGATAAGCCAGACATACTGGCACACTCTGTAATCCCAGAACTCCGGCTTCAGAAACAGGAGGATTGGGAGTTGGAGGCCAGCCTAGGCAACAAATATTGTCTCAAAAACTGAGGAATGAGAATGTGGTTTAGTGGTCGGATGCTTGTCTAGCATGCGCAAGACCCTTGGTTCAATACTAGCATTACAAATTATAGGAATGAGAATAAAGTTAGCTGGGGATAATCCTCATGTGTGTTAGAATTCATACTGAACAATGAGTTCTGAGTTGTAAAAAAGGGTTTATGTTTTGTACCTGTCTGTATGTCTTTGTCTATAAGTTAACTAATACACTATTAATGTGTATTTATTTAGTTCCTAATGAAATAAACTCCATTTTACATTTTGTTCATTTATTGTTTGTGTATGGTGAATGACCTTTTCATGATTTGATAAATTTTCCCCCAATTACTAGAAACAAACAAACAATCAATCAAAAAAATCCTATTGTGGGCTGGAGAGATGGCTTAGCGGTTAAGCGCTTGCCTGTGAAGCCTAAGGACCCCGGTTCGAGGCTCGGTTCCCCAGGTCCCACGTTAGCCAGATGCATAAGGGGGCGCATGTGTCTGGAGTTCGTTTGCAGTGGCTGGAAGCCCTGGCGCGCCCATTCTCTCCCTCTCCCTCTATCTGTCTTTCTCTCTGTGTCTGTTGCTCTCAAATAAATAAATAAAAAATGAACAAAAAAATATTAAAAAAAAATAACCTATTGTGAGGGCTGGAGAGATGGCTTGGCGGTTAAAGTGCTTGCCTACAAAGCTAAAGGACCTTGGTTCGATTCCCCAGGACCCATATAAGCCAGATGCACAAGGTGGTGCATGCGTCTGGAGTTCATTTGCAGTGGCTGGAAGCCCTGGTGCTTCCATTTCTCTCTCTCTCTCTCTCTCTCTCTCTCTCTCTCTCTCCCTCTACCTCTTTCCTTCTCTCAAATAAATAATTAAAAATAAAATATTTTTAAAATCCTATTAAAAAAACAAAAGTTGGCTGGGAAGCTAGCTCAGGTGGTCAAGTGCTTGTTTTGCAAGCATGAGGATCTGAGTCTGATACCCAAAACTTCCATGAACATAGCTGGGCATGGTGGTGCATATCTACAATTCCTGGACTAGAGAGGCAGAGACAGGAGGATCCCTGTGGCTTGCTGGCCAGATAGCCTATCTTAATTGGTGAACTTTGGGCCAATGAGAGACCCTGTCTCAAAAAAAAAAAAAAAAGTGGGAATGATACCCAAAGTTTTCCTCTGCCCTCTGCATGCACCTGCACACATGCAAATACACACACACACACACACACACACACACACACATACAAAGTAAAAAAATAAATTAATGAAAATTAGAGCATTAACCCTGGATGAAATTCCAGAATAAGAAAGAAAACCATAAAACACAACAAGAGAACCCCAATGAAGTCATGCCCTCTCCCACAGCTTTCCTTATAAAACATCATCTCTTTACAACAGGAATAGGACTGAAGTAGACATTACTAGCTAGGTAAGTGAGGAGTTGGTCTCTGGCTACTCCTACAAACAAAGTTCTTCAAGGCATAAAATCCTTAGAGAAGAACTAGAAGACCTGTCATGTATCATGTTTTTATTTATCCAAAAGTCCTTTGAATTTTGAAGGACCTTTGCACATGGATAGAAAAAAATAAAAGTCACCTAGATATTCAAAAGTTAGCATCAATATGTGCATGTCCCACACTGAGCATTATCTTTCGATAATCCTTTAATTTCTCTAGCTTCTATGTTTGTCCTTTGCATTAAATTTGCTCATTTAGGTTATGATTTCTGGTTTTTATGCCAACCTTTATCCAGTTCCCTTACCATCCTTGAACAACTTTTAGTATAAAACTACTTCTGGTGTCAGCATTTTTACTATTGTTATTGGCCTCAGACCCAGTCATATCTTCACTTTCCATCTAACTCTTGCCTGAATGTGAGGGACTTGATGTTATTGGTAACTTTGATGGAAAAAATGATGATAAGTAAATCAAATTACAGATGGCTTTACAAAGCCAAAAGAAGAACTAATATATTGGATGACAGAATTGGGATAAAAATTTCCATAGGCTGGAACAAATTACTACACCAACCAGAATACATTATAGCTGAGTGGAATTCTGAGCTTACTTTTAGAACCTTAAAATAAAGATACACAATAGGGCTAGAGAGATTGCCTAGTGGTTAAGGCACTTGTGGTGGTTTGATTCAGGTGTCCCCCATAAACTTAGGTGTTCTGAATGCTAGGTTCCCAGCTGACGGAGATTTGGGAATTAACACCTTCTGGAGGCGGTGTATTGTTGGGGGCGGGCTTATGGATATTATAGCCAGTGACTCCTTGTCAGTGTTTGGCACACTCTCCCGTTGTCCTCCTGATGTTGGCTAGGGAGTGACGTCCACCCTCTGCTCATGTTATCATTTTCCCTGCCATCATGTCATTTCCCTCTCGAGCATGTAAGCCAAAATAAGCCTCTTTTTCCCACAAGCTGCTCTTGGTTGGGTGATTTCTGCCAGCAATGCAAACCTGACTGCAACAGCACTTGTCTGTGAAGCCTAAAGACTCATATTCGAATCTCCAGGTCCCATATATGCCAGATGTACAGTGACACAAATGTGCAATGTCACACATGTGCACAGGGGGGCACATGTATCTGGAGTTCGTTTGCAATGGCTGAAGGCCCTGACATGCCCATTCTTTCTCTCTCTCTCTCCTTGCCTCTTTCTCACTCTCAAATTAAAACACACACATACACAAACACACACAATAATAGCAAAAATCCAACCTCTGTCAACTTTCATATGGCACGAAGCTCCATCAACAGACACAAAGGAGATCACAGTGGAGAGATCTCAGCTCACTTGGCCCAGCCACATCACACAACATGAACAGTGAGTAGAGAGATCCTGGCTCACTCCTCTAGGCCAGCCACACTTAGAAGATAGGCTTCACTTTGTGTAGGGCAGAGAAGACAGACAGGTAAAGGAGCTTATCTTCCTCCCTTTCAATCTGGTTTTTGTCCTACCAAGCTTCTGAAGCTTCTGGTGACTTTTTTTTTTTTTACAAGGGATGGATGCATTTCCTATCTTATCATACCTGAGCTTTTCTTCCTCATTTGATGCATTGATTGCTCCTCCATCAACTTATGTTGTTTGGCTTTTCATCCTTACATTTTTTTTTTTTAATTTTAGAGAAAGAGAAAGAAAGAGAGACATAGAGAGAGAGAGACAGAGACTGAGAGAGAATTGGTGCACCAAGGCCTCAGCCATTGCAATCGAATGCCAGACACTTGGGCCACCTAGTGGGCATGTGTGACCTTGTACTTGCCTCACCTTTGTGCGTCTGGCTAATGTGGAATTTGGAAAGAGATCGAACATGGGTCCTAAGGCTTTGCGGGCAAGCGTCTTAACTGCTAAGCCATCTCTCCAGTCCTCATCCTTACACATTATTAAGAACTATTTTTCTCCCTGTGCTCCAAAAAGGATGTTTGTTTCTTAGCTCACTTTTCTGTATATTTTCCAAAGATTCTATTCCCATAGTTGCAACTACCAAATTCTTGCCTCTGACTCCCAAGTCCTTATTTCTAGCTTCATCTTAAAAGTCTTGTTCCATGTGTCTAATAATGGAGGGTCAAATATTCCACCAAGAAATGCCTGTTTAGAAACAAAGTCTCCAAAGGAAACAGAAAGTGTCAAAAGGAGGTTAATAAGACAAATGTAATGGACAGTGATTGCAGCCTGAAAGCTCTTCTAGGTAACACTACACATCAAACCACGTGCTTGTTCTCAGTTGTATTCTGAGAAGGGGTATTTTCATGAAAATAATGGATTCCCACAATCTGGGGCCAGAAATCAAAAGGGTATGAATGGTGAGCTCCACCTTTAGAAGTAAGTGGTGGACTGAAAACCATTAAGTTTCCCCCTTACTTTCTGAAATGGAGTAAAAAACCTAACAGTAGATTTGTAGATATAAATATAAGTTTTTATTTTCATAATTTTGGAGGTTTTAAAATATTTTTACCCCACCTATCTTCCCATAGTGTTTGGAAGCAAAAGTTTTAACAAGAAGGATGGAGAATTGCTCCTTTGAAGAGTTCTTTTGAAATAGAAGCAGATCAGGTTGGAGAGAGAAGAGACTTAAGAGCAAAAGAGGGAGATTAGCAGGCAGGGGCTGTGGAGGGAATGAGAGAGGGGAGAGGAAGCCACAAGGGACTCATTTGAGTAAAAAGAAAAAAAGAAAGAAAGAAAAGACTCAACATAGGAATTGAAAGCCATGCCACATAAGACAGAGAGGGAACGGGAGAGGAGTGGAGGAGGGATGGAGAGAGTGAGAGCACTTGGGACTCTTCTCCCGGGAGAAAAGATCTGAGTTTGGAAATGTTTGAAGGCTGGCATGAGGAAAGGGACTTAGAATATTGGGTACAGCCCCAAGGGGCAGACTTGTACCTGTAAGTGGGAATTATAATTGGTGGTGGTACCCCATGTAAAGAATATCTTTGTGCAACTATCTGGAAATGAAATGTGCTCCTAAGGGAGATAGTGACTTTCCCATGATGAAGACACAATAGATGCATTTTTCATTGGGTGAACTGTATTTTCTAACCCTATGAGTGTATGATTCTATGAATACATTGAGTGTCTAGACATTTAGAGAAAACATTCTCTTCTAAAAGCTGACCACCTGGTTATGAGTCAAAACACATAGGAAATAATTAAAGTTTAGTTAAATTGGCACATAGCTAAATGCCAAAATCAGTGTTGTCAGCAATAACAGCCAAAGGAATTCACAAAAAGGAAGCTTGAGGTGGTGCTGGGAGCAGAATGCTCTTGGTGAGACGACATAGTCAGTATGTGGAAATGGGGCATGGATATGCTCAGTGGTGAGTCCTTCTAGCATTCTTGAGGCCGAGTCCAATTCCCAGCACCTCAAAAAAAAAAAAAAAGTTGTGGAATTGTACTGTAAACCTTTTATTTAAAATAAAGCTACGATTTGCTAAGCACAACTCTATTCTAATGAGAAAACTGGAAGAACAATATTGGTGCCAAGTGCTTTTAAGAATTTTATGGGGTGCTGGGGAGATAGCTTAGTGGCTAACGGTGCTTGCATGCAAACCCTGCTGGCCCAAGTTCAATTCCTCAGGCACACACAAAAAGTGGAATAAACATCTGCCATTCATTTGCATCAAGAGAACTGCCCTCCACACACATGTGAAAACACTAACAACATGTAAAAAGGAATGAATGCCTGAGTTTGGATCTCCAGAACCCACATAAAGCTGGACGCATTAATGGACATCTGGAATCTCAATGGACTCAGGAGGAGAAGAGAGGTGGAGACTGGAGACTTGTCTGAAAACGTGAGGGCAGGCTAGGCTGGCAAAAACATTGGTGAACGAGAGACCCTGCCACAAATGAGGTAAAAGATGAGGAGCTGTGCCCAAAGCTGTCCTCTGACCTACGCACACGCACATGCGCACACGCACAAGCATGCACACTCATTCTATGGCATGCATATGTTCTTACCCACAGAGAGAAAGAAAAGAGAGAGAGGAAGGGAGAGAGAGGGAGAGAGAGAGAGAGAGAGACCTGGATGGAGCGACAGCTCAGTTTCAAGCATGAGGACCTGAGTTTGATCCCCAAAACCCAAATGCCGAGCAAGCAGGGTGGTGGAAGCTTATGATCCCAGTGCTAGGGAGGCAGAGATAGGAAGTTCTCTGGGGCTCACTGGCCTAACTAATGAATTCCAGACCAGTGAGAGATCTCTTTCAAAAATGCTATCTCTGCAGCCTTCCTGATGCTCCACACCCAAAGTTAGCCTCCAGCCTCCACACTCACATGCACGCATGCGCATGCACACGCGTACATTTTTAAAAAGGAATGTTATATCTGGGACTCATATTTCCACAAATAAAGGAAGTGGGAAGTGAATTTTGCCTTAGGGTTACAAAGAAGAAAGACTATGAACCAGGCAGGATAAAGGTACCAAGTAAAATCCTTACTTGTTTGCTGATAGGAAATTGAGTTTCTAGCTAGAATTTTGGAGTACAGGGAGATTTAATTTCAAGAAAGGAAAAAAAAAAAAAAGAGTTTCCTTCAAACTAGCTACATGTTGTTATCCTCCAAGGGCTGTAGCCTTTTCTGAAAACCATGTGTGATTGTTAAGTTTTGTTGTCAACTTGATCAACCTGATCAGATTAGGAATCAAGTAGCAGTCTGTGACTGCATTTCTAGGAGGGATTAACTGAGGGAGGAAGACCAGAGTAGGCAGCCTTCCTGGTATTAGACTGTACATAAAGAAGTTCTGAGGGTTGGAGAGATGGCTTAGTGGCTAAAGTCACTTCCTTGCAAAGTCTAATGGCCCAGGTTCGATTCCCAAAGATCCATGTAAAGCCAGATGCACAAAGTGATAGAAGCGTCTAGAGTTCATTTGCAGTGGCAGAAGGTCCTGGCATGCTTATTCTCTCTTTGTGTCTTAAATAAATAAAAATATCTGTTTTTAGGGCTGGAGGGATGGCTTAGTAGTTAGGTGTTTGGTTGCAAAGCCAAAGGGCCCAGGTTCAATTGCCCAGGACCCACGTTAGCCAGATGTACAAGGGGGCACACATATCTGGAGTTCATTTGCAGTGGCTGGAGGCCCTGGCATACCCATTCTCTCTCTCTTTCTCTATCAAATAAATAAATAATATCATATATGTATATATGTAATGTTTTTTAAAAAGCAGTTGTAAGAGAACACAGGACCTTTCACCGGGTTGCCCATGTAACTCCCTGGTGCATGTGTCTACTTTATTAGAAGCCTGCCTCATTGACCTTTCAACATATCCCAAATTGGGACGACTGAGGCATTCAGCCTTGTGGACTGAGTAGCAGGTACTCAGTTCTCCAGCCTGTGAACAGCCACTGTTGAACTGCACAGCCTGTATCCTGTGAGCTGGCCTAATAAACCCTCTTTAGAATATAGATTTGTTTTATTCATGCTGTTCCTCTAGAGGACCTTGACTAAGGCACTGTGATAATTTGCCGTAGAAAAGCATGTCTGTTTGGAAACACATGGCTAGAGAACAAATTGTGCTCGGTTACCTGAAATTATAAACTGTCACAGATGACATTCTGTCACTCATCTTGACATAATTAATACTTTGGCCATGACCACAGATTTTCTTATGATTAATCTAAGCAATGTGAATTTTGTTGCTAAGTTAGAGAGGTAAATCTCTTAGTTTAAAAATATTGTGTGTGAAGCCGGGTGTGGTGGCGCATGTCTTTAATCCCAGCACCTGGGAGGCTGGGGTAGGAGGATTGCCATGAGTTCGAGGCCACCCTGAGACTACATAGTGAATTCCAGGTCAGCCTGCACTAGAGTGAGACCCTACCTCAAAAAAAAAAAACAAGAAAAAAAATTGTGTGTGTGTGTGAGAGAGAGAGGTGGGGAGAACATCTATTATTTATTTGTTTTGCTTTGGAGGTTCTGTTTTTGAGATAGTTTCCTCCTCATGTAACCTAGGCTGGTCTGGAATGTCAATATATAATTGAAGAATAATCCTCCTGCCGCTACCTCCCAAGTACTGGGATAATAAGCCATGCCATCCCAAACTGCTTGTTTACTTTAAAAAATATATATTTATTTGAAGCCAGGCATGGTGGCACACTTCTTTAATCCCAGCACCCAGGAGGCAGAAGTAGGACAATCACCATGAGTTCAAGGCCACCTGAGACTACAGAGTCAATTCCAGGTCAACTTGAGCTAGAGTGAGACTCTACCTTGAAAAACCAAAATAAGAAATTACTTGTTTGAGACAGAGAGAAAGAGGCAGACAGAGAGAGTGAGTCTAGGTGTGCCAAGGGAGGCTGCTGTAAACGAACTCTAGACGTATGTGCCACTTTATGCACCTGCCATTATGGGGGCACTGGAGAACTGAACCAGGGCCACTGGGCTCCAGCCCTGTTTGTTTACCTTTCACTTTTCTTTCCAGTTGGGTCCTGTGAGCCCAGATTGCCTTAAACATCTGAGCTCAAGTGATCCTCCTGTCTCAGCCTCTCAAGCAGCTGGGATTCACAGGTGCCTGCCACCATGTTCAAATGGAAAAAAAAAAAAAAAAAAACAACTCTTTAGATCTTTTTGCTTATAAGGTTTATATATTGTAGAAGACATTTTAATAGGCAATTCATTTTCGAACTAATGCAAACATGAAAATTTTTTGGTAAACCAAATGCTTTGAGTTGGAAATGATATTCCTCCAGCAGTGATTGTGACTGCTGTAGCAAATTGGCTTTGGGTGCCTGGGGAGATTGCTCAGTGGTTAAAGTCATTGCTTGCAAAGCTTGCTGACCTGGGTTCAATTTCCCAGTACCCACCTAAAACCAGACTCACAAAGTGGCACATGCACCTGGAGTTTGTTTGCAGGAGCACCTGGCCTTTGCATGACCATACTGTTTCTCTAAAATAAATAAATAAATAAATAGGCCTTAAGAAAAGTGAGGGGAGTGGCCATAGTTGGCTGAGAATCTGTGGGGTTAGTGCAAGAATGTGGGTTTTAGAGTCATATGATTCTGGTAAGGTAAGATGGGCATGAATGGCCGTGGTTAATGGCTTCCTGGATTCATGCCCAATGTGATATAATTTTGCAGTTCTCCTATCCCTTGAAACTTGGCTGGCCTTTTGACTTGTTATGGTCAATAGATTATAGAGGAAGTGGTACTACGGTTTTGAGCCAAGGGCTCAAAAAGACTTTTGCTGCCTTTTCCTTTTCCTCCTCCTCCTCCTCCTCCTTCTCTATCTCTCCCTTTCCCCTCCTGCTTTTCCTCCTCCCTTTCCTCTTTCCCCCTCTCCCTCTCCCTCATTTGCCAACTATGGCTAGTGTGCTGAAATAGGAGACCACCGGAGCACTACTCAGTTGTACAGGTAGTGTGTGTGCTAGACCAGCATACAGCCAGCCCACTCCCAAACGTGTTGAGAGAAACAGCCCCAATCAGAGAAGTGATTACCTGACACTTAACTGGTAGGGCACTGAGCAGTAACAGATGCTTACTATTTTAAGCGAAGGAATTCTGAAGTGGCTTGTTTTGTAGAGGTGGCTAGATGATACCCTTGGTCCAACTAGTTACTAGCTGTGACCTTCAGGAGTCACTTCTGGAAGAACCCTCAGGAGGGTTTCTTTGTCTCTGAGCCCTATTTCATTCATGTGCATTTAAATATCTATTATGAATCATCTGTTTAAGTCCTCACAATAATCTTAGGGTGTGACTATTTCGTTCCTATTTTACAAATAAGATAATCTTACAAAGGTGAAGTGACCAGTCCAAGTTGTCTTACGAGGTGACAGCTACACAAGTGTCTCACAAAGGCCCTCAGAGGAAGGAATATGAGTTTACAAGCAAACGGTGATGAGCTCCAAAGTGGAATTTGAAAGGAGGAGTGGTTCTTTTCTATTAATAGCTCCCTGGTGTGGAATAATTGAAATTAGTTATGAATGCAGAAAAAAAAATGGAGAGGGGGCTGGAGAGATGGTTTAGCGGTTAAGTGCTTGCCTGTGAAGCCTAAGGACCCCGGTTCGAGGCTCCATTCCCCAGGTCCCACGTTAGCCAGATGCACAAGGGAGTGCACGCATCTGGAATTCGTCTGCAGTGGCTGGAGGCCCTGGCATGCCCATTCTCTCTCTCTCTCTCTCTCTCTTTCTCTCTGCCTCTTTCTCTGTCTGTCGCTTTCAAATAAGTAAATAAAAATAAACCAAAAAATTTTTAAAAATGGAGAGGGTGGTAATGGGTGATTGTTTTGTTTGTTACCCTATCCCCAGGACCTAGAAGAATATGCAGCATGTTAGTAGAGATCACTAAGTATTTTTTTATAAGAGAGAGAGAGAATTGGTGCACAGGGCCTAGAGCCACTGAAATTGAACTCCAGACACATGCTCCACCTTGTGCATGCATCACCTTCTATGTCTGGCTTACGTGGGATCTGGGGAGTCAAACATGGGTCCTTAGGCTTCCCAGGCAAGTGCCTTAACCACTAAGCCATCTCTCCAGGCCTTAAAAATTTTTGAAAGGATAATCTAGGAATGATTCCTGACTGAATAATGGTACATTAAAAGCATGTGAGGTCCAAATGTAAAATTCAAAGGCTACAGGGCTAGAGAGATGGCTTAGTGGTTAAGAGTGCTTGTTTGAAAAGCCTGATGGCCTGTGTTCAATTCTTCAGTACCCATGTGAAGCCAGATGCACAAAGAGGCACGTGTGTCTGGAGTTCCTTTGCAGTGGCAGGGGTCCCTGGCACAGCCATATTCTCTCTCTCTCTCAAATAAAAATATTTTTAGGCAAGTTTTTAATTTTTTCATTTGAGAGACAGAGAGAGACTGGTCATACCAGGGCCTTTAGCCACTGCAACAAACTCCAGATGCATGTGCCCTTTTTGTGCATCTGGCTTTACGTGGGTACTGGGGAATCAAACTCAGGTCATGAGGTTTTGCAGGCAAGAATCCTAACCACTGAGCAATCTCTCCAGCCCTCAAATAAAAATATTTTTTTCATTTTTTTGTTTTTTCTTAAATTTTTTATTTATTTATTTGAGAGCAACAGACAGAAAGAAGGGGAGAGGGAGAGAGAATGGGCACGCCAGGGCCTCCAGCCACTGCAGATGAACTCCAGACACATATGCCCCCTTGTGCATCTGGCTAACGTGGGTCCTAGGGAACTGAGCCTTGAACTGGGGTCCTTAGGCTTCCCAGGCGAGCGCTTAACCGCTAAGCCATCTCTCCAGCCCCAAATAGAAATATTTTTTAAAAAAGAAAAATCAAGGCTTCAAAACTTGAATCCTTTAAGGGGACAGAAACAAAAATAACTTCCTTCCCTCTGACATATTCTCCCTTCCGCAGACCACTGAGCAGAAAACCTCTTCCTCGTATAATACAGGCAGCAGAACAGACTGGGAAGCAAGTGGGCACTGAACAGCTGACGTCTTACTAGAATCCAAGTCACCTCAGTGTATTGAAGGAATTCTACAACATATAAATCCACTTTCCTAGCCCAGTTGTGTCTTAGATCCCACCCCTTTTGGAATTGCTAACACAAAGAGAGCCCTGCAAAATCATATATACATATATATGTACACACACCCACACATGCACGCACACACGCACACACAGTTTACAGTATATAATCTGTGTAGAGCACAGGAAAGGGGAGCACGGCCAGGTCTGCAGAGGGTCTGGAACTGTACCCATGGAAGACGCAAGGTTCCTAGAAAGAGCATGCCAGGGCTGGGTAAAGGAATCCTGGTAAAAGTTTCTCTTCAAGGCTTCTTCAAGAAGTTGCATTGAGGATTTTAGTGCACAGCAGAGAGAAGAAATAAGAGGCA
This sequence comes from Jaculus jaculus, assembly GCF_020740685.1. Classification (NCBI taxonomy): domain Eukaryota; kingdom Metazoa; phylum Chordata; class Mammalia; order Rodentia; family Dipodidae; genus Jaculus; species Jaculus jaculus. The sequence goes on along the minus strand of NC_059102.1, from coordinate 292,916,353 downwards.
AGAACAAAGGGCAGACAGAATAGGTTCAATAAACAAATTCAAAATTTCTTGGAATCACAAGCTATTCTTTATTTTTATTGCCAGTTCCCTTCCTCCTCTTCTTGAAGATTCATCACTTGAATCTAGTTCTTGATTGTCCAACTACAAGAAGGGAGCTGACCAGAACTATGAGCTTTAGCTTGTGGTTTGCACACTTGGTTGACTGCAAGTGTGAAGTTCTTAACCTTTTTGGATAATTTATATCAAAGGAATCTTAGGAACATCCAGTAGTGGCTCCTGTCCTGAAAACCAGGGGTGATGTATAGCACCTGGCTTGATTTTTATAAAAATAATTTGGCTCTAAAACTCCCTTTTAGAGGTATGGGTGTGCAGAAACACATGGTCAGGTTTCCTCATTAACACAAATCTCAGAAGCTGAGAATGCAGAAGTGATCCAGGATCTAAGGATGTGCTAAAGGATCACCTGTCACATCTCCTCTTGTCTCCTGCATCTGGGACAGGTGGTATTTACCTGTATTCATTCAACACGTGTCAAACATCTGCTGTGCGTCAGGATCCTCTTCTGCTAGGGACACGTGGATTGAAGGCATGGTCTCCACACAAAGGTACAGAGAAGGTTGATGGCTGAAGTGTCAAGAGAAAATGACCAAAGCTGGGAATGTAAATTAGAGCGAGAGTCCAGAACATGTTATTCAGTGTTGGGATAGAGTGGGTGTCATATACTGGCTTGTCCTGATGCTCTCACGAGAAGGAAGAATTGTTCTGATGAAGAATGGACAGCCAGATGATTTTGAGGAATTGAGGCTATGGCAAAAATAACCGTACAATCTAAGAAAGAAAACCTGCAGAGTTTCAGCCAACTCTCTTACCCACAATTCCAATTTGATCATTGTCCCTAAGTAGAAGGCCGGGAGGGACACTTTGAATGATTCCTGCACACTGGACATTTGAATCAGAAGGAAAGAGAGTGCTAAGTGCATGCCTTTCTGAAAATCTCCATCCCTGCTGGGCTTGGCTTCGCCGTGTGTCTTTCTTTCTTCACCGAAGCTGTTGGTATAGAGAGATGGACTTTATTTATAGATGAGATTTATGTCCGGTGAGGAAGCTAATATCTGTTCTGGGTCCCCTAGCCATGTCCACCCTGAGAATCTGAGTTTGAGCATGTTGGGTATCCTGACTACTATGGGCATTTTGATTTCTCCGCCACTCACTGCAGTTTCTGTGTATAACAGACACATAAGTCATTATTATTTTATTATTTGGATGAGCATATTCCTGGAGAAGTGAGCACCTATGAATATTGGCAAGTGAACTCTGTTTTATTTATAATTAGATAAAGAGTGAATGCTTTGCTCCATGTTAAGTTTGAACAGCCGTTCAATTACATCAAGAGTAACTGCCCATTGGTGTGTTGTGGATGTGATCCAATTTTCCCAGAAAAATAAGCATGTGCATTGCCAAAGCCTAGTTTCACCTGACATTAAGTGGTGTCCTGCAGATCTCTCCCTGACAGCAGAAAAGAAAAAGTTCATGATACAGAAAGAGTGGTTCTCCTTACTAAGACCGTTCCTCCCAGCTCAAGGATGACATTGGTTTAAAAGATGAAACCAGCCCCATTCCAAATGACATCTGGACGGCTCCTCAAGGATGAGAGTTTTATTGGAATATAGGCACTTGGCAGAGTAAATACATGGTTACAAAGTGTTTTCAGTTTATTTGCTTTATAGAGTGAGCACAAAAATAAAACCACAGTGTAGATTTTTTTTTAAGATTCAGGCTTTAAAATGTCATCCCCACCCCTGTGTGTTTATGGTAAAGAAGACATGTTACCAACTTTCTCTCACCTAGTGAAACTGTGTTACTGTTTAGGCCAGTGATATCTTTCCTTTCTGCATATTAAAAGTCATTACTTATCCTCGCACATACCATGTAGAGTTTTTTCTTTTCCCTTCTTCTTGTCATATACACTTCCTCTTTCCCTTCCTTCCTTTCTTCCTTCTTTCTATTTTTTTTTTTTACAGTATTAGGCTGAGCCCAGGATCTCTAGTATGCTAGGCAAGCACTTATCACACCCCAAGCTCATTTAGCAGTAATTTCACCATAATGAATTAAAATCATTTGGGCTAGGAGCATTAAAATCACTGGCTCTAACCCAGAGAGTTACAAAGCAAACTTGACAGAATCTTTCCTCTCTTTCTTTTTTCCTTCCTTCCTTCCTTCCTTCCTTCCTTCCTTCCTTCCTTCCTTCCTTCTTTCTTCCTTTTACATGAACTCATGTGTTCTGCATGTGCGTGTGTGTTGCATGTGCACGTGTGTGTGTGTGTTGCATATGTATGTGTGTATGCATATGTGTGTTGAGGCAAGACAACTTCAGGTATTGTTTCTCAATAAGCAGTCCACTTTTGAGAGAAGTGTCTCTCACTGGCCTGGAACTCACCCTATTAGGCTAGGCTAGATGGCCAGCAAGCTGCAGAGATCCACCTGACTCTATCTCCCAAGTGCTGGGATGACAGGCATTTGTTTCCATGCCTAGCTTTTAAAAAATGTGTGTTCTGGGAATCAAACTCATGTCCTCATGTTTACAAGGCAAGCACTTTACTGACTGAGCCATATCCCAGCCCTTGATAATCTTTCTAATAATGAAACATAAAGCCGACAGTCCTTCACACCGAGCCCTTTCATAAGACAAATTGGAATCTTAACTTTGTGACCTTCCAAACCCTTTCTCTAAAGGAAGTTAACCTTACACTGTGCAACACACTGCTATGCTGCATGCTACACAGGGAAAATGACAGGTCAGTTATGTCAAGGAAGTTTCTTTGTTAAAGGTCAATAGTAACATAACTGGTTTAAAGTCATGGAGTTTTGCCAAAAAATTTTTTTGGAGGTTTTATGCATCTCTAATGGTCTTGCACAGGGCAAAAGCTCCCAAAGACAGCATGTTGTTGGTCATGTAGACCACAGTCGCCTTGACATCCACTAGAACAATGCATACAAACCTACAAAAAGCGAGACAAGCACAAAGTAACATGAAGCTACCTCTTCAACCTGATACCACAAATAGTCAGTCTTGTAATACACTTCAGTTTCCTGTTCCATCTTCTGACTTAATGCTTGCTAACTGCTCCAGAGAGCTCATCTGTGTGGAATATATACAGGAGAGTTCTTTGTGGTGTCCAGGATACCTTGCCACTTAGTGCCCAGTCTTCTCTGTCCTTCAGGATTGGCACTGATACTCATCCTGACGATTCAGTGAAATGGACTCTCGTTTACAGTTAGAAACACCTCGTAGCTTCCCACACACAAGGAGTCCTGAGGTGAGCAAGGTAAAGAGGGACTAGAGAACTCTGAAGTGAAGTCGGCCTGAGCTGGGACTCCATCGTAGCCGTGTTTCTCCCAGAAAGGACAGTATTTGTGGGGCCGAGCACTGTTCTTTTGGGTCCCTGCCTTACTGGGCAGTGCTTCTGGCCATTTGGCCATCTGCCCCATGGACTTTGGACTTTATTTATGGGAAGACTCAACAAGGTCAGAAATCCTAATTAAAAACATCTCCCTGCTAACAGCAAGCCCCACATTAGCTCTAAGAGACAGTAAGCCAGCAGTGTGCTGGATGTTCAGTTCTCACATTTCCTGAGCAGCCTGATGCATGCCAGTTCCCAAACCAGGCATTGGAACGTTAAAGCTACTTGGGATGCAAGAAACCATTATTCAAGGCTGTGCCATTCCTAGCAGGAAGCACCATGATGACTAATTCCCACTTTCTGTCCTTGAAGAAAGGAGCTTTCAGGGTGAGACAGGAAGTGAACACAATTTCAATACAGCATGCTGAAGGCCAGGTGTGAGTGAGCATTGGGTAATCCAAAACCGCAAGGGACTAGCCTCTCCCTTCCTTACCTACAATGGGATCTCTCACAGAGAATGGGGGCCCACACACTCTTTAAGAAAAGGCAAAATGCTACCTTGAAAGACCAAAAAAAAAAAAAAGAAAAGAAAAGAAAAGAAAAGAAAGAAAGAAGGAAAAGGCAAAATGATTCAATATGAGCTAATACTATTATTCATCCTTTGTGATATAAATCTTAGAAATTCTTCATGGGAGAGCTGGTGAAATGGTTGCACCCTGTCTCAGCTTCTCTAAAGACTGTACTTCTGCTGATGAATGGAGCAAGCTTTGGGACATTTGGGCTCAAATATTAAAATTTTTGGAAGGATACTTCAGTACTACCTATGTGGGGCTGAAATTTTTAGGAAATATGTGACTTTTCTGAAGGACAACAGAACACACAATTTTTGCTCGCTTTTGTTTGTTTGTTTGTTTTCAAGGTAGGGTTTCCCTCTAACCCAGGCTGACCTGGAACTCACTCTATAGTCCAGGCTGGTCTCGAATTCACAGTGACCCTCCTACCTCTGCCTTCCCAGTGCCGGGATTACAGATGGGGGAGGATACATATTTTTAATCTTTTGGTAGTCAATCTTGAATATTAACAGTTAAAGATTATGATCTACTTAAAAGATGTATTTCTTTCCATTTCCTTTCAGAAAGAAGGAACTGCAGCCTTTTGGCATGGGATGCCAAATGACTGACACCTAGAAGGGATTCAACTAACTTGCTAAATGACAAAATGATCTCTACCTCTCATAACATCTGTGGAACTTAACGATATACACTTTGGCTATTTCCTTCACTCATTTCTGAAAACAAGCCATGATTCTGTTGGGAGAAAGAGAGAAAACTTAAATGGTTCAAAAACTGAAAGTTGGAAGAAAATATTTTTCCTCCTATTCTAAATTCTCATAAGCCCTTTAATTTAGAGACAGAGCACCTTATTTTTATTTTTGTGCCTAACATGGCATGCAGTGGCTGCTCAAATAATGTCTGTGCCTTTGGTAGGTTTTTCATTGACTAATTATAGCTGAACACTTTGCACAGAATAAAGCTAATTTAGAAGACCTTCAAGTTTGCATGTGCCAATGAAGTTTCCTTGCCTCATCTGAGTTTCCTTAAGAGGTGATTCACTAATAAAATCCCACAAGATTAATTGATAAGAAATTGATAGCTGAATTGAAAATATGTTCAGAGAGTCCCATAGGCCACATTTTTCTTCTGTGGGTTTCCACGCAGCATCTCCTGAGACCTACAGGGCATGACTGGCTCTGGGAACTACACATGGCAAGGGTGCTTGGTGCACATGACCTTCCCTTTCTTGTAGCCTAACTGTGGACTAATGCTCCCTCAGAAAAGTAAAGTCAATAGAACAGATGGCAAGGCTGCAGTTACAGCCTGCATCTGTCTTCTTATTAAAAGTGGGAAAGCCTTCAAGTGCAGCAGAGAGCTGTAACATTGGCATGTGCACAGAATATCAAGAAATGTGCTCCTTATGTTCGGGTCTCTATTGCAATATGTCTCCCTCTCCGAGACCCCCTTAGCTACCTTTCACCCCAAACACTTCAGTGCCTTTATTATTCCTACTAAAATGTTAAAGCAATAATTCACAGGGCAGGCCGTTCACTTTCTAACGTCGGCCTTGTGCTCATGCCCTGCATGTGTTTCCTCTGGACATATTTCATAATTTTTATACCAATTCAATGCAAGCCCGATGTACACCCATAACTGTAGCCCTTCGACGGACAACATTCCAAGAAGAACTACTGGCACATTGTCCCTGTCACTCCTCTGAAGGCTGCTCTGGGGCGCTCTCCTGGTACCCTTCTGCATCCTTCACATCATCTTGTGCAGCTGGCATGTCAGTGCTTGGCACATTCTCCACCACCCACTGACACTCGTGGGCAGGGGCCTCCTTGACCTCCTCAGCAGCCACAGCTAGGGTTTCAGCGCTTTTCTCTTCTGTAGCTTCTTGTTCCTCAGAACCCCGAGGCATCTCGTTGCTCTCCACGGGGCAGGTGGCCTTCGAACTTAAAGGGGCTTCTTCCTGCAGCCCAGCCTTGCCATCTACAGGGTGCCCAGCCTCGTCTCCTTCAAGGGGGTCCTGTGTGAAAGCTCCGGCTGAGGGCGCGCCCCCAGTGGGCTCTGCTGTGGGACCGGAACAGTTGGCATCCTCGGTGAGCTCTCTACCAGCGGGCTGAGTGACAGGGCTGCTCATCTCTGGAAATGCTGCCAAGTCTATGCCAGGAGCCTCGACTTCCAGAGGGGAAGGCTGGGTCTGCTTCTCACTGACCTCACTGCCATCATGCTTGTCCTGCTGGGCGGCAGCTGCCTCATGGGACTCCGGGTGGCTTTGGTCCTCACCCTTTTCTTTCTCATCTGTGGCAAGCTCCACTGGTACCTCAGTGGCCACGGTCAACATCTCCCTCAGCTCCTTCAAGGATCCTGAGGCAACAACAGATGCTGGCTTTTCATGGGTGGGTTCTTCATGCTCAGGGGTTCCTCCAAACTCCGCCTGTGGTTGATGTGTGCTCAGGGGCCTTGCCGTGGCCTCTGCAGTCCCCGAATTCACAGCAGGCTTCTCCACCCCTGATGCGATCTTCTGCCCATCCCCACCTGAAGGAGGTTGGGGCTCTGGGAGAGAAAGGCTTTCTCCATCCAGCAGGCCAGGCACCTCAGGCGGCTTCTTTTCTTCTGGTTCCTGGAACACGTCATTGCTTTGGGGCTCATTATCTGGAGCTGTTGGCAGAACGGCAGACATTCTGCTGGGTGCGTTGGTCTGGTTTGACCCTGTGAAGGTTTTTAGATCTGTCAGGCTGGACACACTTTCACTGGGCAAAGCCATATTATCTTCAAATAAGTTGTGTTTCTTCAGGATAGCAGCTTCCTTTATCACTGAGAGATGCCAGAAAAAAAAAAATGACATTCACATTCTGTCAAACAAACATGGGATTTCTCAATATTTTAATTTTTTTAAAATATTTTTTGTTCATTTTTTATTTATTTATTTGAGAGTGACAGACACAGAGAGAAAGACAGATAGAGGGAGAGGGAGAGAATGGGCGCGCCAAGGCTTGCAGCCACTGCAAATGAACTCCAGACACATGTGCCCCCTTGTGCATCTGGCTAACGTGGGACCTGGGGAAGCAAGCCTCGAACTGGGGTCCTTAGGCTTCACAGGCAAGCGCTTAACCGCTAAGCCATCTCTCCAGCCCAATATTTTAATTTTTATTTATTACAGAGAAGAGGAAAAGAGGCGGGAGGCAGGAAAGACAGAGAGGGAGAGAGAGAATGGGTGCACCAGGGCCTCCAGCCACTGCAAACGAACTCCAGACACATATACAACCTTATGCATCTTGCTTATGTGGATACCGGGGAATTAAATGTGGGTTCTAAGTCTTCACAGGCAAGTGCCTTGGCTGCTAAGCCATCTCTCTAACCCCAAAATCTGGGTTTTCTGTTTTTTATCTTAACTATTCCTGTCAGTCCCTGTGGCCATTTCTCCAGTTCAAGATCTATCTTATATCCACCTTCTTCCAGGTAACTTTCTCTAATGGCCAAAGACCTCAAATCATTCCCAGACTCTCAACCTGGTAGTGTTCATTTATTCATGAGTTTACATAGGAAACACTTGCTAGGTATCTATTATGGGACCATCACCAAGAATCCAGAGGAGATGAAAATATGGCCTTTGCTTTCAAGGAGCTCATGAAGTACATCATGCTCTTGTGTATCAATGCCACTGGCTGCCAAGATGTGTGGCTAGTTGGCAAGTCCTGTAGGGCAGGGATGGACTTTTACTTTCCCGCATTTTCTCAGTGTGGTCCTGAATGTGTGGTAGCGACCACACAGGTTTAGGCATTCAGAATAATTTTTCAGCTGCCAGCAGCAGAAGTGTCCTGGTCTGCCAGTATATTTTGGCAATTTTCAGGAAGAGGGAAGTGTCTAGAGGAAATAAATCTTTGTCCAATTAACCCAGAAGTGCCCTTGGTGAGCTGGCCATGGCCTTGACTGAACCCTGCCTTTGTGCAGACCCAGCGCTGACACCTTTGCATTCTCCTTCTTGGAGCCCTGTGATTAGCTACTGTGAGCTGGGGCTCCTGCCCGGCCAGTTTTCTCTGTGGAAGCATTTCAGTAATACAAGATAAGCTTGGCTCCCAGAGAATAACGGCAGCTTCCCTCCACTGTATTTTCATCAGAGTTTTCCTGCTCATACTCTAATCCCATGACAGGCCCCGTCACATAGCCCACTGGATGCCAGTGTCGTAACAAGGCTCGCAGGGCACCATGCCATTGTCTTGTGGCTCCGTCTGGGTGAATGGAAGCGAGGAATGTGCTGAGAGCAGCGGTCAGGTCACACTGCTGGAATCATCTCCTGACTCTGGGAGAGGTCTTCAGCCTGTGCCTGAGCACGCTTTCCCTTTGTTCTGCCTATCTCAGGGCAGTGAGGACAGATCTTCAGGGCAGAGCCTCTGTTAAACCCCGCCAAGCCTCATTTTCTCCTCTGTAAATAAAGCTTTCATTCTCATCTCACAGAATTCAGATTTGTGTTGAGAGAGGATGATCATAACTGGTCATTTGCAATGTACACTGGGTATGAATGCCCAGTTGAAATTGGCATCCTTTCCTCTCCTTGCTGTCTTCCAGAACACTAAAGCCAATCTCCACACTTCCTCTTTCTGACCTTATTGCCCTTCTAAGTTGCCCCTCAGGGCTGCCGCCTCTATTGACACTTCCTTCCAGTGCCTGGCAAGCCCCGTTACCTTTCAGAGTCTCATCGAGCAGGATCTGATGTAGAATCTCCTCATAGACATTCTCCACGTGGATCATGTTGGTATGATCTGCAAAGATGAATTGCTCATACTTCTGAAGTTCCTGGAAAATGAGTGGAAAGAAGATGAAAAGAAAAAGTCATGACATCAGGGAAATGCAACTCAAAACTACACTAGGATTCCATTTAACTCCAGTCAGAATGGCTAGCATCAAGAAAACAAACAGCAAATATGAACTGCTTGTGGGAATGTAATTTAGTCAGACACTATGGAAATCAGCAGGAATGTCCTCAGAAAACTAAAATTGTAACTGTCCTGTGAGCCAGCTATACTAGTCCTAAATATGAACCTGGAGGATCTAAGTTAGCGTGCCAAAATATTTGCACATCCATGTTTATTGCAGCATTACTCATGCTTCCAAGATATGAGGCAGCCTAGATGCCAACCAAGAGATGAATGGATAAAGAAAGTGTACTATATCTACACAATGAACTTTCTCAGCCATAATGATATTAAGTCATGTGCAGGAAAACAGATGGAATTGGACACCATTCTACTAAATTAAATAAGCCAGACTCAATGAGAAATATTACATTTTCTCTCATGAGTAGACTCTACAGTTTAGAAAAAGCCAAGGGGAGTTGGCTCAGTGGGTAAGCGTAGGAACTTGAGTTCAGATCAACACCCATAAAAGCTGAGCATTGGCTGTTGTGGTAGTTTGAATTTACTTCTCCTAGTAGATTCAAATGTTTTAGTAAAGCTGTAACTTGGATTTCTAGCTGCCCGGCTGGAAGAGGTGTCACTGTGGGCGGACCCTGGGTTCCAGCCCTAAGATTACGTGGGGGTGGACCTGAATTCCAGCCTAAGGTATGCACAGTGCTTGAGCTCTGCTAGGGATCCTGGAGTGAGGTTGCTTTTCTGTCTGCGTGGATCTCTGACAGGGGACCAGCTTCTTCTGCCACTATGGAGCTTCCCCCGGATCTGTAAGTTTGAATATATCCCACTCCTCCCATAAACCGTGTCTTGTTTGGAAGTTCATCCCAGCAACATGGAGCTGTGCATGAAGGCATGTGTGGCTCATCTGCACATGTGTGAACACACACACCACAACACATACAAACAAAAATGTAAAAAGGTATGAAAGCAGAAAGAAAGCAAATTGGTGGGAGTGGAGGGGGAAAGAAAAAGAGAGTAATGGGGCTGAACATGATAAAAGTACATCTTATACATGTATGGAAATAGAATGAAACCTATTATACAATGAACATATGCTAACAAAAATGAATGAAAAGGAAAAGAAGATAAGGCATGAGGTGCCTATTCTCAGGAGAGACATGGAAAGGACGAGGTCCACTCATGCTCCCATCCTCAAAATGTGAGGACAGCAGTGTCGCCTACAGGTAAAAGACGTTTGGATGACAGCTCGGCGCTCTCTGACTGTGCTCCTTCGGCATGCGCTGTGCTCAGCACCTCACATAGCCTAGAGGCACTCAGCCAATGGTTGTTCCTTTACCTTTTCTTGTGCTGGGAGTATCTCATGTTTCCCTTCAAAAGGAAGACAGCAGAGAGGTTTTTTAGGAAATCCTCTTAATGGGGCTGGAAAGATGGCTCAGCAGTTAGAGTGCTTGCCTGAAAGCCTAATGACCCTGGTTCGATTCCCCAGTTCCCACATAAAACCAGATGCACAAAATGGTGGATGTGTCTGGAACTCACTTGTAGCAGCTGGAAACCCTGGCATGCCCATTCTCTCTCTGTGTCTGTCTGTCTCTCTTCTCTTTATCACTCTCTGCTAGCAAATAAATAAATAAACTAAAAAAGATGTTTGAAAAGTCATCTTAAGGCCTTATAGTGAGTCTGAGGCCTCTTTTTCTCCCTATAATAACCACATTATCGCCTTCCTTTTTTATTTGGTGCCATAGCACTTTACCATGGTCATATATAGAAACATGCACAGACTTTTAAAATACACCTCAGTGACATTAAATATATAAATATACCCATGTGACCATATCCCAGACACCCCCACATTCCTGTAGGAGATAAGCACTAATTTGATATGTGTCACAATAAATCCATTTCTGCCTCTTCATGAACTTTACATAAATGAAACTGTCTCTTCTTCTGTTTTCTTTTCAGACTTTCCCACATTGCTTCAGGGACCTGCTGCCCACTCCTTTCATTGATGAGCAGCATTCACTATATGGATACACTAACGATGTTCATCCACATTCATCTGACATTGAGCTTTTGCTACTTTATTTTTTTTTCCTAGGGTGGGGGAGGCTCAAGGTAGGGTCTCACTTTAGCCCAGGTTGACCTGGAAATCACTATGTAGTCTCAGGGTGGTCTCAAACTCAGAGCGATCCTCCTACCTCTGTCTCCTGAGTGCTGGGATTAAAAGCGTGCGCCACCACACTTGGCTTTTTACTACTTTTTATTGCTTTGAATATCACCACTTTGCAGACATTCTTGTACACCTTTTGTTTTGACTGAGATTTATGGTATGTATAGGTATATGTTTTTGCATGCAGAATCCAGAGATCAACATTGGATGTCTTCTTCAGTAGTTTTCCACTCTATTTTTTCGAGACAGATCCTTTCAGTAACCTAGAGCTCACTGATTCGGCTGGACTAGATAGTCAGTAAGCCCTAAGGATCTGCCTGTCTCTGACTCCTCAGAACTATAGGTATGTACCACCACAGCTGACATCTACATGGGTATTGGAGATACCAACTCAGGGCCTCGTGTTTGCTCAGAAAGCACTTTACCCACTGAGCCATTCCCCTAACCCCCACATTTCATCTTATATGTGCTCAAGGACCCATTTATCTTAGGTAGATGTTTAGAAGTGAAGTACGTTTACTCGCACAGGGATCTATTCCAACTGGACAGTCTGTAGTCAAGGATGCTTCCCCACCAACTGGCTCCAACGCTCTGTGATAGCATGTCAGCCCAGGCTTGCTGCAAACATTCCTTAATCGTCCCTGTTTTCCAAGATGTTCCAAGTGGCTTTCCTGTTATCAGCATAAGGACCAGGCAGGAAACAAAATACTCTGAATCCTATCCCAGTGATAAACTCCTTATCCTGGCATTTGGTGCTGGGCAAGTCTCCCAGCATGCAGCTTTTGGAGAACCAGGCACTTAGCAATGGGATTTGATAACTTTTTTTTTTTTTTGGCTTTTCAAGGTAGGTTCTTGCTCTAGCCCAGGCTGACCTGGAATTCACTGTTGTCTCCGGGTAGCCTCAAACTCACAGCAATCCTTCTACCTCTGCCTCAAGTGCTGGGATTAAACAGTGTGCCAGTACACCGGGCCGGGAACTTTTGGTTTGAAGGTCAGCATTGGGACAGGTGACTGGCAGCTAGCTACCAGATTCCAACAGTTTTCAGTGCTTCGTAAGACCAGGGGTGTTGTGACCTAGGACTCCATGGCACTGCCAGTGGGCAATAATGGGTACCTTGATGCTCACCTGGGAGGAGAAAGGACTGAAGAGCCATGAGCTGAGGTGACCACTAGAGCATGTAGCAAACAGGAAGGATGCAAAGGCATGAAGGAGCACTGGGTGCCCATGGGACCCGGGGGCAAGCCACACCCCACTCTGAGCTGCTGCCTTTTCCTCTAACGCTAGAAGAGCACAGGATCAGACTGAATGCCCTCTCTCCTGCTCCCCCTCATTCATCCACCAGCTCTGAGTGAGAGCCCCACTCTGGCAAATCCCCCTTGATTCCCTGGGCAGAGCTCAGCTCCTTCTCTCCTTGAAGCCACTACCTGAACTCCAGGGCAGCAGGGACTGTGGCCAGGATCAAGCCTGATATGTGGCACAATACCCAGATCGTGCCTGGTACCTTTTAAAGATATGTTTGCTGAAGAAACAGAAAACCACTGTATTTTCAACCACCTGACTAACTCTATGGGAAGAGATAATCAAGGGACATTTCTATTGCTATGAAGTCCCCAACTTTACAAAGCCTGCTTTCTATGCTATATTGATTGAACTGGGTCATATGCTTAATTCGCTAGATCAATTACATTAAAATACTGACAGTGGAACTTGGGAGACTTTTTAGAAAAACTCCCCAGTTTCCCCACCAGCTAGGGAGGACTCAGTATCACAAATTGGAAGTTGCTACTTAAAAAACTGACAAAAACTGTGTTTGAGGAAAAGAAAGACTTTCTGTGAAGCAGATAATCCTTGAGTGAATCTGGTCCACAAATCCAAGTTTTAGAAATGCTCTTGACACTGATCCAGTATCCTGAAAAGATAGGATCACAGCTCTTTTATAAACAATCTTCATCCATCAAAACTATTAAAAGCATCACGGATTGGGCGCAATGCACTTCTGTGGTGCGTGGAAACGGGCACAGCTGACAAGGGGCTACGACAGAAACAGGCTCGTGACACCCGAAATATTTACCCCCTGACTACTTGCAGCACATTTCACCAGCCCCTCCCTACTACCCCTTGCAAGTACAACACAGCAAAAGAGCACATTTGAACTTCACAGACAATAAGAACAGGCTCTCTAGAGCAAGCAATCCCCTTACTGGTTTGCATGTGGACGCCAGTGCCTTCTGCACGGTGGGAAGCATGATTTGAACGAGGGCCTCCTGGAAGATCTTCTTCCGGGTGCTGCTACTGTCATAATCATATTGCTGTTGGTAAAGAAGCATATCTGTTAGTTGCTACTTACACACCCACACACACACAATGCCACCCATCTCATTTCCCTCTCCTTAATTTCTGAGGGTTCTTGCAGTTCTAAGGTCTCATCGAGCTTTCTCGGTAATTCCCACACAAGTTGTTATGGGTTGTGACATCATGGTCCATTGGTCCATCTCATCCTCCCCTCTTACAAGTATGGACACCGAGGCAAGGACAAAACAAAGAAGTGACACATGCTTTGTAAAGATGCTGAGTATCAAACTAGAGAGTAAGTTGGTACTTCGTTGCCCCTGTCCCATAGGCACATGGAAGCTCTGGTCATCTGTTACTCTCCATCCTGCAAGCAGAGTCAGTGGGTTGTAATGACTCCCACAAGGGAAGGGCGGGCCTGGCTTATAACTCCATTGATACAGTTGACTCTTTTTAAAAAATATTTTAAAATATTTATGTATTTATTTATTTGAGACACACACACAGAGAGGGGGGGGGGATAGAGAAAGAGTGGGCATGCCAGGGCTCTAGCTACTGCGAACGTACCCCAGACGCATGCATCACTTTGTGAATCTGGCTTATATGGGACCTGCAGAATCAAACCTGGGTCCTTAGGCTTCACAGGCAAGCACCTTAACCACTAAGCCATCTCTCCAGCCCTGCAGTTGACTCCTAATCAAGGAAGTTTATTGTCTAAAATGAGAAAGATGAGTCTCTCTGTTCTGTACTGGACACCCAACCTTGGGGACCATGGTTTGATTGTAGATGTCCCCTCAAGCAGGTCACAATCTGTAGAGTCATTACAAGCTTGTGAATGCAATGCTCCAGTCACATGGAGAATGGTTAACAAGAAGAGAGACTTATACTGGGGACGATAACAGAGCAAAATTACATCTCTGTTCAAATAATCCGAGGCTACCATGTGGGGAAAGGACATGGGGAAACGTGGTAGGACTAGAATTACCTACGATGAGAGCCTCGGTCAGAGGTCGGAAACCATGCCTTTGCAGAAAAATGTGCCAGACATGGAGTGGGCTGTCTTAGCAGAAAGAAAGCTGTTCTGATTGTGCAGGTGTCTGGGCACTGCAAGGATCGCCCCTGGCACGGGGCATGACGTTAGCAGGAGGAGCTCCAGTCCTTCCACGCTGAGGCCAGGAGACGGGGTCCACCTGGTGTCTGCTCTCTCCCTGTCCTCTGTCGCAGCACGTGACACTACCTTCTTCTGCAGCATCGCTTTTAACCCCGGTGACGGGTTCCAGAGTTTCCTCCCGCCTGTGAGGCACCAAGGTCAGGTCTGACACTCAGAAAGCCCCTGCTCGGTTCTGTGGGGCCTTGAGCTTGTGTTTAAAGCACTACTTAGGGGAAGCAGCAAATAGTCACCTTTGGTCGATGAGGTTAAGGATAGCTGCAGCTCTAAGCTCATCACTGACTACCCTACGCAGCTTGAGGGAAGTCACTCTGACTGCCTCATCTGTGTGAAATAGGGCAGGTTTTCCAAAGTTTTAAATATATGTCATGTATGTATAAGTGCACTGTGGGTAAGTACAGTGTAGACACACATGTGCAGTTGTGCAGACCGGAGGACCATGAGAAGGATCCTTCTCTACTGCTCCCCGGCACTCTTTCCTGGAGATGGGGCCTCTCACTGGGCATGTGACTGCTACCTTTCGGTCAGTCTGTGCCAGGGAGTTCCAGTGATCTTCCTGTCCCCACCACTCTCAGGGACTGGGATTACAGGCATGGGTTTCAAGTGGATACTGGAGATGACACTCAGGTCCGCATGTTTAAAACAGCAAGCACTCTTACCTACCAAGCCATCTCCCGAGCCACATTACAACCATTTAAAAATGCACAAAGCTCATTTTAAACAATTTCGTGAGGCAGTTACCTTTTCCTTAGCGTTATTTCCTTTCCTTCTAGGTTTTTCTATTTTTTTCTTTTTCTTTAAAATGTTGGCTAATTTAATGAATTTTACGGTACTGTAAGCTCCGAAGACAGAGGCTATACCTGGACTATTTTTCATACACTATGCAGTGTCTGTCACAATGCTTGCTGCGGCAGCCAATGAGCATTAATCTGTCATTAACAAAGCAAAGTAATCTAGACCACTTCAGTCTGGGGAACAGCGCTGAGGATCTGTGGTCTCTGAAGTAGCCACTAGGTGGCAGAAGAGGCATGAAAGTCACGCTGGGAAAACTTGTGAACAATGGTCCTCCACGCTTCAGAAGGGATGGAGAGGTGGCAAAAGGATCCCCCCACTCCATGAAAGGAATGCTTGTCACAATCGTGTTGGACGCTTCCCACAAATCAAAGTAAGAGTTTTACCTTTAAAACCCGGAGCTTAACCTTCTCAATGGCAGCTGCTGTTCTGGAAGCCTCTCCTTGGAGGTGTGGGGAGAGCAACTGCTCAAAGGTGAACACTGCATTCTCCATGAGCTGGAAACCAAAGCAACACAGAAACACAGGCGTCAGGCTGGGATGGCGATGCCTGGCCCGGGGCCTGCGTGCCTGGGCTCTCAGAAAGCAGAGGACCTAAGCAGTCAGAGTCACCCAGACAAGGCTCTGGGGTGACCCAGGGCCACAGTGCCATTTTCCACTCCTCTGGGCTGTGAAACAAGCAGCCCTTGAGGGACAATAAGAGGTGGGGAAACATCTGCAGGTCTGTATATGCCTGTCAGTCTGTCTGTCGGCATACGTAGCATCCTCCCCATCAGCCCACCTCTGAGTGGGAAAGCCCAGGAGAGACTGAGAGTGGGGGCTCTCCTGCAGTTATTCCCCTCCCCCGCCCTCAGGTGGTGCATGCACCCCCCCCTCTCCTTCCTGCCACCCCACACCCCTTCTCTCTTCTGCAAAGCTACCGTTACCAGTTGGATGTGAAATACCCCCTCCCCCCAGGCTCCTAGGTTTAAATATTTGGTCTCCACCTGGTGGCGCTGTTTTGGAGAGTCTGTAATCTTTAGGAGGCGGAGCCTCAATGGAGGAAGCAGGTTGGTGGGTGGTAGGCCTTGAGGTTTACAGCTTCCAGCCTGAGCCCTCTCTGCTTCCTGGTCCACAGGCATTAAGGAACCCAAGCTGCACGCTCCAGCCCCGAAGAGCTCCCCCTTGCCTTCTCCACCATGAAGGACTGCTCCCTCTCAAGCCAAGAGCCAAAATAAGGCCTTCCTCCCTTGGGTTGTTCCTGGCAAGTACTCGGTCACAGCAATGAAAAATGTTTCGGATATAGGTGGGAAGAGAGGCAAGGTGTGTGGGATCAGTGGCTGTAACAGTGGGGATGGTAGCTAAGGAATAAGGAAACCGAGGTAATGCAGATATCGGCCAGAGAACCAGTGTGTTTGTCTGGGATTCAGTAACATCAGGTGTTACCAAGGGACTGTTGTTATACTCCTGCCTCATTTTGTGCATCTTGTTTTGTTTTTGTCTTATGAGAGAAGGTCTCAGTCTCATGTAGCCCAGGCTGGCCTCAAACTAGTTAAGTAGCTGAGGGTGATCTTCAACTCATGATCCTCCTGTTTCCACCTCCTCCATGCCAGGATCAAAGGTGTGCACCACCACACCCGGCTCTACTGTTCATCGCTAAGCTGTCACAACTTGGAGGTTAGGCAATACATATCACTAATCTTGCCAGTAACTGTTAAGTAGAAAAATATTGTGCTTTCTCAAGGCTGTCATTAATCTCAAAGCCTTCAATAACACACACCTTTTTTGCAATGTTTCCCATACTCTACTGAATTTATCTAAGCCTTGGTTTCGCTCTGGATCTCTGAAGTGGAATCTAGCACAGTGTGAGCTCCTCCAAGAACATTTGTGAAATAGAATTCTGTGTAGTCCCCTTGTTCCTCTATCTAGAAAAATGATCATATGAAAAGAACCTTTAGTATGCATTCCTGCTTCCAGGATAACTAGGTTAGGGAAGGAAGCCAGCAATTCTCAATCCTGGCTGATAATAATTGTGGTGGTTTGATTCAGGTGTCCCCCATAAACTTAGGTGTTCTGAATGCTAGGTTCCCAGCTGATGGATATTTGGGAATTAATGCCTCCTAAAGGGAGTGTATTGTTGGGGGCGGGCTTATGGGCTTTATAGCCAGTTTCCCCATGCCAGTGTTTGGCACACCCTTCTGTTGCTGTGGTCCATCTTATGTTGGCCAGGGGGTGATGTCCACCCTCTGCTCATGCCATCGTTTCCCCCTGCCATCGTGGAGCTTCCCCTCAAGCCTGTAAGCCAAAATAAACCTCTTTTTCCCAGAAGCTACTCTTGGTTGGTTGATTTCTACCAGCAATGTGAACCGGACTGCAACAATAATAATGGTGGGAATGAAGGTGGGGAAGTTCTTTAAAAGCTATGTCACTGGGGTGGGGTATATACATCAGTAGTTCTTGGCATCTCCTTGGGTATTTCTAATGTGCAGCCCAGGTTTAAAGCACTGAGTCAAACAGTCAAATAATTATCAATTAATGCTGCTGTGTCTCCCCAGATATTTCTTCTCTACATGTTCAACAGTATGGTGGACAGAGGAAGCCAGCTGAAAGGACAGAACATGCCCTCAGTCAGCCTGACTATGGAAATGGGCTTCATTTCCCTGGGTCTCAGGAGCACCACTCCTTATTTGCCAGTCCCTCCACACCCCCCATCTTCATCCACCATGATGCCCAGCAGCACCCACCTCCTGCATGTAGTTCTGGGTCCTCTGGACCACCAAGTCGACATGGGGGAATCGGAAGCGGCTGTTGAGATCCTGCAGGCGCTCCTGAAGCAGGGTTACTCTACTGTAACAAGGTTCCATCTTCACGGAATCCAGAGGGAGTTTCATAAGCTGGTCTAGATGCTGCATTTTGGTGAAGGGAAAAATGAAATGTCTTTGCATTGGCGAACTCTATTTCCTACATGTTACGTAATTCCTAAGTTAGAAACAAGTATGTGTTATTAGCATGACTTACTACTTGATCCACTACCTCTGGGACATCTACAATAGGTAGCAGGAAGACCCAGAGGGTCACTAAGAGGGGAGCTCTGGTCCTCTTATGTCCTCGGAGGACTCCAAACTCCCACTTCCAGAGCTCAACAACCAGCCCAACAGGTTCTTTAGCAGCTAGAATTGCTGGAGATCCTGAGACCCTGCAAAACCTTCTTCAAGAAGTGGTGTCCAGGGAGACTGGGATGCTCCCTGGACTTCTAGACTCCTGGAGGGAAGCCTGGGTTCCTCACAATTCTAGGAGGCTCCACCAGTGCCCACAGGGCTCCCCTCTGCCAACACTCACTCCATGATGCTAGTCTACAGGGCATGAATTCAAGGGAGGTGCTTGGCATGGGAGGGGTATCCAGCTTTAAAAGGCAGAGTTCCTCCTACTTAGTTTGTACAATGTTAACTGAGTCAATAAAGCCACAGGCTTCCCCGGCAAGAACTGGGTCTGCTGAAGCCCTCAAGTGCTATCAAGGTACTCTGACACTATGAATACCATTGCTACAGAAAGGATTACATTAGTTTGAAGATTTTATTATTTATTTATTTATTTGAGGGGAGTAGGTAGAGAAAGATAATGAGCATTCCAGGGCCCCTAGCCACTGCAAATGAACTCCAGACATATGTACCACCTTGTGCATGTGGCTTATGCAGGTCCTGGGGAATAGAACCTGGGTCCTTTGGCTTTACAGGGAAGCACCTCAACCACTAAGCCATCTCTCCAGCACAGGATTCTTTTTTTTAATATAATTTTATTTATTTATTTATTTGAGAGGGAGAGAGAGAGAGAATGAGAATGGGCATGCCAGGGCCTCCAGCCACTGCAAACAAACTCCAGATCCATGTGCCCCCTTATACATCTGGCTTACGTGGGTCCTGGAGAGTTGAACCAGGATCCTCTGGCTTTGTGTGCAAATGTCTTAACCACTAAGCCATCTCTCCAGCCCACAGGATTCTTTGTTGTTGTTGTTTTTGTTTTTGTTTTTTGAGGTAGGGTCTCACTCTGGTCCAGGCTGACTTGGAATTAACTACATAGTCTCAGGGTGGCCTCAAACTCATAGTGATCCTCCTACCTCTGCCTCTTGAGTGCTGGGATTAAAGGTGTATGCCACCACACCTGGCCAAGACTCTATTTTTTAAGGAGGGATGATGGGGAGGCCCACTGAAATGGAACCAGTGACCCAAAGCACAATGTTTGCTTCTGTCCTACAACAAGAGATATTTCCTTTTAAAAAAAAAGGGAGGGGGGAGCTGGAGAAATGGCTTAGCAGTTAAGCACTTGCCTGTGAAGCATAAGGACCCCAGTTCTAGGCTCGATTCCCCAGGACCCATGTTAGCCAGATGCACAAGGGGGTGCACGTGTCTGGAGTTCGTTTGCGGTGGTTGGAGGCCCTGGCACGCCCGTTCTCTCCCTCTCTCTCTCTCTCTCTGTCACTCTTAAATAAATAAATAAAAATGAACAAAAAAATGTTAAAAATAAAAAAAATTACTAATTGAGCAAGCAAGAAAGGAAAGTGGATAACCACTTTGCTCTTATGAAATTGTTGAAAGTTTCAACAAAGGATAACACCCATCACAGCTGACAACTTGGGAAAATGGCCCCACACAATCAGTGCAATGTAAAATTTAAATCTTTTTTTTTTTCAATTCAATGGAAACATATGAAATAAATAAAAATATAAAAAATAAAAAACCCAAAGCATGTATGAAATGGTCTTATTTTTGTACAATGATAGATGTGCTTGTCTGCATAAGCAGATAAGAAAGGGTAAAAGCGTTTGCTTGCAAAACTTGACGGCCCAGCTTAAATTCCCTAGTGCCCACGTAAAGCAGATGCACAAAGTAGCACATGGGTCAGGAGTTCATTTGCAGTGGAAGGAGACCCTGGTGTGTCTATACTCCCTCTCTCTATTTATTCTCTCTCTGTCTCTCTCAAATAAATAAACAAAGTAGTTTAAAAATGGGTTGAAGAAAGCCGGGCTTGGTGGTGCCTTTAATCCCAGCACTCAGGAGGCAGAGGTAGGAGGGTTGCCATGAGTTCAAGGCCACCCTGAGACTCCATAGTGAATTCCAGGTCAGCCTGGGCTAGAGTGAGACCCTACCTCAAAAAAAAAAAAAAACAAAAAAAAGAAAAGAAAAATGGGTTGAAGAGATGGCTCTATGGTTAAAGAAAGGGGAGAAATGCAGGGAGTCTATATCTTACAAAATTTATCAAGTATTTTATAGAAAAGTTAAGAGTTGCCAGTACAAAGAAATAGCAAGTGTTTGGGGGAACAGAGATGGTAGTTAATGACTTGACCACTGCACACTATCCACACGCACTGAATTATTGAATCAGCACTTAGAGCTGCTTTTGCTAAAAAGCACTGACAACTCACTTGGGCCCCCAGGCATCTCACAGAATCTCTGCCTCCTTTTTGTGCATGTCCATTTTCTTTACTTTGGCTAAAGGCACAGAGATGAGTCATTGTCCTCAAACTGCCTCTCAGGACAGATCCCATCCACATGAGGACAATTACCCACAAGGCTGAGGCTGTAGCTGGAACAGAGGTGATCACCTTGTAGGAGCTAAATTGACCCTCCCCAAGAATGACAACGACAAGGACTGCTTTGAACAGAAGCTGAGACAATGATCACGGAGACCACACCTTGACCAGGGCTGGTGAGTATACTTAACTCTTTTTAAATTTATTTTTATTTATTTATCAGAAACAGAGAGAGGGAGAGAAAGAGAAAGAGAGTGAGAATGGGCACACCCGGTCTCTACCCACTGCAAACTCCAGGCGCATGTGCCACCATGTGCATCTGGCTTACGTGGGTCCTGGAGAATTGAACCTGGGTCCTTAAGCTTCACAGGTATGTGCCTTAACAACTAAGTTATCTCTCCAGCCCTTTAATTAATTAATTTATTTTTTAAAAATTTTTATTTATTTATTTGAGAGCGACAGACAGAGAGAGAAAGAAGCAGATAGAGAGAGAGAGAATGGGCGCGCCAGGGCTTCCAGCCTCTGCAAACGAACGCCCCCTTGTGCATCTGGCTAACGTGGGACCTGGGGAACCGAGCCTCGAACCGGGGTCCTTAGGCTTCACAGGCAAGCGCTTAACCGCTAAGCCATCTCTCCAGCCCCAATTTATTTTTTTTTTATTGACAACTTCCATAACTGTTCCTTGTCCCAGTTCTTCCTCTGTTTAAGCCTAAAGCCCCAGTGAGTACCACAAAGACAGACTTGGAGACTCAACTTCTTTTTCTGTCCCTGTTCTAAATGGGAGCGTCTCACCACTACTGTTTCTTTAACTGAAATATTGGGGGCGGGGGGAAGAGCCTAGCCTGCAGGGGCTCTGGGAACACTGTCACGCGACATCGCACGAGTGTGTCACATTACTATGCCTCCATTAGAAACAGCTTTTAGATTATAGCAGAAATAGAGGAAGGGGCAGAAACAAAGGAAGGCCAGAAACAGAATCGTCCTTACAAGTCATTTGCATAATAAAATGTGAGTTCAACATATCGCAGTGGGGCCTGAGGTGGTACATTTTTTTGATGTGTTGTGTGTGATGTGTGTGTGGTCCTGTGTGAGTGTTCAAGTACATATGTGTGCCACAGTGCATATGTGGAGGTCAGAGGACAACTTTTGAGGTCAGTCCTCGCCTTCTGTTAGGGTCTCTTGTTAACTACTCTGGCTGCCAGGCTTGTTGGCCCACTGGCTTCAGAAGAACTTTCCAGTCTCTGCCTCCCATCTTGCCTTAGGCATGCTGGGATTACAGGACAGAAGCCTACCACCACCATTTCTGGCTTTTAGGTGGGGTCTGGGGATGTGAACTTGGGTGTTTGTTGCTGGTGCTACAAGGGTTTTATCCACTGGGCCATCTCCCCAGCCTGTGGCTGTGCATTTGTAAGTCAGGTGATGGTGACACTGTGCCTTCAGGGACACACCTTGAACAGCACTGTCTCTATTAGAAAGCTATAGTTTTTAACAACAAACAAACCACCCCCCAAAAAGTTATTTTGCAAATAAGGAGATGTGCTTATATATTTCTATGAACAACAACAACAAAAACATAGAAAAACACATACCAACTATTTCTATTAGTTAACCAGGGATTTGGGAATGAAGATGGAGGACTAGGATTAAATTGAATCAGGTTTTTTGGTTAATTTTCCATTATATGACTATACAATATCTATCATGTATTTGAGCATATTGTTTTACTTGTACAAACATTATTTCTATAACATGAAAGCATGAATAAGGAAAATTAGGTGGACTGATGAATGGATGGATGAATGAGTTGATTGGATGGCAGAAATACCAGATGAGGGCTGGAGAGATGGCTTAGCAGCTAAGGCATTTGCCTGCGAAGCCAAAGGACCTCCGTGCAATTCTCCAGGACCCACATAAGCCAGATGCACAAGGGGGCACATGCATCTGAAGTTTGTCTACAGTGGTTGGAAAAGAAAGAAGAGAGGAGAGAAAAACAGAAGCAAAAATGAAAGGAGAATGGGGAAAGGCAATAAACGGGTCACAGGAAAGGGATTTGGCTCTTCAGCTTGGTGTCCTACCTCCTTGAGCTGGCCGCAGTCTTGGGAGGTGTGAAAGCTCTGGCTGATGTCATCCACTTCTTTTTCGAAAAGGGCACGAACCTCGCTGAAGCCCGAGCTCACTGGCCCCATGAGCTCCTCCAGAACGGATGCCAGGAACGGCTGCACGCTCTCCCCGCAGCTCTTCTCGGCAGGCTGGGCCACCATCGCTGAGGAAGGAAAGGGCCGGGAGAAAGCATGGCTTCCTTCAGGGAAAGATGCACTCAGACTGGAGCCAGGCCAGAGCTGCACGGTGCCCCTGGGGGCCATTTTATAGCCCTGGTGGTTCCAGTGGTCAAGACGGACGAGCATACTGGGCCTGTGCCAGCCTGGCCCACATGGGAAACCACTGGATGCCGTGGGACCTGGAGCACTGGCGCGCTCCCCAGGTTCGCTTGGCCTGGGGAGGAATGGATGACCCTGTCTGATCTCTGTGAACAAGCCGTGCCCATGATGAAGAAAACACAGACCTGCATCTCCCCCGCCCAGCGCCATCACCACAGGTGCACCATTCGCCCTCCACATGCATAACTCACTAGTTTTCATTCCTTTCTCTTAGCACTAACTCAGTCAATGTAATTTTTTCCTTCTGCCACTTCCAAGAGACTTTTTTTTTTTTTTCGAGGTAGAGTTTCACTCTATCCCAGGCTGACCTGGAATTGACTATGTAGTCTCAGGCTGGCCTCGAACTCACAGCGATTCTCCTACCTCTGCCTCCGAAGTGCTGGGATTAAAGGCGTGCGCCACCACACCCGGCTTGACTTTTTAAACATTCAAGTACAATGTCAGGCAAATGGCACCAAGTTCTACTCAGATTGCCATCCACCTTCCATCGCCATCCCCAACTAAAATAAAATGAAACAAAAAGCTTGATACGTTGTTTTCTAATATAGATGGCAGGGTTAGTGGCATGAGCGTATGGAGTATGACACACAATAGCAAGGATGAGAAACATCTCCCTACAATTCTAACCCCCTCCAGAAGGAGGAAGGAAGGAAAGGAAGGAAAGGGCAGGATGGAGCACTCAGTACAGATCCTGGCTGAGCCTGAATAGCATGGGGAATTCATGTGGCCTGGGTACGAGGGACATTCACAAGGACAGCCAGGTTTGGAAGCTGTGAAGTGGCCAAGACCAAGCTCACTTCATGAACTTGTTTTTTGTTGTTGTTGTTTTTGGCTTATTTATTTATTTGAAAAAGAGAGAGAGAGAGAGAGAGAGAGAGAGAGAGAAATGGGTGCAGCAGGGCCTCTAGCCACTGAAAATGAACTTAAGACACATGCACCACCTTGTGCTCATGGCTTACGTAGGTACTGGGGAATTGAACCTGGGTCTTCAGGCTTTGCAGACCAGAGCTTTAACCACTAAGCCATCTCTCCAGCCCTCACTCCATGGCCTTGGAAGGCCAGCGTGGTGACTTGGTCACAGCTCTGTCACATTTATCACAGAACTGGAAAGGGAAGACTAACCATAATGTCAAACTCCTCTACTTTACAGATGGAAAAAAAAAAAAAAAGAGTCTTGGAGATGTTAGATAACCTTACCAAGGTCAAGTCTAATTTGCGAAAGCAGGACTACAATTCAAGTATGTTTAGAAGTTCTTATCCACAGATAAAACTTGCTTACAGTGAGATAAAAGGCCATGCTTTTATTTCAGTTTACAGTTATGGAAGATGAGATTGTTGTCTCCAATTCTGAGAATCTGAGATCACCAGCGCTACAAATATTTGGGACATAAGGTATTACACACGCAGATCATAAAACACTGAGAGGGAAGCCCTTATAACTGTGTGATTCAAATATGAAACAATTTATGACTCTTGTGAAAAAAAAAAAAGAGAGAGAGAGACCTGTGACCTATTTGGTACCAAACTGCAAACATGCTTGCCAGAACGAACTGCCAGTTAATTAACTTTGTGAGGGAAACTATTTGAAAGAGCAATTGAAATTTCCGAGTAATCTTGAGCACTGGCAATACACAGCAGTGATTCGCCCACGAGGTGGGGGTGGAGACGGGCCTGGGAGGGAATGGCAGAGAGAGGAGATGCCCCCCTTTGCCTGTTTTCCCTGCCTTGCACAGACCACAGTGTGCTTAAGTCCCACTGTATGCCGTATTTCAGTGTTCCTTCACTTGGGCCCGTCTTTGTCCGTCTCTGCTGGTCAACATCCTCCTCATTCCATCTCCAGGGCCCATTTTACATGCTGTGCACTCGGGTCAGCCTAACGCCTGCTGGCACCGCCACCCAGCATCCTGAGCTGCAGCCTGCAGGTGCTTCCTTACAGAATGAAGAGACTCCGCAGCCCACATGGGTACTCAATGCCCTACTCAAGCAAGCAGAGATACCGCTGTGATGGGTACGGTACTGTGACATCCTCATCCAGGAGCCTCCTTGTTGAGAAGCCTGGAAGGCTGGGGTTGGGGTCAGAGCCCGCCTACAGCACACTAGCCTTGGGATCTTGGGAGAGTTCCTTAATCTTCTCTCAGTTTTCTTATTGTAAAATGGAGATCATAGGAGTAATGACTTGCTGGGCGTGGTGGTGCACACCTTTAATCCCAGCACTCGGGAGGCAGAGGTAGGAGGATTGCCATGAGTTCGAGGCCACCCTGAGACTCCATAGTGAATTCCAGGTCAGCATGAGCTAGAGTGAGAGCCTACCTCAAAAAAACCAAAAAAAAAAAAAAAAAAAAGTAATGATTTCTTGGAGTTATGATGAGGATTCAATGAGTTGACCAGTTTCAAGGGGCTTAGAATGGACATGGCAGTCTGGGAATAAACAGTAAGTGTTGACTGTTGCATGTGCTGGCACTCTGATCCTTTCTAATCACCCAATACTAAATGAGTGCCTCCTTAAGAGGCACCCGTGGTTTCCTGAAGTGGGGCTCTGGTCCTTTTCGTTTGGTCTCCCTTGGGACATTCAGCATATCCTCTCTGCTGCTCACTGTCCATAGCACGCCGCACATCCTCTTCGACTTGGGACACCATGCTCTCCTGAGTCCTCATGGTTCTTATGCTCAGCACAAGCAGAGCAAATCTTACTTCGTATAGAACTGTGGACCAGAACTAAAGATCAATGGCATTATTCCCGAGAGTCATGAGGGAGAAGATGGAGAGATCACTAATTAATACTCAGTGTTTTGTTCTGTTCCAAAATTCAAAGTTTTTAGTCAATGCAGCCTAGTGTCCTTCCTTATTTTAAAGTCAGAGAATCATGCATGTCTGGTAGCTGGGGTGAGGGGGGGGGTGGCTTAGTGGGTAAGAGTGCTCACCTTGCAAACATGAGACCCTAAGTTCAATTTATTTATTTATTTTTATTTATTTATTTGAGAGCAGCAGACAGAGAGAGGAAGAGACAGACAAACAGAGAGAAAAGGCACGCCAGGGCCTCCAGCCACTGCAAACGAACTCCAGACGCGTGCGCCCCCTTGTGCATCTGGCTAACGCGGGTCCTGGGGAATCGAGCCTTGAACCAGGGTCCTTTGGCTTCACAGGCAAGCGCTTAACCGCTAAGCCATCTCTCCAGCCCAAGACCCTAAGTTCAATCTCTAGCAAGTAGGTAGCAAGCCAGGCATGACTGCGCATACCTGAAACTCGAGCGGTGAGTGGGGCAAACACAGGAGTGATGCAAGAGATTACCGGTCAGCCAGTCTAGCCAAAACATGGGGAACGCTACGGTTAGTGAGAGGCCCCATCTCAGGGAAATAAGGTGGAAACATGATGGAGAAGGACACTGGACATTCTCCTCTGGCCTGGCCTCCATACACATGTGCGTGAGGCACACACATCAGCACACACACATGCACACACATACAGACCAGACATACTAAACACCAAAAAAGTATACGTGATCTATTCTCACTCTTATCCCCCACGACCCACACACACTCTTTCTGTTTGCTTGAGTGTCTCACTGTGTGGCCCACACTAGCCTGAACTCTGCCATCCTACTGACCTCAGCCTTCTGAGTGCTCTTGAATGCCACTGTACCTAGCTGATAGTTCATTCTAAAAACACCTGACCATTATTTCCTTCCAAGATTGCTTTGGGGAAACAAGTATGAGTTCAGGGCAGATTCTGTTTCCATCCTGAGGACATGGAGCCACAGAAGCTGAGGCAAGAGAGGATGATAGAATTCTAGCCATGAAGATGGCTGCAGTGAGGTCCAGCTGGGCTTCAGAGAACAGAATGTTGGCACAGGAGATGGTGCTGATGGTTTTAGGTTGTACAGAGAGTTTCAACTCCAGATGATGTCCAGATAATACCAAACAGAAGGCTCAAGTTAATCTACATCGGGTTTAGGAAGGCGTGTGTGAACAGACACAAACACACAGATACCATGCTGTGGTAGTTAGGGTTCTACTTTTTTTTTTTTTAATTTTGGTTTTCAAGGTAGGGTCTCACGCTGGCCCAGGCTGTCCTGGAATTCACTATGTAGTCTCAGGGTGGCCTTGAACTCATGGTGATCCTCCTACCTCTGCCTCCTGAGTGCTGGGATTAAAGGCATGCACCACCATTCCTGGCTTAGGCTTCTACTTTAATTTTAATTAATTAAATTTTTTATTTGAGAGAGACAGAAGGAGGCAGACAGAGAGAGAAAGAGAGGGAGAGAGAGAGACAGGGTGGGGTAGAGAATGAGCACGCCAGGGCCTCTCTCCACTGCAAATGAACTTGACGCACGCAACACTTTGCGCATCTGGCTTTATGCAGGTACTGGGAAATTGATTCCAAAGCTGGGCGTGGTGGCGCACGCCTTTAATCCCAGCACTCGGGAGGCAGAGGTAGGAGGATTGCCATGAGTTCAAGGCCACCCTGAGATGACAGAGTTAATTCCAGGTCAGCCTGGACCAGAGTGAAACCCTACCTCAAAAAACTAAAAAAAAAAAAGAAAGAAAGAAAGAAATTGATTCCAGGCCATCAGCCTTTGCACTTTAACCACTGAGCCATCTCTCCAGCTCTAGTTAGGCTTCTAATAATTTCTCTGTAGATCCTATTCTAAGAGCTCTGAAGTACACTGGGCTGAGGCATGAAGAAGGCCTGAGATAAGCGTGCAGGCAGACAATCCTGTTAGGCTGTCAGCATGGGGACCAGAGCCTGGATCCCTTACACAGTGCTCAGTGCCATCAACCTTGCTCTGAAGGCAATTAGGAAACCGACTACCAAAAACACTGTCGATAAACAGTCAGAGGTGAGCTTGTGTGCTTTTCCCCCAAAGTAACATTAGGTGTGTCATAGGCAATGCACATAAAATAGAGACCATAGAATGCGTCCTGTAGGACCACTCCAAGGTCACCTGAGGCCTGTCTCTGGAAATGGACTGACCTTCTTTCTGTCAAGAGCCAAATAATAAATATGTGTGGATATGCAGTACCGAAGGTCTTTGTTCCAACTGCTCACTTCTGATGCTGTAGCATGACATAAGACTTTATTAAAAACATCAGGTGGAGCTGGGCGTGGTGGTGCACACTTTTAATCCCAGCACTCGGGAAGCAGGGCGTGGTGGTGCACGCCTTTAATCCCAGCACTCGGGAAGCCGGGCGTGGTGGCGCACGCCTTTAATCCCAGTACTCGGGAGGCAGGGGCATCCAGGCAGGGACAGTGAAGCAAATGTACCTCGTGGCCTCCTCAAACACATAGGAATGGCTAATGTTGTAGATGGGGCTACTTGTCCAGATTTATGGACTCTGAGCCAACAGAGGTGGCTCTGCTATCAAAGTAAACCTTATTGTTCACTTCTTCACTGAAAATCAGCCGTGGTTGTAGGCACAGGGTTTGCTTAAGCACCCCAGAGCCTCTTGGATCAGCTCTTCGAGAGCTGACAGCAGAAGTCATCAGTCTAGGGAATCCTATACCTGGAGGGGTGCAGGCAAGGCACCAGCAGAAGGCAGGAAGCAATGCTTCCTCTATTTTTTTCCCACAAAGTGTCCTGATGGAAAAATGTAGGTTTTAATAGTACCTGTGGCATGCACCTACTATAGCTGTCATCACCTCTCAATTTCCTCGCCTTAATTCTCTGCAACCATATGCAGTTATTTCTTGGTATCTATAGGCATTGGCTCCAAGACTCACCCACTCCCACCTCAGAGGATGCAAAAACACACGAATATAAATTTGATATACAATGGAGCAGGATCCGAATATCACCTCTGTGCATCCATCCGCACACTTTATAGATCTTAAGTCACGGCTAGTTGGCTGAGGATGTTGTGTACAGTGTAAATGTTCCCCAGTTGCCATCCTGCATCGCTTAGGAAAGAAAGACAAGCAGTCTGCACATGCTCAGTGAGAGCAACTTTTACACCAGATGTTTTCGATCTGTAGTTGATTGACTCTACAGATGTGAGGCCCAGGGACACAGACAGCCAACCACACTCTACCGTGTGAGGACTCCTGAGAGGACGGCTTATTTAATCAGGAGGAGCATACGGCATCGCCACCCACCTTTGATCTTTCCGGTTAGAAAGTTCTTTGAGTTCACGATCTGATCCATGTCTGAGCGGATCGTTCCTTCCAGGCCCTTTGTCAGCGCCCTGCATTCCTCCTTCAGGGCACTTAATCCTTCTGCAACTTGGTGCTGGACCAGGTTGTAGGCCTCCTCCAGGAGCTGCAACAGGGAACAGCACATGAATCTTGGCTCGCTGTGTGCCAGCAAGCTCAGACACGGGGAGGAGGCCCCTGCGCACTCTCGTGACACTAACAGAATGTGCACACATGCGAAGTACAAGTCGGCCTGGATCAGCTCTTATGTCAGTGAGATTGAACAGGCCTGAGCCAGGCATTTCAGCACTCAAGAAGGAATGACTTAAAAGCTCCAATGCATGAATTCAAAGCAAAAGGGATGGGAACATTCCTGCTGGCCAGCCAGCATCGTCACTCACGCCAAACCAGGCCCTCTTCCTGTCGTTCTTCCGCCCCTTCATTCTAGGCAGCAGGTCGGTCTGAAGGGTGGGGAGGAGTTCCTCCATCACCAGCTTACTCAGGACCTGCAGAGTGGAAGAGAATTCCACAGTGTGTCAGCTAGAGGTCCCATGATGCTGGCCCTGCGCTGGGCTATGTGAGCTCTGAGGTCAGTGGTGTGTAACTGTGTGTGTGTGTGCATGTTGGTGCTGGCAGTGAACACTTGAGAGAATGTGTAAGTGTGGTTCTGAGGCCAGGAGACTCTCAACTAAGACAATCTCAGAGGTAAACATCCACAAGAAATAGTAATGGCTGTTGAAATTTCTCCACTGCTGTTTTCTCGATAGAACTTCTCAAATTCAATTTTTTTTTTTTTTAGAGAGAGAGAGCGTGACCTTGTACTGTCTCACTTTTGTGCATCTGGCTTACATGGGATCTGGAGAGTAGACTGTGGGTCTTAGGCTTCACAGGCAAGTGCCTTAACTGCTAAGCCATCTGCCCAGCCCCCAAATTCAAACTTCTTATGCTCAAACTAAAAGAACTTCATGGATTTAGAAGGAAAGGGGTGACTTCAATAGTAGATAAGACTTCCTTAAAAAATCAAGAATCAGGCTTGGTCTTGATAACTTGAGTCTAGTCTCATAATCTAGGTGTCTTCATTCTTTGACTCTACTGTCCTCTGAACACTATTTCCATCCTCTGATGCTTACAAAAAGGAGGGAGGGGCTAGAGAGATGGCTTAGTAGTTAAGGTGCTTGCCAGCAAAGTCCCAGGACCAGGTTTGATTACCTGGTACCCATGTAAAACCAGATGCACAAGGTGACACATGCATCTGGAGTTCATTGATAAAAGTCTCCAGAAGAAATGGCTTAGTGGTTAAGAGAGCTTCCTGAAAAGCCTAAGGACCCATGTTTGACTCTCCAGGTCCCACATAAACCAGACATACAAGGTGATACAATCGCACAAGGTCACACGTGCGTACAAGGTACATGCATCTGGGGTTTAATTGCAGTGGTTGAGGGCGTGGCATGCCAGTTCTCTCTCTTGCCTCTCTCTTTCTCTCTCCCATAAAGGAGTGTGCCACCATGCCCAGCAAAAATAATAAACAAACAAATAAATAAAAATATCTCCAGAGATTGCTGTGAGAGAAATAATTTTGCTTTATAGTTTTGAGGTGCTCCTTCATGGCTCCCAGAAAGAGGGTTTTCCTGATGGTGACACACAGCTACCTGGACATATGCACAAATTCATCTTCATGTTCTTTTCTCCCTCTCTACCCTTAGCATCGACTCAATGTCCTTAAGTCCAGAGACCTGTTAGCAACTAACTCTCCAAAAAATGGCAGCAAGACCATTAAGATGGCACCCCTCAAAAGAGCAGTTCCTTTTCTAGACTGTGGTTCATCAGACAGATAATGTGATCCACTCCCCTGTCATTTCCTGAAAGCCAGTGTTGGCTGTTGGCAAGTTGTTCAACAACAAACTAAATGTGAAATGTCAACTTTCACTCTGAACTTTCCCTGTCCAGAGCATCAAAGGACAACATCACTGGCTTTTACTAATTTTAGTAATCCACTGAATAAAGGATTTGTAAAGTAGCTAGGTATTTAATTATCCATGCCCTGCATGAAATGGCATGATTATTATTGCAAAGAGACCTTAATAAATTGGGACACAGCTTGGGGGAAAAAAAGGAAGAAAAATCAACAGCAAATACTTTGAAACAACTGGATATTTATGGGGCAAGTAGAATTGTAGAGAAGGTATCTAAAGTTTTCAGAATTTTTTTGTGATACCAAATTTCTACTAAAATTGGTTTTTTAAATGTTTTGAGAGAGAGACAGACAGACACAGAGAGGAAGACAGAAAATTGGTGTGCCAGGGTCTTTAACCACTGCAATCAAATTCTAGATGCATGTGCTACCTTGTGCATCTGGCTTACATAGGAACTGGGGAATTGAACCTGGGTCCTTAGGCTTTGTAGGGAAGTGCCTTAACCACTGAGCAATCTCTTCAACCCTAAAATTTGTTTTTAGTATTTTATTTTTACTTATTTGCAAAGAGACAGAGAGAGAGAAGGAAAGAATGGGTGCACCAGGACCTCTAGCCACTACAAACTCCGGATGATGCACCGCTTTGTGCATCTCGCTTTACATGGGTACTTGGGATTTGAACCTGTGTTGTTAGACATTGTAGGGAAGTGCCTTAACCAGTGAGCCATGTCTGCAGCCCTCTCCTAAAATTTTGCACAGATCAGTGAAAACCTTTCTTTGGCTCTGAGAAGGACTCTGTGTATCCCTCATTGCAATGCTCTGCCCATGATACTTTGGCCATGATTCTGTGTTCCCAGTCACTGACTGGGCTAACGCTGCTCGGTCATTTTACCGAGAGTCTTCTCAGTGTCCCGACTTTCAATAGTAGGCTGCTGGTTAAGAGTTACACAGGGGGAAGAGCAGTGCAGGGAATGGGAGCAGGCAGGAACGTAGAGACACGCTCAAGACATCTGCTCTCAGAGGTTGAAATAATATTTACCCAAAGCAACTGACCTCCTCCTTCTCACTTCTCATAAAAATTCAAATTACACTTTGGGAATTAAGGAAGATTTTCTCTGAGGTCACTGGTCAGCCACATCCTAGTGGAAGCCCTCATGAGCTCATCGGACTTGGCCTGTCTCCAGGGCTCTGCTGTGTCAAGACATAACTAGCGGGACTAAACAGAATAGTTGCAGAGTGGAGGAGGCCGCAGGTCCCCTGGGCTGTGGGCCCTGGGGAGAGAAGCTGCTTGGCTCAGCCAGCGGAGCGCCTCTCACCTGTAACATGCATCTGCCTCGAGTGATGAAGATAAAAATGGGGACAGGATTTCCACTACTTTTGATAACCCATTTATGGAGCTGTGGTCACCTTAACTGTTCTCTGGCACCAGTCAAGAGACAAATCACCATTTTCTGGGAATCTTAAGAGAAAATTGACAAGTGCAAATTTCATGAGGATCACCAGGTCCAACAATTAGATTTAATAAGTAATTAACAGTTCCTGGGCCCCATCCTGCTCAAAGCAATAAGTTATTATTTGGAACAGATGCCTGAAGGTGAGCCAATTGTGGCCTGAGGAAAGAGCTAAGAGAGACAGAGACTAAAGGCAGGATATAACCAATGGGCAACAGCATTGTGACAGTTTGAATAGATGCCCTGCAGTGGATTAAGGAGTTTATTAAAAACTTCTTGGATTTCCAGCCACCTGGCTGAAGGAGGTGTCACTGGACTGATCGTATGGTCCAGTCCTAAGGTGTGCTGTGGATTTGATGTTCCAGTCTGAAGACATGCAAAGGGCCTGGGCTCCTCCTAGAGTTCCTGAAGTGAGGTGTGGCTTTTGGGTTTTTTAGCTTAGGGCTTCTCTCTCTCTCTCTTTTTCTGTCTCAATCTCTCTCTCTGCTTGGACCTGTGAAAGCAGGCCAGCTTCTTTTGCTGTTGTAGAAATTGCCCTGGATCTGTTAGCTTCAATAAATATCCCTTCCTCCAAACCTGTGCCTGGCCTGGAACTCCGTCTCAGTGACCTGAAGCTGTCTGCTACAACTGTCTTGGCTAAAAAGTCTTAAAGTCCTAATAGTTACACTAATTCATCCTTTTTCAGATATTGGATTGCATCTGAGCATTAGCTGAATGGATTTGAAAAGATGCAAATGTTATACCAAAGAAAAAGAACATTCCATTTGGGTGGGCTTATAGTTTATTTTTGTCTTTCCCACAGAATGTTCCAAGAAATTTGCTTCTATTTTACAACTTAGGGAGTCAAAAACAAAATATGTCTGGGAAAAAAGGAGGGGGAGGGGAATACAAGGGTGGTATGTGAGGTGGGGCTCGGGAACAACCCTGGGGCAGGCAAAGACTATGGTGCCAAAGCCTAACTGTGACTCATGCCAACACCATTCTCTTCCTTCAACCTCAGGCCCTGACACCCTGTCTCTGTACTGCCCCTCTCCTGTCCAAGGCCTACTCTGGGGTTCATGTCCTGACTAGCTCTCCGTAAGCAGGGTCCTACACCTGTGAGATTTTTGAGAGAAAGTCAGTGACTTCATAAATAAATCACAATAATGAAAATGTTCTTTAACCCTCCATGAAACAAGATTCATTGAGTTTTACCATAAAAGGACATATATATGTGGTGTGTGTGTGTGTGTGTGTGTGTGTGTGTGTGTGTGTGTGTGAAGGTGGAAAAATTTAACTTCTGGGATATGGAAAATTAAGAATTTCATCACACATGTAAAAAACCAAATGTGTTATTAGATTGATCAAAACCAACCACCTGAGCTGGGTAAGGTGGTTCTGCACCTGGAATTTCACCACTAAGGAAGGTGAGGCGGGAGCACTGAGTTTGAGGCTAGCCTGCAACAACCCCAGGCTCACTCTTGAGCCACGCCACTGCCACGTGCTGCCTTTCAGACCTGAGCTGTGAGGAGGGGTGAGTTCCCGACAAAATGTCCCCTTCCTAAGGCAGGTCCCATGTCAGACCAGGCTATTGAACCTAGACCCCTTGTGCTCCAAAAGGCTGGGGACATGACAGACTTAAAGAAGGTCATACTTGACTGAAGACAGCTTTAAAATGTGGGATTTTTTTTTTTTTTTTTTTTTTTTTTGGTCTTGGAATCGTGTAGCTCTGCGGGAATTAGGAGCCATTCCCTCTCCCATCAGGCTAATGGAAAGTCAAATGAAAACCATACGAAATGGCTGAAAGTACTTTTCACTGTGCAGACTCTCTTCATGACCTCATCTGATACACTGACAAGTGGCAGTGTGTTGATGTTTGAACTGGTACACAAATATTTTCACCTTAGTGGTCTGTCAGTCGGGTTATTCTGAGGTGCTGTTTAATCTGGACCTTTGCCTAACATAGCTGTCACCACAGGGCCTCCGAATTCTCTATGTGAGTCATTACTACAAAGAGAATAATAACAAGGCTGGAAGTCTATTGCATCAAGGCCCCGAAGGTCAAAGAGGCTAAGACAGTGTTGACATTAAGACATAGTAGAAGGCTGGAAAGATTGCTTAGTGGTTAAGGCATTTGTCTGCGAAGCCTACGAACCCAGGTTTAATTCCTCAGTACCCACATAAGCCAGATGCACATGGTGGTGCATGCATTTGGAGTTTGTGCAGTGGCTACAGGCCCTGGCGTGTCCATATTCCCTCTATCTGCCTCTGTCTCATTCACTCTCTCTCTCTCAAATAAATAAACAAAATATATTTCCCTTTTTGTGTTGTTTTTTTTTGTTGTTGTTGTTGTTTGTTTGCTTGTTTTTCAAGGTGGGGTCTCATGCTAGCCCAGGCTGACCTGAAATTCACTATGTAGTCTCAGAGTGGCCTGGAACTCATGGTGATCCTCCTACCTCTGCCTCCCAAGTGCTGGGATTAAAGGTGTGCTCCACTAAATTTGGCTTTTTAATTTTTTTTTAATCTTAAACTGGGCATGGTGGTGCATGCCTTTAATCCCAGCACTCAGGAGGCTGAGGTAGAAGGATCACCACAAATTTGAGGCCACCCTGAGAATACAGAGTGAATTCTAGGTCAGCCTAGACTAGAGTAAAACCGTACCTCAAGAAACAACAAAAAAATACATATATTTTTATTTACTTATTTATGAGAGAGAGAGAGAATGGGCATACCAGGGCCTCTAGCCACTGCAAATGAATTCCAGACGCATGTGCCACCATGTGCATCTGGTTTACATGGGTTCCGGGGAATTGAACCTGGGTCCATAGGCTTCACAGGCAAGCACCTTAACTGCAAGGCCATCTCCCCAGCCTCCGCGTACTCTGTTTATATGGGATCTCTCTCTCAACCCCAAGCTGCCATCAGTCAATGAGTCCCAGCGATTCTCTGGCCTCTGCTTTGTGGACTGGTGTTACACATGTGCATGGTCACACTCAGCTTCTAATGTGTTCTGGGGGAGTAAAACTCAGTGATTTCTGGATTAAGTGGTCCTCTTTTTTATATTTATTTACTTTAGAGAGAGCAAGAGAGAGAGAAACACAGAAAGAGAGAATTGGCATGAAGGACCTCAGCCACTGAAACTGAATGCCAGATGCTTACATCATCTAGTGGGCATGAACAACCTTGCACTTGCCTCACTATTGTGTGTCTGGCTTATGTGGGATCTGGAGCTTGGAACATAGATCCTTAGGCTTCATAGTCAAGCGCCTTAACTGCTAAGCCATTTCTCCAGCCCTTGATTAGAGGCAAGTGCTCTTAATGATTGACCTATTTCCCTAGCCCTGCAGTATTTTTATACTGAAAAATGTACACCTTACTGTGATTACTTTGCATTAATGCCTTATGTGGCCCACATATGTATAGAACACACACACACACACGGTTTTATTTTAAAGATACTTTCTAGGTATGTTTGGGCTCAACACAACAATGAGGAGTCATTTGGCTCTCTTGCCCTATATAGCAATTATCACATAACACCTCAAAAGAAATGCAGACAGTAAACAAAAGAAAACATTTTTAAAAAACTGAGCAGGAGAGATGGCTCAGCAGTTAAGTGCACTTTCTGTACAAGCATGAAGGCCTGAAGGAGCCTGAGACCGGCCCTGTTGAAATATCCAGGTCCCAGATGGCCACTTACTCCTGTCACCCCAGGCCCTCAGGGGAGAAGAGACCTAAAATTCTTCAAGTTCTGGAATTGGTACAAGGAGACTCCAGCTCAGAAACAAGACCAAGCAGAAGATCACAAAGTGGTTCACCTGATGTTCCACTCTAGCCTCCGCCGGGGGGTGACCCCCACTGCAGGCGAGCTCCTGAGGCACCCCTAGGGCACACACATGTGCATCCACCACACACACCACATCGCACACGCACACAGCACAAAATAAAATTTAAAAATAAGTGATAAAAGGAAACAAACAGCAACCAAAAAAAAAAAAAAAACCCTCCCAGAAAGGATTTATCAAGTCATCAATGGATTCCTGAAGAAAGGTGAGTTGATGTAAGACTTCAAGTGAAAGAAGAAAATTATGCAAGTGGAATAGTTGAATTCCAGGAGATCAAGAAATGTGTGACTTAATTTAGCTTCAAGGCTAATGTTGGCCTTCCCCTACAAGCATTTCCTTTGCCAAATGTCCACTCACATGTAACCCTGGAACTATCAGAATGCTTCCATCCTGTCCAGCTCTGGGTCACCAGCACACAGCAAGTGCCTGGTATGCAGTGTGTGTGTGTGTGTGTGTGTATGTATGTATGTATGTATATATATACATGTATATATATATGTGTATATATATACACATACATACACACACACACTGCAATATATATATATATATATACATACACACACACACACACACACACACACACACACACATACATACACACATATGGAGAAAAAGAAAGAGAGAAGATATTCTGGTTTACCTGGTTCCTATAGCAAAACAACAAAGAAAAGCTCCATCATCATAAGAAAACTTTTGGTTTTTTTTGTTTTTTGTTTTTTGTTTTTGAGGTAGGGTCTCACTCTAGCCCAGACTGACCTGGAGTTCACTATGTATTCTCAGGATGACCTTGAATTCATGGTGATCCTGCTACCTCTGCCTCCCAAATGCTGGGATTAAAGGCCTGTGCCACCATACTTGGCTATGAGAAAATTTTTGGCTTGACATGTTTAATGACCATACCAGGAACCAGGTACCCTCTGGCATCTTCCAAATATTGTTCCCTAATAAAAACTTCAGCAGCACCCCTGCAAAGGAAGTATTCTGGGAGATCTGTCAAAAACAAAAGAGAGTCTGTTCTTATATCTGAACAATGCCCACAACCAGTCTCATTCTGGCCCAAGTGACTATGGGATCGGTGTCGTCACAGATGTGAGGTCACATCATGACATGTGTCCTTTGCAGAGTTGTAACACTGTCCCTGAGAGCTAAGCCCACGAGGTGCTAAGGCTATGATTGGCTTTTCATCAGGATCATGGGAAATGGTCATGCAACCCAGAGCACGGAAAAACAGAAAAGGTAAATGAACCATAGAACACCAGTTAATGTCTTATACATTTCTTTCTGTTCATTATTTCATTTTTATACCTCGTACCAGATAGAGCTAGCTGTATGACAAATACTAGGTACATATTATTCCCATGTCCCCCCCCACACACAGGAATAACCTGCGACTAAAGGACTATAGATGACCCTATAGCCCCATGTCACACGTGCCCTATGCCACACTTAGCATACTTGTTTCTAGCAGAGAAGCATGCTGTCATTTCAAAGAATAAGTCTCTAACTTACTTTTATTTTTTAGTGTGTGTATATAAATGTGCATGTATGTGTATATGCATATGTGTGTGTGCCATGGCATGCATGTGGAGGGTAGAGGCCAATCTGGGTGTTGGTCCTCACCTTCTGCCTTGTCATAAGGCAGAGGCTTTTGATCTCATTGATGTCCACATTGTATTCAGCAGGTAAACTGGCCCATGTGCTTCCAAGAAACCTTCCTGTGTCTGCCTCCCTGCTTGCCCTCAGCATGCTGGGATTGCAGACGCCCTCTGTGGCCTCTGAAGTTTCAAACTCAGGCACTCGGTTTGTTTAGCAAGCACTTTATCCACTGAGCACCTGCCAAGGCCCCAAGTAAGTATTTTTTAAATACTTAATTTATTTTAAAATATTTTATTTATTTATTTATTAGAGAGAGAGAGAGAGAGAGAGAGAGAGAGAGAGCAATAGAGAATAGGTACACCAGGGCCTCTAGACAATGCAAACATACTCTAGATGCATGCATCACCTTGTGCATCTGGCTTGTGTGAGTCCTGGAGAATGGAACCTGGGTCCTCAGGCTTCACAGATAAGTGCCTTTAACTGCTAGGCTATCTCTCCAGCCCAAGAATAAACCTTTAAATAGGGGGCAGTGGGCACAGCTCTGCCCTCTGCAGCCATGGCACTAAGACTGAATGCCCAGTCTGGTGGTCTTCAATATTGAGTTTTCAACAGCTTGCTGACCAAATGCCTCTATCTAGACAATCTAGAGAAATGGCTTTGGATCCACACCTTCCATTCTTTCAACCTCTTTCTTTTATTTTGGTCATTCACTAAAATGGTCCTGACCTGACCACACAGATGGAGAGAGGACTGGAAATGCTGAGCCTCGTTTTACCTGGGTCTCATCGCCAGTCATCAGTTCCCATGAGCCATAGTGTCCCTTCTCCTGTCGGAAGAATTGTACAGCTTCTAGAAAGGCTTGAGCTTCGAATGTTGTCTGTTTCATGTAATCTAAAGAAAGAAGAGGAGGCATTTAGTGACACAGAGTTCTATATCACCTGTTGTTGAAGTGCTGCCAGTGTGATGAGCCACAGAAGTAGCATTACCAACTATATAGCAGGAAACAGCAAGACACAGAAAAAGCTACGCATCCATTTGAAGTTCATGTCTAGGTGTGCATTACATGACTAAGCCGATCAGTTACTGAGTACACTGGTTACTGCCAGCAGCAGCACATCACCCCTTCCATTTCTTCAATATGCTTCCCATCTTGCCCCCAAGCACCTGGTGACTCCATGTGACCACAGTGACCTCTCACACCAGCCATACATTAGCAGTGCCTCTGAGCCCAGAGGGTCCCCCTCTCCTTGTCACAAACAAAATCCAATTTCTTTGTCAGCTGACATCAGCTTCTTGTCAAAAGCACATCTATACAATATGCTAGTTCATGCAAATGAAAGGTGCTGACATGTAGAAGGATTCTGATTATCTAGGTTATCACCAATATAACTGAGAACTGGAAAACCTTTTGGAGGAAAGTCCAGTTCTCACTCTCATTTGATAGGTGAGGCGAAGCACCGAACAATGAATTGGTTGCCCGAGGTCATAGAAGTGGTGAGTGGGGGAGCCAGTGAGATCTCAGGCAGCCCAACTCTAAGCCTGCTCCTAGTTTTGCATTGCACTGTCTCATATGCTAGTGGGATGGGTATTTCCTTCCCACAACACTGGATTTTAGGGGCTGGGAAGTAGCATAGTAGTAGAGAAGCCTCCTAACATGTACAAAAAGTCCTGGATTCACATTCCAGCATTTCCCAAAATTTGGATTTTTAAGTGGCAGTATATTGGTTAAATAATATCTCACAGTAAAGGAATGACTATCTATTGATGGTATATTGGGTATGAAAGTTAGAGCTGGGACTTTAAAGTATCTTTCTTTTTTCTTTTTTTTTGGGGGGGGGAAGGGATGAGGTTTCAAGGTAGGGTCACATATTAACCCAGGCTGACCTGGAAGCTACTCTGTAGTCCCAGGCTGCCTTCAAACTCACAGTATTTCTCCTACCTCTGCCTCCCAAGTGCTGAGATTAAAGGCATATGCCACTACACTCCGCCTTAAAGTATCTTTCCTTTTTTTGGGGGGGTGGGGTTCAAGGTAGGGTCTCACTCTAGCTCAGTTTGTAGTCTCAGAGTAGCCTTGAACTCACAGTGATCATCATACCTCTGCCTCCCAAGTTCTGAGATTAAGGGCATGTGCCACAATACTCTGCCTCAAAGTATATTTCTTAGTAACATATAGAACTAGTTGTTAGTTGAGGGTGTCAATATGTAGTGCAGATTAGCCTGGAACTCGTGATCCTCTGTCTCAATCTCCTGAGTGCTAGGACTACAAACATGGGCCACCATGACCAACTAAACCAGCTCTTAGAGGATGAAGTGACAACACAATTGTAGAAATATTAGTGGGAAAAATGAACTTTAAAAATATTTAAGGGCTGGAGAGATGGCTTAGCTGTTAAGGTGTTTGCCTGTGAAACTAAAGGACCCAGGTTTGATTCCCCATGAGCCATGTAAGCTAGATGTACAAGGGGCACATACATCTGGGGTTCGTTTGCAGTGGCTAGAGGCCCTGGAATGTCCATTCTCTCCCCCCCCCCCCGCCTCTCTCCCTCTCTCTCTCTCTCCCCTTGCAAATAAATAAAATTAAAAAAAATAATTTCACAAGGTACTGTGAATATATCTCAGTGCTGGAATGTACTTAACAGATATGAAGCCCTAAGTTTGATAGGTTTAATACCTAATACCGTAAACAAAATCAAATTGAACCATAAAGAATCAATTCTAAGGGGAAAACATCTCATGAAAATAGAAACCTGAGCCTGGCAGAGGGGCACACACTTTTAATTCCAGCACTCGGGAGGCTGAGGTAAAAGGATCACCAATGTGTTGGAGGCCAGCCTGGGCTACAGAGTGAGTTCCAGGTAATCCTGGGCTACAGTGATACCCTGCCTCAAATAAAAGTCAAAATAGAAGCAGGACTAATTAGAAAGAAGGGCTTCACTGGAAGGCACATGGGGCAAGGGGCAGCAGAAGTAACCGGAGGGCATTGTGATCAAAATGCATTATGTACTACATGTATGAAAAGTGTCAATGAAAAAAGAAATTAAAAAAGAATCAACTCTTAGCAAACAGAAATGAAATGAATAAAAGGGACGAGTTTCCAGTGCACAGTGCCCTTACTAGTAGCATATAAACTGTACTTGTAGGATAATAGTAGACTGGTCAGTTGAAAGCAGCTGGTTCACTTGGGGTGGGGGGCAACATAGCCTTAGACAGTGGGATTATGTAGACAAGTACTAAACAGTTGATTTGGGGGCATCACTGACCTTAATGATCATCCGCCTTGAAAGGTGAAAACCAACTAACAGAGTGTGGAAAAACTCTTTTCAAAGTCTCGGGCCCTTGAGAGTGAGAAAATACATCTCAACCCACAGAAATCACAAGAGTTCAAGCAAAACTCTTCCTCTCCACAACTGAGGCTACCACGAAGGCCGACATCTATTCCTTCAAAAATGTGGACCAGAACTGACATTTCTAATATCAACATAGACATTTGGTCAAAATCAGAAATCAGAAAAGGCATGTCCTAAGAATCAAGCTTTCAAATTGAACTATTTTCTGTCTTGTTATTTTTCTTGCCTTGGCAGCTGATTTAGTGTTTAACCTCAGAGGTTTAAAAAATGAAAATTAGGGTCTTGCTATAAAATTGCCAACACCAGCGGCAGTGCTCTCTCCACAGGGGCGGTAATATGGGCCCAGCACAATGGTAAGGACTATGCTAAATGAGATGGAAACTGTAATTACCACGTGGAGATTCAAGATTGACTCATGTGTTCTTATTTTTAACAGCTGTCTTCATTTCAAGCCTGAGGAAATAAAGAGATGGGAGAAACTGTGGTTCTGTGTTTGGATGGAGTGAATATGGCCTGACCCACCAGCCAAGGAATGAAGGTTTAAACTCTTCCCTTCATCACCAGCAGCATAATTTTTCTTCTTCCTTCTTTCTTCTTGACTTGTTGACTGGAGGAGGTATTTTACATCCTGCCTACACCCTTCTATATCTCCATCAAAGCAAATGACAGTTGTACTGATGAATTCATTACTAAAAATCTTTGGGAAAAAATAACTGAAGAAAAGAATTTGGAGACAATGATGTGGGCTTCAGACTGAAGTCGAAAAAGGACTGGAAGGAGAACTGAAATGTGGTAGTGCTGGAGAAGAAGTCCTTTCATGTCTGCAGAAAGGGATCAGTAGTCATATGGACCACAAAACAAGTTCAAGTCAAGTCACTGGGCAATGGCACCTGGGAGAAGAAAAGCTCTTTCCTATTAGGGAAAACTAGATTCTAACTGCCCCCTCCCTTTCCATAGTGTAATGAAAACCTAACCCATCATTAGATTTTTCAGCTTATAAACTGATTATGTGAATTGATTTGTGCAAAATTTTCAGACCCAATCTGCCACAGGGTAACGTGTTCTATGAACGTTTACTCTGCTGGTTATAAACAAAACTTAACAGTGACTGACAGGTCATTAAGCAAATCAAGAACAAGGGTTTGCTTTGCCAAAGACAGAGCTATACTGTCATGGGAACATGACCTTCATTTCTCTTCAGTTCTCAAAAGCACTGCTGAACCCAGTTCAGGTGTTTGATAAAAACCAGATTACTAGTCATTTGATCAACTTCCTGTTACAGATCTCAAGAGCACACTGGAGGTTCAAATCAACCTTCTCTCCTGCCAGAAAACCAAGTTGAGAGTTCAGTTCATTGGCCTGCAGAACCAACAATGGCTTCTGGTCCTTCACAAAACTTTCTCCTTGCAGGCAGACATAGAAAAATGGCAGGCAACAGCCTAGATTCTTGGTTTCCTGTGTTCTGTAATTACAATAATGCTCAAGGCAAGGAATGTGGGCATCATTAAATTCATTCAGCTTCCTCATCTTATGGGTGAAGAAACTGGAGCAAAAGAAATAGTTCATTTCTTAACTGAAGGTTCCACAGCTGGTCAGAATCAGAGCCAAGAGCTGAAAAAGTGT
This sequence comes from Jaculus jaculus, assembly GCF_020740685.1. Lineage (NCBI taxonomy): Eukaryota > Metazoa > Chordata > Mammalia > Rodentia > Dipodidae > Jaculus > Jaculus jaculus. Next base: position 292,873,282 of record NC_059102.1, on the reverse strand, counting down.
CTCTGGCATGTCATAAGTGGCCTTGGCATTCACACTTACTTAAATCAAACAATATGAGAGTTGGAAGTAATCCTTTTTTAAAATTTTATTTTAACATTTATTTATTTGCAAGCAAAGAGAAATACATAGGAGAGTAGACAGACAGAGAGAATGGGCATGCCAGGGCCACTGCAAACAAACTCCAGAAGCATGTGACACTTTGTGCATCTGGCTTACGTGGGTCCTGGGGAATCAAAACCGAGTCCTTGGGCTTCTCGGGCAGGTGCTTTAACCACTAAGCTATCTCTCTAGCCTGAGAGTTGGAAGTAATCTTAAAGGTCATCTACCCTGAGCTCTTGTTCCATGTTGGGATCCTTCAGAACCCTGGACAAATGCTCTCTTGGACTTGGCTCGAATATTTCTAGTGACAGAAAGCTTTTAATTTAATAAAATAGTTCTTTCCATCACTGAGCTGATCTAATTATTTGAAATGTTTTCCTTCTATCGAGCCAATGTCTGTTTCCATGATCTCTCTCTCTCTTACTAATTCCATTCTCCCTCTCAGAACAAAATAGTTGTCATTACTCCTCTTCCATCTGGTGGTTCTGAAAACCCAGCTATCAGCTGGACACACTTACTTTCCTGCACCAGTTCTTTAAACGATGCATCTTTTGGCTCTTTAATTCCACTCTGCCTTCTCACCATGACCCACTCAAACTTACCATCACCTTCCTAAAACCTGACCTCTAGAACTGTAATACACTGGGTGTTCTCTGACCTTTTACTGATCTCTAATCTCTTTTTAATATCACCACATGATCCTGTTGACTCACATCTTTCCTGTGGTCCAATAAAATTCCCAAACCTTTTTCATGTGACATTTTTGCCAAACTAACCTCCTTCTGACCTGTATTTTTACTTTTGACCTTAGCACAGATTCTAACCTTGTCCCCATTCAACTACAGCTGACTGTGATAAACCCAGCCTACCAGAAATTATAATTCTGTCCCAACCCGCTTTCACCCAGGGGTCATTAGGGAATTTGCAGCTTGTCTTGTTACGATCCTGTTCACTAAGTATTCCCCAGGTCAGAGGCAGGGACAGAGCCCCAAGAAAGTATCAGCATCTTAGAAGAGGACGTGTGGGAGACACATTGTAGCCATTTATTCGACACTCACATCCCCAGAGGCAAGAAACGTCTAGGAATGCGCTGTTCTCCATGGTCTCTCCCAAGGCCCTCATCCGTGCAGCTGCACGGAAAACTCATGTTTGGGAGAGATGATTAAGGATTTTGCAAGGGAAGCAATGTGGGCCTCTTGGGGAGAGTTATTCAGGAGGCCAGCCAGAGAGGCATCACTTTTGTTTTTTTCCACTTCTACAAATTTATAACATGTCTGAGTCAACTGAAACCCCAAAGATCCCAGGCCTGTGGAGTCACCGTAGACTGTGACTCTGGCTGCTGTGCTGGGCCTGGGTTTGGAAGCTGCCTTGTTATTCTAGTTTACGGCTCCTCTGTGCCAAGCCATGTTAGCTGATCTGCCTGGCGCGTTGTGGAAGTTATATAACAGCATTACTCACCACACTGCTATGGGCCTTTCTTACTGATGGAGGTTGTGCAGTCTTCCTGGGGGTGCCCCAGTGAGGCGGCTTGGCCTCATTTTTCCTCTAGAACAAGGACGGGTGGCACACGCTGATGGGAACCGAGTTATCCAGTCACTAGTATGGAGGAGGAACCATGTGCATTTCATCTTTCCAACAGTCCCATGAGGTAGGAATTAACCTCCACACTTTGCACACCTTTAATCCCAGCATTTGGGAGGCAGAGCTAGGAGGATGCTGTGAGTTTGAGGCCACCCCGAGATTCCATAGTGAATTCCAGGTCAGCCTGAGCTAGAGTGAGACCCTACCTCAAAAAACAAAACAAAACAAAAAAGATAAGGAAACTGAGTTTCAAGTTAGCTTCTTAAGTTTTCATGTGGTAAAAGTAAGCTTACCTCCAAATCCTGTTCAAACATTCTGTACTATGCTTCAAAATGTTTTACTTTAGGATAATTTGGGGCCCACATTATTGTAAAAAAATACAGAAATATGTCATATACCCTTTATCCAGTCTCCCCATCCCAACACCAAAGAAACATTATTCAAGCCTACATGAAATTGAAACAGATAAAACCAGCCTTCTCATTCAGATTTTACTAGTATTATATGCATTTCTCCTCCCCCCCCTCTCTCTCTGTGTGTGTGTGTGTGTGTATTGTGGTTTAATAGGAGCTATCTAATTCAAACTTGATTGAGGGCCAGACTAACATGACATTACTAAAAAATAAAGCAAAGCAAATGAAAATTTCACTAGAATTAATAATGGATGATGTCCATTCTGCTTTTTGATTTTAAAACTTGCATATGGGTAGGAGAGATGGCTCAGCAGTTTAGGGCACTTCCCATGTGAGCAGCATGAGGCCAGAGGAGGCCTGAGAACTGCTCAGACAGGACCCCAGGACCCACGCGAACAGCTGGGCTTGGCCATGTGCATCTGTAAGCCAAGTCCCATAGAAGAGCAGCGAGACGAGAGTCACTGAACTTGCGAAAAAGTAGCAAGTGTCAGTGTCAGAAATAAACTCTGGCTCAAGTAAGAACAGGCCGAGGAGAGATGGGGCAGGGCACCTGATGTTCCTCTCTACCACCTTAGGCAAGTGTGTGGGTGCTACCTGGGCACATTCACGTGTGTACACCACCACACACACACACACACACACACACATACACAGATTAAAGTTAAAATATACCTTGAACAAGTAAAAAAATGCCCTATTTATAAATGGCCAACTCAAGCAAATGCTTGTTACTAATTATAGATGACAGCTCTCATGGGGATTAACTCCAGGCACTGAGAAGAAACTGGCAACTTGTCAGAAGTACCTGAACTTTACGCTATAAACCCCTGGACTGAAGTCTACACCCGGTATCCAAATCCCATCTCTGTATTAGCGCACACAGACCCGGCAGAAATAGAGAAGAATATACGGAAGAGTGTATGTGTACCTTATGGAGGTGAAGCAACGGTTGTTCTGAGTAGAAATGCCAAGATACAAGAACTCCTTCAGAAAACAGAAAATGCTTCTCAAATAAATGAAAGCATTTCTAGTGAAGAAAAAATTGTTTGGAGAAAGCGTTTAACCACACAGAAAAATATTTCAGATTCATCCAGCCAAAAGCAATCATCTAGTGAGTTCTTGACTTGTCAACAAAAACCAAGACTGCTTGTCAATACAGCAAAGGAAGTGGTGATTTCTAGAACAAGTGAAGACAGACTGTCCTTGTTTCCTTTAGATAAACATATCAGATTGGTAGATTAAAAGGCTGTTGGAGACATCCTGTATCTAGACTTTAGCAAAGCAATTACCAATGTCTTACATGACTTTGATTGACACAATGAAGAAGTTTAAATAGGCTGATAATACAAACTGGCATAGCAAAATAGTTAAATAAAACAAATGATGGGTGCTGGTTAAAAGACTAAGGTTATTGACATCACAGAGGGAAATCAGTAGGATACTACCCTTAAAATATTGTCAATTACTCAGAAAACACACACACACTCAGAGAGAGAGAGAGAGAGAGAGAGGCATATTTTTTTCCCACCAAATTTTATTTGCCTACATACAAGAAACTGAGGGAGGCCCAAAGAATATAAAGCAAAAAAAAAAAAAAAAAAAAAATCCCAGAAAGTTTTCAACTCTGAGCTCTTCACAGTCTACTGGGTTACAGAATCAAGAGTCAAAACAAAGTATAATAAGGATAAATGAATCTAGCATTGTTCTAAAATACAACCACAATACTACATAGTATGTGCCCCCAAAACAGAAAATCTACAACAAAAGACTGGTAAGTGAATTATAAAGGCACAGAACTTGAAGACTCCTGGGGTTTTGTGCACCTGTGAGGTCAGGGTGAACCCTGTGAGGCAGAGTGTGACCGTTCAGAAGTGTGTATTATAAGGGCAGTCGTTAAGGATTCTGAGATTTACTCTTCGAAGCTTACCATTCCATAGTGTAGCTCCTACAGAGTGCTCAAGTATGTTGCAAATGTTTTAAAATAAAGAAAAAAGGCAGGGTGCTCCTGAACTCCACTACAAGAATGAAGAATCTCACAATCTTAGGAAAAAAAAAACAAACCAAAAACAGAAAGAAGGGCTCTTCACGAACCTAAGAACTGTGGCAGAGAGGGCCGCAGGGCTTGTTCAGACTAGCTTCAGATCTACAGTCAGGTGCATGAGGTTTCAAGTAGACAGTGACATACTAGCTTAACTCAATACAAAGAGCAGATTTCTAACATCTAGGCTTATCTCCAAGTGAAATGGGTTCCAATCAAATGGTAAAAGTTCCCCAAGAGGGAAGTACCGCATCAGAGCAGAGTTACCTTGCAGAAGCTATACAGACTTGCTTGGATCCCTTTAGGACAAACCTGCTCAGGGCATCGTAGCACTTACAGATATTATAACTTTACAGCTAGTATGATCATGTCAGCAATGACTCTCCCTTGGACTGTACAAGTCAAAAGGATGAGGGGCCACTGTTTGTACTCATCACTATTTCTCCAATTGTTAGTACAGAGAATTTATCAGATGTTCAAACACAGGAAAGGAGGGAGAAGCAGAGGAAAGAAGCAAAAACAGAGGAAGAGAGGGATCAAAATGGTGAAAAGAGTACTGAATTAAATCTCCCATAAAGTTCCTTCTGATCTGAAATTTCATAGCTACAAATAAAACCCAAGTGTTATCGATGAAACTGATTATATTCATGGTTCTCTTCCTTGCAGCTATAAAGAGCTATTGAAGCGACTTGATGGGTATAGCTCTACCCCATGCTCCTTAGACGTGTGAGAGCATCAAATTCCCCAGGATGGCTAGTTAAACAGAGTGCAGGCAACCCCACCCCACAGTGTGGGATTCAGTGGACCTGGGACGGGCATTTCTAGTTGGCTTGAAGGTAGTACTGATACTGTAGGCTTGGCACACATCTTGAGAAGCACTCCTCCACCCAACATTAGGGGAGTGATTCTCACCAATGAGGCTTGTTAATAATTCCAGTCTTAGGCCAGCATGTTTGGGATTGGACCCAGGAAATCACATTTAGACAAGCTTCCCAGGTGCTTTTGTTGTGGTGGCTTGCAGACCACATATGGGGGGTGGCAGAATTACACAGAAGAAAGAGATTGTAAAAAACCAGGCACTAGAATATTTATGGTCTTGATGAACTTGTTCCCTCTTTAGTAAGTTAAGAAATGTCCTTTTTGTCAACTGCTCATCCATCAACACAAATGAAACCTTGTAGTTACTCCTCATGTTATTTAAAAGAAAATGAAACGTTGTGTAAGAGTATATGAAGGAAGGCAGCCCTTTGGGCAGATTCCAAGGACACAGTTCTGAGCTTGGGAGAAGCACCCTTCCTCTCCTTTCAGAAGCAGTCCTTGACTACACATAAGTCTGCCCATATAGCCCTGGTTGATTTCGCTTTCCTTCTGTTGGTACTCCAAAGAGATATGGGGTCACTATTTTGTATGTGATGGCCTGTTTTCTCTGAGATAATGATCTCATTTTCCTTTGCATTACTTTTTTTTCAATCATTAAAAAAAAAAACAAAACATAAGAATGACCCATGTCTAGTCTTGCCCCCAAATTAGGATGGTGCCGTTCCTTCTGAATATCATAAAAATACTTTGAGGCCTGCAACTGTGATTCACTGAAATGTATCCACTGTCTTGAGTTAATTCATCACTCTATGCAACTTAGCTGTCTGGGCAGAGCCAGGCCAAGAGGATAATGATAGAATCAGTAACTTCCCATTTGCTCACAACAAACACATGTGGCTTTATATGAGCAGATTTCTGTTCTAAAACGGTAAGTACAGGACAGTCTTCCAATCGTCTGACAACTGTGTGTGGAGATAGTGCTGAAACATGCTCAGGAGAGAGAATGACACCTGCGAACCTCAGTAGAATGATCTAATTCCTGTCTAAATTATAAATTTAAAAGTGTTGGGCTGGAGAGATGGCTTAGTGGTTAAGCGCTTGCCTGTGAAGCCCGAGGATCCCGGTTCAAGGCTCGATTCCCCAGGACCCATGTAAGCCAGATGCACAAAGGGGTGCATGCATCTGGAGGTTGTTTGCAGTGGCTGAAGGCCCTGGCGCACCCATTCTCTCTATCTGCTTCTTTCTCTCCCTGTTGCTCTCAAATAAATAAAAATAAAAACCAAAAAAAAATTTAAAGTGTCAACCATAAAATGTCTTATAGACAGTTGTGGGAATGCTCATACCAGGGTCACCTTTCAGCTATAACGACAGAAACTGGGTCACTTGCCTCTCCATGACACTGTGAAAAGGGTGTGGCTTATTCAGAGTCAAAACTTTACAACAATCTGGACCCAACCTGAGTTTTCATATAAATAGAAAAGATGCACCTCTAGTCACAGATGAGGTTTTTATTTTTATTTTTTAAATTTTGTTTATTTTTATTTATTTATTTGAGAATGACAGACAGACAGACAGACAGAGAGAGAGAGAGAATGAGCATGCTAGGGCCTCTAGCCACTGCAAACAAACTCCAGATGCATGTGCCACCTTGTATATATGGCTTACATGGGTCCTGGGGAATCGAGCCTCAATCTGGGATCCTTAGGCTTCACAGTCAAGCATTTAACCACTAAGCCATCTGTTCAGCCGGAGTTTTTTCATTTTTATTGGCACTTGCTCTGATTCTTGGAAATAGCTACCTATAAATTGGTATGTGTCAGTGTAGCGCACAAAATATTGAAGGGCTTCTTTCTAGCTGGTTCTATGGATAGCCTTAACTCATGACCCCAGAACATATTAGACTCACCCACATCTGTGAGAATACACTTTCTATATGCACAAGAGGCAGTAGTATAATGGCCGGACCAAGTAGACAGTGAAGAATGAACTGCAGACATAAATTAGAACAGCTGTATCGTATCCTCGCCCCAAACACCCACAGGTACAGCACTGTTTAAGGAGGCCCTCGGGGAAATTTCAATCATCATCATTACCAATGATTAAAAGCAGCACTGGATCTTGAACTAGTGGAAGATTTCGTATGTTCACAATATCTCATTTGACTCCTACAGCAATCTCATGAGTCAGGTAAGTCAGATGTGACCATTCTAGACAGAAAAGGGGGGAAACTGAACATCAAATAAATTTACATCATTGCCTAAGTTACTATCAGTAAATAACCCATTCTACAGGACCATGAAATAAGAATAAAAACAATAGTCAGAAAATAAATTTCTAGTGTGATGTAAATTTAACTTCAAAATTGGACTAGCTTTATTTAAAATTTCTAACCATGGTAAATACTTATCTAGGGTGATACCTCTTTAATAGTTCCCTAGTTATAACTTCTTTTCCAAAGACCTAAAAAAAATGTAGGTCTGATGTTCTTCACAGACTGTAAGAATGGCAACTACAGACTCCTGGAAACCCAGCACCTACCTACATTAGGAAGGTGAGGACGGTGGCTAAGCTCATGACCTCCTCCTTGTGCTTGGAAGGGCAGTATACAATTGAGGTTGTTAGGGACTGGATCATCTTTTAAAACAGGAACCCAGCAATTATGTACCAATAAAAATAGTTTCTACATTCCCAAACTATTACCAGAAGGAATAGCACTGCCAACAGAGCTCTTTTGTAATTTCTGGGTTAGCTGATTCCACAAAGTATACCAATTTTGCAAAACTGCTTTAAGCCAAAAGACACTTGGAAAGCATGTGGTGTTGGGGTGGTAGAAGGCCTGGGGTCCTGTGTCAGACATGTTTTCTCACAAAGAACCCGTTTAATGTGGTTCTGCATTAGTGCTCAGCACGGTGATTCCATGAAAATTCTAAGATGCTCACAGTTATTTCCAGTAAAGGCCAAGGAGCACCTTCTTAAACAACTTCCCTTAAAACAAGTTTAAGCAAAACAGGACAGGGCTGGAGAGATGGCTTAGCGGTTAAGTGCTTGCCTGTGAAGCCTAAGGACCCCGGTTCGAGGCTCGGTTCCCCAGGTCCCACGTTAGCCAGATGCACAAGGGGGCGCACGTGTCTGGAGTTCGTTTGCAGAGGCTGGAAGCCCTGGCATGCCCATTCTCTCTCTCCCTCTATCTGTCTTTCTCTCTGTGTCTGTCGCTGTCAAATAAATAAATAAAATAAAAAAAAAACAGGACAGAATTAGTAAATAGAATAGAATAACTAAAGTAATAATGGTGATGAAGTAGAATATTATGGAAAAGTAGTCTGGAATAATTTTAATTGCCAGAAATTATAAAATTATACATCTTTCCTGGTTCAGCAATGTAAAATATGAACTCAAATTTAAGCATCAATTTAATGAAAATATAGAAAGAGCAAAAGGGGAGCTGTGGGGTTTTCGTGTTTATGGTTCAACATTTATAGTGTTATGTGTAATATTAATTATCATCGAAAGAAAACATTCTGATTTAGTAACTTTTTTCTGCTTTATTTATTTATTTATTAGAGACAGAGAGAGGGACAGAGAGAGCAAGGGAGAATGGGTGTGCCAGGGCCTCTAGCTATTGCAAATGAGCTCAAGATGTATATGCTACCATGTGCATCAGGCTTACATGGGACCTGGCGAATTGAACCTGGGTCCTTAGGCTTCACCGGCAAGCCTTTAAATCTTTAAGCCATGTCTCCAGCCCTGATTTAATAGCTCTTAAAACATGCTACGTGAGGTGGCTCATACCTATACTGCTAGCACTCGGGAGGCTGAGGTACAAGGATTGCTAAGAGTTGGAGACCATTATGAGCCACTTAGTGAGCCCCAGGTCCAGCTGGCTTAGAGTAAGAGCCTGTCTCAAAATCTGGGCTGGAGAGATGGCTTAGCAGTTAAGGCACTTGCCTGTGAAACCTAAGGACCCATGTTTGATTCCAAGAACCCACGTAAGCCAGATGCACATGGTAGCACCTGCATCTGGACTTGGTTTGCAGTGGCTGAAGGTCCTGGTGCACACACTCTTATTCTCCCTCATCGTTATCAGCCTGGGGAGGTCCGATACCCTCTCTCCTATCATAATGCCAGTCTTCCTCTCTCATCACATGCAAGGACAGCCTTGTCTCTCTCATCACACCACATGAGGCCAGCCTTCCTCTTCCTCAAGGCCAGCAGAGCTGGAGCCCAACCCCTCATTTGGCCCACCCAGCAGTTTCCAGAGTGATTTTAACTGAAGAGGTAATTCTTGTCTCCTCCTCTAAAAAATGCTGTTTAGTGGGATTTACTCAGACGAGACGGTATAGCTTTTGCTAAGCAAAGGAGACATGTGGCATCCTGGAGCGCCTTGGGCCTTCTTATCAAAGTCTGTCAGAGTACTGCCACCTCCTGCTTCCCACCAAGCTCGGGCCAGGTCAGGGATTGCATGCATCAGAAGGCGAAGATGCCATCTGCGACCCACCGCTGGGCTTCTGTGTTGTCACACGACTCTGTCTTTAGGGACAAGGACTGTCCTAATTATTCAGTGCCCTTATTCTGTGGCACAGCATCTACTACCACTTCTGACGTGACTTGCTTTGCTTCTCTGAGCTTGATTTCATTTATTTCAAATGACAGGCTGACTTCCAGCTATGCATTTCCACTATGAAAGAGTTCTAGGATCATCTTAGAGGACAGCTAGTTTGTTAATACTTGGATAGTGCTTTTCATAATACTATTCTGACTTGAGGACAGAATGTTCCAGCTTTAAGGCCATATTCCCCTTTTATTCCTAACCTTTTCTTTCTCTCTCTCTCTCTCTCTCTCTCCAGATCTTCATCTCTCTCTGGGCTGTAAAAATCATCAATGTAGCTGTAAAAATACATTAGATGTCAGTTGTACCTTTTGCAATATTTCTAATAGTTTGTCTGATCTCTCTGTCTTCTGATTTTCCTCCCACTTCCCTGAGCAACAGTTTATGTAGTGTTCATTTCACTGGCCTCAACAAATGAGCAATCTAATTAGTTAAAATCATAAAACAAAAAAATATTGTCACTTTGCCATTTTATGCTCTGTGACAAGGTTACAGTAAAACTAACATATGGAACATTAAATCATTAACTTCATCACATGAGCTGGGTTTCTAAAATGCCTCTTTTTCCTGGGAGGAAGGGGGTTCAATGAGTACAGTGCTTGCCATGCAGACATGAGGACCAGAGTTTAGATCCTCAGCACCCACGTAAAAGCTAGGTATGGCAGTGCCCACTTGTAATCTCAACACTGGAAAGGCAGGGCCAGGAGGATACTTGGGGCTCACTGGCCAAGCTCATGTAGCCAAAAATAGGAACTCAGAAGGACCCTGTCTCGAAAAACAAGATGGTGGGCTGCAGAGTTTGCTAAGTCATTGAGGTACTTGACTGCAAAGCCTAACAACCTGATTTTATTCCCTAGTACCCCTGTAAAGCCAGATGTACAAAGTGGCACATGTGTCTGGAGCTCATTTGTAGCAGCTGGAGGCCCTGGTGTGCCAATTTGCTCTGTCTCTCTTCTCTCTCTCCTTGCAAATAAATAAATATTAAAAAAAAAAAATAGAGCGTAATGTGGCTGAGGAAGATAACTGATGTAAACCTCTGCCTCCCCACATGAACTCACACCAAACATGTGTTCACACACATGTATACCACGCACATGCACATGCCAAAACAGCAGACTGTCTAATAAGCTCTTATTTAACAAAAGCATTGAAGTTCATCCTGTTCTACATTAAAACTACCACATTTGTTTGGGTGTTTTCATATAAATATTAGGCCACAAAGAGTTTATCACAATGATAAATTTCTTTCAGAAAATGATATAGAGTGTACCCTTTGTGCAAATCAGGAATATCAGCAGGGATACAGTCAGTCCTTGCTTATCCTTATAAACTAAGCAAAGAGATGGCAATACCACTTAAAACTTCGTGCTTGGTTCTATACGGAAGGGGTGTGTGTGTGTGTGTGTGTGTGTGCATTCACCTTTGAATGCAACTGACTCTTTTTTCCAGTGATTCCACCTATAGTAAATCAAAGCGCAAACTTGTCTGCCGGGAGCTCATTTGTCCTCTGTACATATTCTTCATCTGTTACTTAAAGTGAAAAGGGCCTTTCAGACCAACAGGCCCAACAACTTACTTTTTTTCCTTTGCCTTGTTCACTCCTCATGGAGCCGCCGTCCACTCCCCCTTCCTCCCTCCCTCCCCCCCACCTCTCTCTCTCTCTCTCTCTCTCTCTCACACACACACACACACACACACACAATCTTTTTCTGGGCTGCAAAGAATAATCTGTACTTGGTTTTAAAGGCTTTCCATAGGGAGGGCAATAGCAGGGAAGATGTGAGAGTAAAGCCACTCTTGCATACTGTTTGTTCAATAGAAATATCATGAAAGCCACTATGCAAATTTAAGTTTAGCAATAGCCACATCATAAACAGAGGCAGGTAAAATTGACTTTACTAACATATTGACTAAAATCCAAATATCTACCATAGGTAATCAGTATATGACGGTTAACCTTGTCACCTCGGTTGGCTTGAGAAGCTCCTGGGGATTCGTAAAGCCCACCTCTGGGTGTGTCCATGAGGGCATTTCCAGGGATGACTAGCTGAAGGGCAAGAGCAGCACTGCGCACGGGTGACTCCATACCAAAGGCTGAAGTTGCACAGAGAATGAAAGAGGAGGCGAGGAGCGAGCCGGGCGGTACAGACGCGCTCGCCCCTCTGCCTCCTGCTGCTACGATGTGAGCTGCTCAGCCTTGCCTTGCCCTCCCCTCCATGATGGGACGAAAGCCACGAGCAAAACAAATGCTTTCTTATTTTGTTAGCTATTTCATCATAGACACAAGAGTATGGTTGACACACAGTGCAAAAATTATCAATGAAGGGCTGGAGAGATGGCTTAGTGGTTAAGCACATGCCTGTGAAGCCTAAGGACCCTGGTTCGAGGCTCAATTCCCCAGGACCCACGTTAGCCAGATGCACAAGGGGGCGCATGCATCTGGAGTTCGTTTGCAGTGGCTGGAAGCCCTGGCGTGCCCATTCTCTCTCTCTCTCTGCCTCTTTCTCTCTCTCTGTCTGTTGCTGTCAAATAAATAAATAAACAAAAAAAAATTAAAAAAAATTATCAATGAAATATTTGGAACCTGAGATACCTTTTACACTTACAACATGTCTCAATTTGGACTCAGTACATTTCATACAACCAGTGGCCACATGTGACTAGTGGAGGCCTCACCTGTGACATGTGGCAGACTCATGGTTTAAGAGGTAGTTACTTATTATAGGAGGGACAAAAGAAGGCAATGAAAGAGAGCTTGCCATGGCTCACCTGAGTAGGCTCAAACAGCTCCTGCAGAGAGAACCTATCTGTTCTAAACTAATAAAGAAAGGAGAGACCTGGCCTTATCTCTAACTCATCATTATACTGAGCACAGTTTGCCTCATCAAACAAAAAGAAGAAAAAAATGAGTTGTAACTAGTCCCTATGTAGATTAAATTTGAAGATCTTTGACGATTGAATGGATCTTATAAACCCTGCCTGGTGGGCAGTGCCGAACCCTTGCGTCTTTAACTTTGAGGGCTCTCCAACAATGCCAAATCATAATGGCCCTGCTCAGTGTGGTAGAGAATTGCTAACCACCAACAGACAGAGTCGATGAGATCATTTCCAAACAGGATATCTGCTTTATTTATAGCAACAAATTGTCCACTCAACTCTACCCTCCTTCAAAAAGAAAAAAAAAATGCTAAAATATTTCATGAATTTAGATGCCCCTGATACCTACTGTAGACTATCTCACTAGCGGCTATAGCCTAGAATTACATGATGTAATTAATTCCATGGAATTTTTTTTTAATTTTTGGTTTTTTTTATTATTTATTTGGGAGTGACAGACAGAGAAAGAGGCAGAGAGAGAGAGAGAATGGGCACACCAGGACTTCCAGCCACTGCAGGCGAATTCCAGATGTGTGCGCCCCCTTGTGCATCTAATGTGGGTCCTGGGGAATCGAGCCTTGAACCAGGGTCCTTAGGCTTCATAGGCAAGCACTTAACCACTAAGCCATCTCTCCAGCCCCAATTCCATGGAATTCTTTAAAAGAACTAATCTAAGATCTAATTCCCTCATGGCAAAACAGAAAGAGGAAATAAAAACAAAACCTCAGTTACTTTTGGTAGGTCAAAGACTTGAATGGATAAGTACATGGGTGGGGGGTGTTTCCGATATTAGTATGTTATTAAGTAAGTAAATGCCTCTTAGGTACTCCATTCCTAATGGTATTTTTGTGATTAAGGAAGACACAAGTGAAATCACTGAATGGGAATAAGCTTTTAATGTCTGCTCTATTTCTCTGCAACACAGCAGTGTTTATTTATTAAATAACTATAATAGCATGTAAATGATTCCAGGCCCATTATCATTACTGATAATTGTAAAAGCTACTGTGTATTAAATAGTGTAGGTTTACAGATTAAAATTAATCACATTAAGTCATTAAGAAGATACTGCCTCAAATCTTCCATATTTCACGTTGGAAGATGAGCATCCTCACTGTAGACGGTTCTCCCTTCTGCGTGACTGACATTTCTTACTTTCCAATTAAGAGCATTTCTACAAGTAGCATCTTGAAAGCAGTAAGACATGTCCCTGGAAAATCATTATATCTTCCCAGGATTCTTCCAAGCTGAGTGCTGTAGTCTGGATAGGAATTGAGTGGTTCCCTCAAGGCTATGCATTTGATGAATTGTAATCTTCCTTGTGTGGAAGTAAAAGTGGAATTTAACCCAACTATGGTGGGTTCTTTTTAGTTTATTTTTCATTAGTATACAAAGAATTAGGGGTCATTATGTAGTATTTCAAACAAATTTTGTTTTTGTTTCTCTTCCCCGCCCTCTTGTGCTCTCCCCGACCACAGCTTCCTTTCCACGGTCGCACGTGCTTCCTTTTGTCCCCACCCTCTCGTCATCTCTTGCTCCTCTCGCATCACTGTTCAGCTCATACAATCTATGTTGACTCATAGTTTAGACTTACTCTTCACATCCCCTTACTTACGTACAAACATGAAAAGTTGGGGTCTGCATATGAGATTTTTGTCTTTCTGGGCTCGGGTTACATCACTTAGAATAATCTTTTCAATTCCACCCATAGTCCTGCAACTTCCCTAATTCCATTATACGTGCCACGTTTTCATGCGCCAGTCATCAGTTAATGAACATCTAGGTTGATTCTATTTCCTTGCTGTTGTGAAAACAGTAGCAATGAACACGGGCGAGCGAGTGTCTTCGTTGTAGGATGAGATACAGTCCTTTGTGTATGTGCTCGGGAATGGTGCAGCCGGGCGATGTGGCAGTTCAACGGTTAGCTTTTTCAGAAACTTCTGCACTGATTTCCACAAAGACTGCGCTGGTTGCCAGTCCTACCAACAGTGAATGAGAGTTCCCCTCTCCCCACATCCTCACCACCACTTGCTGTCATTATTTTTCTTGATGATAGCCATTCAGAGGTGAGATGACATCTAAAGGGGTTTTAATTTGAATTTCTTTGACAGATAAGTGTGTTGAACATTTTTTTAAAATTCTCTCTCAGCCATATGTATTTCTTCTTTGAGAGCTGCCCATTTCAATGGCCCATTTATTGGCCGGCAGTTTTGTGGATTCTTTGATGTTTCATTTTTTTGTCAGTGCTCTATATTTTCTAGATATCAGCCTGTTTGAGGACATCGCTGACAAAGATTTTCTCCTTCTATTCTGTGGGCTTTCTCTTTTCTATGCTAATGGTTTCTTTTGCTGTGCAGAAACGTTTTGATTTGATGTCGTCCCTACTGTTGTTTCTTGGGATTGCCTCCTGCGCTATCGGAGTCCTCTTTAGAAAGTGCTCGCCTGGACACACAACTTCCAGGGGACGGCCTGTTTTCCTCTAGTATTTCCAGCAGCTCTGGCTTTACGTTAAGGTCTTTAATTGACTATGGTGTTTAGGTCCAGCCTTTTGGGAGGGATTAGGATTAGATGGGCATTAGTACAAAGCCGTCCTATGGGATTCTGGAGATTTGTAAGACGAGGGAGCGAGAGCTGGGAAGACGCACAAGCACACACGCCGCTGGCATCAGAAGGACTCTGCCAGCAAGGAGGTGAACTCCGGGTGCAGTCCCCAACCTTGGGCCTTTGAAACCATAACTACTCTCCTCTCTCCTCAAAAAGCATCCCTTCTGGATATGCCAGTCTGTGATATTATGTTATTAGCAACAGAAAGTAGACAAACACACTCAGTAGTACATGTGCTTCTGGTATTCCTTGGAGTTTTTAAATTTATATTTGATTTATTTACTTGAGAGAGATAGAGAGAGAAGCAGACTGGAAGAGAGAGAGAGAGAAAGGGCACGCCAGGACCTCTAGCCACTGCAAACGAACTCCAGACGTAGGCACCACCTTGTGCATCTAGATTACTTGGGTATTGAGGAATCGAACCTAGGTCCTTAGGCTTTACAGGCAAGTGTCTGAACCACTAAGCCATCTCTCCAGCCCTACCTTAGCGTCGTTATGTTTCAACTTCATTCCCATATTTTTAAAATCTCTTCCAATAGCAATGTGCAACTCTACCCATATTTCTTTCAAGTTCTAGGGGGGCTATAGTGCTGTTATTTAACTCTGTGAATACTTACTATAATTTATTTTAATACCTCAGCCTACCCTCACTCCTGTACCCTGGGACACCTGGGCCCCCTTAATCTACTCTGCTTTTTCCCACAGCATTTATTACAACATTTGTCTAACTTATCATATTAGGTTATTTATTTTTTTTCCAAGGTAGGGTCTCACTCTGGCTCAGACTGACCTGGAATTCACTATGCAGTCTTAGGGTGGCCTCGAACTAATAGTGATCCTCCTACCTCTGCCTTCCTAGTGCTGGGATTAAGGCGTTGCCCCACCACACCTGGCTAGCTTATTTATTGTGTTTACAGTTTACTGTCTGTTTCTACCATTGGTCCCTAACTGGTATAGTATCCCAGAGACAGGAGCCTTCATTTTGCTCCCTACTATCTTCTGAGTGCCTAGGATAGTCTCATGCTGGTCACATACTACATACATTCAATTAATATTGGCTAAACAGACATTGTTCAGATCAGTGTAGGTCTTGAATTTCTAATTAGAATAAAATTACCATGTAACTATTGCTCTAAACCTGTATTTCTAGTTGAATAATAAGTGTATTAGGCAAGATAATACTAAGTGTGTACATTAAGAACAAGCATTACAACAGTCACAAAAGTATTCATTCTTTTTTTGTTTGTTTTGTTTTGCTTTTTTGAGGCAGGGTCTCGCTCTAGCTCAGGCTGATCTGGAATTCACTATGTAGTCTCAGGCTGGCCTTGAACTCATGACAATCCTGCTACCTCTGCCTCCTGAATGCTGGGATTAAAGGTGTGTGCTACCACACAGAGCTTTCATTCTTTAAAATGTGTGTTATGGGCTGGAGAGATGGCTTAGCGGTTAAGCTCTTGCCTGTGAAGCCTAAGGACCCCGGTTCAAGGCTCGATTCCCCAGGACCCATGTTAGCCAGATGCACAAAGGGGCGCACGCATCTGGAGTTCATTTGCAGTGGCTGGAGGTCCTGGCATGCCCATTCTGTCTCCCTGCCTCTTTCTCTGTCTGTCTGTCGCTCTCAAATAAATAAACAAAATAAATGAATAAAAGTAAAATGTGTATTATGCTTGAATATATATGCTTGGAGATGTTGATTATTTTGGATTTATTCCCATATGTTTCTAGCTATAAATACTGAGTCTACAATTTCACAGGCTTCATTTACATTTGATTACTTCTCAATTTAAGCATCAAATATTAAATCTCTTTTAGGCTCCTGAGCTGTTTTATAAGTTGTACTGCATGTTTTTAAGTCTTAAAAATTATGACTACATGCTATCTGGAGAAAACTGACCCAACTTTCATTTCTTTTTTTTTATTTATTTAATTTATTAGTTTTCTTTTCAGCAAATACAGGCAGTTTGGTACCATAGTTTAGGCTTATCCATGATCTACCCCCTCCCAATGGACCCTCCTTGTTGATGTAAATGGGTCGTGCATTATGGAGTTAGCCCACAGTTATTGGTATGATAAATGTCTCTGCATATCATGACCCAACATGTGACTCTGACATTCTTTCCGCCCCCTCCTCCTCAAAATTTCCCTGAGCCATGTTGGGTTCATTTTTGGTCTGCTTCAGTGCTGAGGTGTTGGGGGCCTCTGAGGCTCTGGCTCTCTGGTTTGGTAGGAGTTGGTTTTTCTCTGTCCAACTTTCATTTCTTATAATGGCAACCCCGCTCCTAGTATCATCTCCTCCCCAGTGTCTACTATGGTGGCAGACACAGTAAAGCTCTGAAACTACTAGCTTATTTTAATGAGAAATTAATTCTGGCAAGCTTTGAAAACTCTTACCCTGGAAATTTACGTTAAAATGACATATAGAGGATATTCAGAACGTGGAAGGTGGGAATTGAAGGCAGGATAAAGGTGATAAGGGACTGATGTAGAAAAGGGAGAAAAATCATTCTTCAATCAGCATTGCGGCCCCTCTGCCCAGTGCTTACCATGGAGGCACTCCCCTGATGCCAGAGGAACATGTTCTCCATGTGACTTACTGCGGGGGGTTTTCTGGTTAGGAGGGAACAAGAATGCCTTGCTGGGAATGAGGTTAAGAAGGTAGGAAATAAATCCATTGTCTATCACCATCGTATCCCCAGGACACCAGCAACCACAATGCAACTGTGCTCAATCAGTAATAGTAAACAAAAGTTCAACTGCCTACACTGGAACACCTGTGGGGTGAACTGTCAGGTGATAATGCAGAGGGTTCTGGTATTCTGCCATGGGATATGAACATTATTATGGAACCGGGTGCTAACTAGACAGGTACAGGTTGAATTGTGACAAATGGCAGCTATTCCGGACAACACACTGAGACAAACCACACAAAGTATGTCTATGTCTTCACCAAGTAGCATTTCCTATTTTAAACACCCAGACTATGAAGCTTTTCAGCCCTATCTGTAGAGATTTTGATTTGTGTAAGATGCAGATATGAGATAGCATGGTTATAAAGACCGTAAAGAAAGATGGTTCAATGGTTAGAGGTACTTGCCTACAAAGCCTTCCAACCCAGGTTCAATTTCCCAGTACCCACATAGGGCTAGATGCACAAAGTGGTTCAGGTGTCTGGAGTTCATCTGCAGTAGCAGGAGGCCCTGGCACATCCATTCTCTTTCCTTCTCCCACTTTCAAATAAATAAATATTTTTATTTTTTTACTTTTTGGAAAACTAAATCAACAGGGTTGCACCAAATAGTTCCAACGTTTTATACAAAGTCTCATGGCTTCCTAACTGGTCAAGATGGCATCGTGTAAAAATCTTATTTTTAACCAGTGACCAAATAAAAGCAATAACAATAAAAACCTGTCATGCATGTATGCAAATGAAAAACAGATGTGGAGGGGGAAACATGAGGATTAGTTTCATAACCCCCACCTGTGAAAGGCAGGTATGGCAGTATGTGCGTGTAAACTCAGTGCTTGGGAGAGAGAGACAAGAGGATCCAGGGGTTTGCTGGCTGCCTAGCACAGTCCAATCAATGAGCTCTAGATTCAGTTCAAACAATAAGGCAGAGGGCTGGAGAGTTGGCTTAGCGGTTAAGACTTTTACCTGCAAAGCCAAAGGACCCCTGTTTGATTCTCCAGGACCCACATAGGCCAGATGCACAAGGGAGTTTGTCTGGAGTTTGCAGTGGCTGGGGGCCCTGGCACACCCATTCTTTCCCTCCCTCCCTCTCTCTTTCTCTCTCAAATAAGTAAACAAATAAAATATATTTGAAAAAACAAGGTGGAATGTAACTGAGGAATACATCTGACATCAACCTCTGGCCTCCACATGCACAGACATATACATGCATACAAATACCCACAAACACAAACACATACATACACCCCCTGACACACAAAGATTATGGATACATACAAAATTTCAATATTGCTCATGGAGGAATTAACTACAGAATGAAAGGAAAAAGTAAACAAAAATAGGCTAGCTTTGTTTATATGACCTAAGCTTTATATTCATATAAGACTCTCTCTCTCTCTCTCTCTCTCCATATATATATATATATGGTACTTTAATATAAAACAAAGAGGAAAATATTTGACTAAAAAATCACTTGGCTCATCAAAACTCAGTATCTCTTACAAGTAGGTTCCAGCCTACTTGCACTTATTGAAACCATCTTCCCTCATGTGACCCTGGGGAAGTCACTCAGCCTCCCTGCCCCTCACTGCCATCGATCAAACGAAGGCCGAGAAGCCTATCTACAAAATTTGTCTCGCCCTGGGGCCATTATTGATGCCTCCACTTCCTTAGACACTGGGGCCAGAGCACCCTAGGTTGATATTTGTTTCCCGATAACCGTGTATCCCATGGCAACAAACCCAAAGGGATGTGAAAGCAGAGTGGAGTCCATTCCACTGGCTCATTTCTGTTTCCCCCGTTCTGAGTTTTGTTTTCTTGGCCTGGCCAGGGCTTAGTTTCATGGTGTTGTGACATCATCACAGTGTATTAGACTCACGTCCTCTGGGCACTGTTGTGTGTCCCACAGTGACCACCAAATTACTGTTGAGTGACAGCTGGCCATCCAGTTGGCCCGAGTACCAGTTTCATGGTGAGAATGCCATTGCTCAACAAGGAACTGAGGCCTGGGACAGGAAAGGGGACAGTTACTAGCAGGCCTATGAGACAGCCAGCTTTTGCCCTTGCCCCCAGTCACCCCACAGCTCTCTGAATCATGATCCATCAGCAACCATGTACTTCTTCAAATCAGAACAAGAGGAAATAGCAACTGAAACAGAGCTTTAGGGAAAAGTGGACTAGAGGGAGGGGATGGGGAAGAGGTCAAGGCAATTCAAGGAATGTGGAGAAAAAGAGCAGCTGAAAAAGAATCCCAGAATTGGGGTGCAGCCTGGGGTTGGACTAAGGCTACAGGATTGTTCTACAGCCTGAGAGGGTGACAAGGAACAAGGCATGCATTAATGGTCATCCAGCGATGCTCAGGGCCGCAGGCGATAAGGAAGCAAAATCAGGGGCAGCACGCTCCCCTACACATGGCACTGGCCAAGTGGGGAACGGGGTGTGGTGGGCAAACACCTCAAAATGCCAGGAAAAATATACATTAATCTTGTACACATGCTAAAATTAGAAAATATCATAAAATCACCTTCAAAAGATGCTAAATTCATGACTTATAAACCATTACTTTTGTCTTTAGACATTAAAAAAAATGTTAAATTAGGACAGAAAATGGAACAGAAGCTATGAAAACTGCTTACAGGATGACACCACATAAAGTGAGGTGCTTTATAAAATTATGTTTATAGTCAGTAATAAGGCCAGTTTTATTGTTTTTGTTTTCCGAGATAGGGTCTCACTCTAGCCCAGGCTGACCTGGAATTCACTATGGAGTCTCAGGGTGGCCTCGAACTCACGGTGATCCTCCTACCTCAACCTCCCGAGTACTGGGATTAAAGGCGTGCGCCACCACACCCGGCAAGGCCAGTTTTATATAGAGTGTTTACTGTATGTCAGTCACTGTGCTAAAGACTTCCTTGCATTAATCTTATGCAAATTGCACCATAACCATATGGGGTGGGCCCTGAGTGTCTCTGTCTTGCTGGTGAGGCACTCAGGAGGAACGAGGGTAACACGGGTCCTGAGTTCAAGAGCCAGCGTTGGCGTGCAGAGCAGCCTGAGCCCGCACACGCGGCTTATATGCACATATCTCTCTCCACAA
Source organism: Jaculus jaculus (assembly GCF_020740685.1). Lineage (NCBI taxonomy): Eukaryota > Metazoa > Chordata > Mammalia > Rodentia > Dipodidae > Jaculus > Jaculus jaculus. The sequence goes on along the minus strand of NC_059102.1, from coordinate 292,852,462 downwards.
ACAGAAGATGTACCTTCGAGTTTCAGAAAAAAGCTTTCTGCCTATCTAAAGTTCACTTAATGAACAGACTTGCACTACCACTCCCAAACAAATTGTCTACACAGAGTCTCAGTCACAAAAAGTCAGTGGCTCACTCTGACTAAAAAACCATGGATTAAACTAAATATCATATTAAATATTGTCTTTTCTTTTTTACTGCTGTTTGTTGAGACAGGATCTCACCGCATAGCTCAGGCAGACCTAAAACTCACTATGTAGCCCAGGCTGGCCTCAAACTCACAGCAATCCTCCTGCTTCAGGCTGCCAAGGGCTGAGATAACAGGCAGGAGCTCCCCTGCCTGGCACACAGTGCTTATTTTCAAGTGTTTTCCAGTCCAGAGGTCAGCAAGCTTTTACTGTGCCAGGCAAATGGTCTTCCAGGCTTTGCTGGCTTTATAGTGACTATCGAGACTACTCATTTCTACCCCCGAGTCACAAAAGCTCTTAGGAACACCTCAGCAAATGTATGGGGAACTTCCAGACAAAACAGGTGGCAGCCAGATTGGGCCCATAGATCACATGTGTCAACTCTTGCTCTGGAAACGTAATCTTCAGGCTAAAATTTTTTTTTTTGGTGGGGGGGAGGGTTGAGGGTCTCACACTAACCCAGACTGACCTGGAATTCACTATGGAGTCTCAGGGTGGCCTCGAACTCACTGCGATCCTCCTACCTCTGCCTCCCGAGTGCTGGGATTAAAGGCGTTGGGCTAATTTTTGATGCTGTTCCTTCACAAGGTCCTTCCCTGAACCAGTCTACATCAGCACTCTGGGTTATAACTCCTTGGTGCATTTTTACACACAACTCAGTTTGGGCAGTCAGTAGCTTTTCTTTGTTACTACTTTGTAATACCAGGAAAGCAGAGGTCTCATCTGTTCTGCGCACCACTGGACTCCCAGCAAATGCCTAGGATGCAAAAGATGTTCAGTCAGTATTTGCTGGCAGAAAAGGGAAAAAGGAAGGAAAGGGGGAGGAAGTTCCTTATTGTTAACGGGCTTTGCGTTTAGGAAGCCACTTTGTCCAGCGCCTCTGTCAGTGCTGCTGTGCATACTTACAGTACCATTAGAAGCCAAATATGCCAGGCTGCGTAGATGGCTTAATGGTTAAGACGACTGCCTTCAAAGCCTAAGGACCCGTGTTCGACTCCAGATCGCACGTAAGCCAGATGCACAAGGTGACGCAAATGGGCAAGGTCACACATGTGCACAAGATGGTGCATGTGGCTGGAGTTCATTTACATTGACCGGAGGCCCTAGTGTGCCAATTCTTTCCCCCCTCCCTCTCTCTCACATAAAAACAAGGCCAGACTATGGGCTTGCCTCAATAAAGAAAAAAGAAAAGAAGGAAGGAAAGAAGAAAGGAAGGAAGGAAGGAAGGAAGGAAGGAAGGAAGGAAGGAAGGGAGGGACAGAGTGTACCAATGTCCTTCCATATAAAATAATTTTCTTCCCAGGTACGGGATTACCCACAGTTATTGTACCATTCAAAGAAAGGAGAAAAATGATAAAATTTACCTTGTCTTTTCCTTGCAACAAGTCAATATTAGACTAGGTAATGGGAAATTACCTACTGACTTCTGTTGACCTCCCTTCATTTATCTTTAAAGCTAACTGCATCCTGCCCAGGCCAGTGTACTGAGACAGAAAGTTACCTGCTAACCCTGAGTCTCTTGATTCTCCTCCAGTCACTTTGCTAGTGAGGACTCACTTCAGGTTGTACTGGTCTAACACTGCCATCTCACCCCCTCTCCACAATGCTGTGGTAGTGTCACGAGACGGCTTGTCCAATGCTGTCTGCTTGATGATGAAAGCTTTGCACACCAGGGTGAGTCCCCTCTCCAACACCCCTGACCCCATCTTCCTTCAGAACGCCTTATTCTTTGGAGAAAAAGACTGAGAAAGATGTTTCAGCCTTCATTCTGGTGGAAGGAGGATGGACCTGAGTCCTCCTCACAGGTATTCTGGAAGCATTATTCCTTCTAACATCAAAGGACAGATGGCACATTCTGAAAATGCACGTAATAGATCCCACCTGGGCTGCTTAACAAAGTTCAAATTTGATCTTTCCTAATTTTGAGTTATCCAATGTTTGCTTTTAATTAAATGAAATCCCAAAAAGCAAGAACTGCTTTGGTGATTTCAAACTTCACCTTTGGGAACAAACATAATGGTATTTTAAAACTTTTTCCTCTCCTCAGTCATTATTAAACTAAACATACCTAGCTTTCTCAATCACATAGTCTGGTTTCCAGACCTCACAGACCTCTCTGTCTGAACACCTTTTAACAGGTGATCCCAACCTGTGGCCTATAGGCCCCATGTATGCCAAGAGACATAGGAATGTGGCCCAACACATTTGTAGATAATAATGTCCTGTCACACATACACACATATCATAGAGCCAAATGAGGGATCCAGGTATGAATCAGCTTAGCCAATGTTCCCTGTTTTGTTTGTTTGTTTTGCTTTTGTTTTTTAAGGAAGAGTATCTCGCTCAATTGCAGGTTGACCTGGAATTCACTATGTAGTGTCAGACTGGGTTTGAACTCATGGCCATCCTCCTACCTCTGCCTCTTGAGTGCTGGGATTAAAGGCATGCACCACCACGCCCAGTTTAGCTTATGGTCTTAAATGTCATCATTTCCATGAGCATCTGCTATGTCTATAAAATGAAGGGTTAATCTATTCTTCTTAGTAATGTCATACAGACTGAAGAGCAGATGTGAAGTGCTTAGTCTGTAGAGGTATTCAATAATTGGTTGTTAGTAGCATTACTTTCTAAAATCCTTTAAATATGTCAAGGAAAAGTAAATATAAGCTTTCAGGTGCTGGGCTGTTTAACCCACAGCAGTTAGGAACTTGAGCTTCAGACTCAAACATCTAGGATTGAACTATTGAATCCAAACCTTGATAACTGTATCTCCAGAAGTTCCCTTAGCTTGGTTTCCTCAAGCTGTCTAATCAAAAGAATTATTAGCTATGGGCAACAGTGGTTGACCCATAGTAAGTGCTTAGTGAATGTTAGCAAAGGAGGCGAGAATTTTATCACAATGGCTGCCAAATACATCTATGTCATGCTACAAGAGAGAAACCATTTCATTTCTATTTCCTTCCTCAAGGATCTATATAAAATCAGTAGTTTTGGGGGGATTCAAAATTGAATTTTTTTAGCCCACTCTGCACCTGCCTTACTGGCATCGTGCTAATCCCAGCAGTATATAATTTCATTAATTTTCTATCTGCTGTCTCCATATATTCTCTGTTATTCTGTTTCTTTTTCTTCACCAACAAGGCACCATGTGGAAATTTTATTATATGTAGTATAAAATGAACTGTCTGTCAAAATAAAAAGAACACCTTTTTTAAATAACATGCATAACATTTTTCAATTGCCTGTTTTAATTGTTAGATATTTAAGCATTGTAAGCATAACTGAGAAACAAACTGCAACTTCAGCACATTTCAAATGGAATGTTCCTCAGGTCAATTAAAAATACAAGAAAAAATAGCTTCAATTCCATTTCTATTGTCCTTTAAAAATACATCTTATCTATACAAGATACACTACAGTAAACATTGGAAATCATATTATCCCTTTTATTAAATCAAAATTATTTTTAATTCATACTGTGGTTAATAGATTTATTCATTCATCTAGTTAATCTGACAAATATTAAGAAAATATTTAAAAGAAAAAAGCAAAAAACAACTTGGAATTAAAAAAATAGTTACTACATTTCTATATGGTTTAATGTCCACAGTGTTTGTTAAAAGTTATATTGAATTTCTTTTTAATATTAAAAAATAACAGTATTTATATTTCTGAGAGAATAGAGAAAGGCCTTTTGTTCTGTTATTTTCTTTTGAAGTTGACATGTCAGCTGCCTCATTACAAGCCTCATTCTGCCAAAACTACACAGGTGTTGACTGTTCTCACTCCTCTCTGCTCTTCCACTAGATAGAGTAAGTTCAATGCTCTCTTCATGTTTAAGCTCCTTTCATGATTAGCTTTCAAAAATAATCACCAGCACTGGAAGGATGGCTGAGCCGTTACGGTGTTTGCTGGCAAAGCCAAAGAACCCAGGTTAGATTCCCCAGGACCCAAGTTAGCCAGATGCACAAGGAACACATATGTTTGGAGTTTGTTTACAGTAGCTGGAGGCCCGGGTGTGCCTATTCTCTTTCTCTCTCTCTCTCTCTGTCACAATAAATAAATCAGAAAAAAAAAAATTTAAAAAAATCAATCACCAGATGTGCTCTCCTTAAGTTCCTTAATTAGTTGCCTGCTACTTGAACTTTTTGCCTGTAACCTTGGCAATAAACACATGTAGTTTCCCTAGTAAAGACACACTGCCCCTTTAGCTGAGTGTGCCTCTAGTAGGAATTCACCCTGTGAGCTCTCTCAGCACAAACTTTGTCTGAGATCATGTTTTTATGTCACCACCTATAAACCACTCCTTGGTAAATGATGTGAGAACCGCTTCTGTAAGTTTTATTTGTTTATTAATTATTTCTTTATTTTGCATGTGTTGCGGTGGGTGTCTCAGGGTCTCCAGCTGCTGCAAACAAAGAAGTTGGAAAGGTGATGCACCACTGGAAAAGTGGGGAGAAAAAACAAACAAGTGCATAGGTAGTTGGGAAAGAAAGTTGAGTCTTCCAAAGAACCTTTGCTGTTGATACAAGTAAAATCCACCATGCGCCCAAACAATCTGAGGTTTTCTACTCTCTGTTGTTACCATTTCCAGACATTTTGTCAAATGATGGCCTGTGCACTCTTCTCATCTATATGGTTAGAAAAGAAAGCGTGCACATGCTGTGTCTTCGGTCCTGTGCTAAGCACTGAGATGCAGTAGCAGGAAGGCATAGCTAGCCTTTAGGAGCTTCCAGTTGTAGGGGCCATATAACCAAGCAGAAGTAATAAAGAGGAAAGGGGGTAGACGAATGGACACCTAACCCTGGTACACTGAAGAAGGCTTTCAAAGAAATGGCATTCAGGTGTGTCTAACCCACAGACCAGGATAGCTATGAACACAACCCAACACAGAAATTGTAAACTAAATGATGGTTTATACTGATTGTCAACTTGACAGGCCATAGATTGCCTCAATTAGAGTGATTATCTTCGTTAGATTAATTGAGATTGGAAGACCCATCTTAACCATGGCAGCATCACAGCATGGGCTTGAGTCCTGGACGATATAAAAAGGACAGAACTGGCTGAGCACCAGCAGTCATTGGTCTCGGCTTCCTCAATGTGGCCCTGCTGTAAGCTGCTTCAAGATCCCTCTGCCATGCCTTCCCTGCCGAGATGGAGTGTAGCCTCAAACCGTAAACTGAAATAAAGCCTTCTTCCCTTAAACTAATTTTTATCAGGTATTTTGTCCTAGTAATAAGAAGGTAACTGAGGGCTGGAGAGATGGCTTAGCGGTTAAGCGCTTGCCTGTGAAGCCTAAGGACCCCGGTTCAAGGCTCGGTTCCCCAGGTCCCACGTTAGCCAGATGCACAAGGGGGCGCACGCCTCTGGAGTTCATTTGCAGAGGGTGGAAGCCCTGGCGTGCCCATTCTCTCTCTCTCCCTCTATCTGTCTTTCTCTCTGTGTCTGTCACTCTCAAATACATACATTAAAAAAAAAAAAAGAAGATAACTGATATTCTAACTTAAAACATTCTAGGGGCTGGAGAGATGGCTTAGCAGATAAGGCACTTGCCTGCAAAGGCAAAGGACCCAGGTTCTATTCCTCAGGACCCACATAAGCCAGATGCACAAGGTGGTGCATGCATCTGGAGTTTGTTTGCAGTGGGTGGAAGCCCTGATGCACCCATTCTCTCTCTCTCTCTCTCTTTCAAATAAGTAAATAAAAATAAAATATTTTTAAAAATATTCTAAGATTGTTTTATGATTATGTGTAGTTGTCAAATGTGAGCTTGCAAAGAAGAGAGATCACAATGCATGTTACAATGTCAAAAGGTTGGAAACACCTGTAAGGTGTAAGTAAAGGGCCCTAAAGTAAGTTACTGGCCCACGATTGAGTCCTAAGTGAAAAAAAAAAAAAAAAAAAAAAGAAGCAAAGGGTAGTGAAAGTGGTGTAACAATTCCAAAATATACCCTTTAAAGTAAAATTCAGAAGTCAGGAAGTATAATTTAAAGATTATTATGAGTAACAGTTCATTTAGCACAAATGTTAGCCCCCTATTATAATATTCCAATTTTAAATCTGCTTCCTTCTTTTCAGTTATGAAACTCCCATTTCCAGAGACATCTTAATTAGGCCATGGAAGCTACTGAGATTCTTGATCTGACAAAGGGAAGAGTACTCTGCACATTTTAAACCACCACAAATGAAACTAGAAATCAGAAAGGAAACTAGACATGGCCAATGGCAAGTAACATCTGTGCTGGGGATTTCCCTATACGTCATCATAACCAAATCCAACTATAAATATCAATCTACCCACCTTAAAAACAATGCTATTTAGAATTTTACCTGGCAGCTTTAGGAAGTTTATAGCTTACAAAGTCTCATCTCTACAGATTAAAAAAAACAAAACAAAACAAAAAATAGATGAGGGGCTGGAGAGATGGCTCAACAGTTAAAAGCGCTTGGTTGCAAAGCCTGATGGCCTGGGTTTGGTTCCCCAGTAATCACATAAAGCCAGATATACACAGTGGAGCATGTGTCTACAGTTTGTTGTGACAGGAGACTCTGGTGCGCCCATACTATCTCTCACTCAAATAAATTAATAAATATTTTTTAAGAATTGGAAATTTGGGGCTGAAGAGATGGCTTAGCAGTTAAGGAGCTTGCTTACAAAGTCTAATGACCTGGGTTCAATTCCCCAGTACCCATATGAAACCAGATGCACAAAGAGATGCATGCATCTGGAGTTCATTTGCAGCAGCTGGAGACCCTGGCATGCACATTCCCTGTCATTCTTCTCTCCATCTATCTCCCTCTGCTTACAAATAAATAAATAATTTGTTAAAAATGGAAGTTTCACAGCTCTTCCAGACAACCCGAATCCAACATTTATTTGCCCTTCTAATACCATGCGTTTATCAGCACCCATGTCAGTAAGTTGGTTCATTTTAAAGTCAAACACTGATGATGACTTATATCTGCACAAAAGATGTGAAATTTATTACCAACACTCGAGCCATGACATTGGGAAGCATTAGGCAAGACCAGCTAGGAAGCTGAGGTACAGCCTCAATCACACACGATACACACACACACACTCTACACATATCAAAAGTTGTCCCGTTGCAATATTGAATGCCCTGAATAAACAGTCTTTTGCAAAACTTTGTGGCTTGTGACTAGATAGTATAGTGCCAGGAAACATAGCTTCCCCTGGGTTGTTTCTTCAGATAAGAAGTGCTACCCAGATGCAAACTATCTGTGATCTCACACAGGATGACTTGCTATTGTGGCCAAAAAAAAAAAAAAAAAAAAAAAGAATTGCTAAATGGAGAGGCTGCTAATTCTCAAAGTTGAAAATATTTAATCAAACATCTTGGAAAGAGGGATGCTACAGGCTTAACTTCGTAGAGCACTAACATGCGTGAGGCCCTGGCTTCAATCCGTACCACTGTGGAGGGAGGCTTGGAGAGAAAAGAAGACAAAAGGGTAGCACAACGAATGTGATCTAAGGAGGCCAGAACAATGGTCAGGTGTCCCAGAAGCACATTCAGCCTGACTCAACATGTTCTCTGGAACAGAGCCCTTTGGGGTTGGCCAAAGGTTGACATGAAATTAGGCGTGACATGGGCTAAAATGACATCCCTGGCCTACTTTCTTTTATCCCATCTCTCCCTAAACATCAGGAGAGAATAGTTCAAAAAATTCTCCACTTCCAATAGACTGGGTTAGCCTCACAGAGACTTACCTATAAACTATGGTCTTCTGGTTTGTTTTGCCCCCAGAACCTAAGACAATATTCTGGACATAATATGCCCTTACTAAAGGTTCTTTTGCATAGACTTCTGTCTCTCTTGTCATTTAAAGTGTTATTTATCCCCTGGATATACAAGTCCAAAGCTAGCAGAAAAGTGGTAATGTCCAGTACAGGTGAAGGGGAAGTGTGGGCATCCTCCAGTTCCTACGGAGAGTTAAGAAGGAACAGAGAACTACAAATGAAGTAAGACATTTCAGTTCCTCTCTCAGCTGGTCCTTATATAGCCCATGCTCTCATCTCCTACAGGAAAGGAACTTGGTAGGGAGTGGCTTGAGCTGGTAAGATGTGAAAGTGGGTATTATGATACTGATTCTCCCGACTTCATTCTCTTGTACTCCTCTTTATCAGCCCCATAAAATAGGAATGTCTATTAACTGCTAGATGTTGGTGACTTAAAGCATGACTTACGGTCTACAGAGCACACACACACACACACACACATACACACACACCAGGTTAAACCAAGATTACCCCACCAGCCTCCCAGCAGCAGCCAATATAAAAATTCATTTAGGGAGCCAGGCATGGTGGTGCATGCCTTTAATCCAAGCACTTGGGAGGCAGAAGTAGGAGGATTGCTGTGAGTTTGAGGCCACCTTGAGACTACATAGGGAATTTCAGTGTGTAAAGTGTGACCATACCTCAAAAAAAAAAAAAAAAAAATCCATGTAGGGCTGGAGAGATATCTTAGTGGTTAAGATGCTTGCCTGTGAAGCTGAGGACCCAAGTTCAAATCTCCAGGTCCCACGTAAGCCAGATGCAAATCATGGTCATGGCGCATGCATCTGGAGTTTGTTTGCAGTGGCTAGAGGCCCTGACATATTATCTCTCTCTGTCTCTAATAAATAAATAAATAAAAATAAATCTTAAAAATTTTTTTTAAAGAATCCATTGAATAAGTCAGGTGTTGTGGCTCAGATCTGTAATCTCAGAACTCAGGATGCTAAAGCAGGAGAATTAGGAGTTTGAGACCAGCTTGTGCTACATGAGACCCTGTCTTAAAACAAACAACAAAAAGGAATGAAAACAGTTAACAACAAGAAAATTCTGAGGGGAGAAGACAAAATAAAGGCTAATTATTTAAAATATTTTAAAAAAACCTGTCAACACCAGAACCATGAATTTTTAACCCACCCCTGCCAAATATCCCACAAGATAATTCTCAGTTGTATATTTGCACAAACAGAACATTCTAGTTTGGAGAGAAATTTTGCAGTATGCAATTGACCACAAAACACCCATTTGAGTTAAGGCACAACTTCATGTTGTGAAATAGGACTTGACTTCTGCATCTCAATTGCCACCTAAATTTCAACAGATGTACAGCAATTCACTTTCCTCTTAAACTGATAGTAAGAAATTATCCATGTCTGGTTTAAAAAGAAGTGACTAACCTCAAATTAAGTGACCCTGACTAGGAATTGGATTCTTTTCTATTTTTAAATAATAGCTAGTTAAATTCTCAGCTTGTAGGGCATCCTGGCTGAGAAGCCACATGGTAAAGTGGATTGGAGTATGGACACAAAACACAGCTTGCATCTCAAAGGGTATAAGAGTTTATTCTTTAGCCAAATCTGAGTGCCATGGCCCAAGAACATGGATTCAGGTTGCTCCATATAATATATTCAGACATGAAAACAGCTTTGTGACTTTTTAAAAATTATTTATTTATTTATTTGAGAGCGACAGACACAGAGAGAAAGACAGATAGAGGGAGAGAGAGTTTGGGCGCACCAGGGCTTCCAGCCTCTGCAAACAAACTCCAGACGCGTGCGCCCCCTTGTGCATCTGGCTAACGTGGGACCTGGGGAAACGAGCCTCGAACCGGGGTCCTTAGGCTTCACAGGCAAGCGCTTAACCGCTAAGCCATCTCTCCAGCCCGATTTTTTTTCATAGTTCTACAACAGATGGGTGACAGCAAATGGGGGTGTCTCTGCCGTAGGTCTCAGAAGCCATCTCATAGCATTCTTGGCTTTGGGTTGGTGGAAACTAGTGGCCTTGTAAGTTAGTACATTCCAAAGGGGTTCACATGATAGTCACAAGGATGTTAGGTCAGACACAACTGTGGGCAATGAATGGCTGTTGGGGGATTGGAGATGACCTGAGATGACTCTGGTTCTGCAGCATTCCAGCCTCCCCACAAGATTCCCACCCATCAATCAGCCTTGCAGAATTGGGACAGAAGTGGACTTCCGTCTAGGAGCTACAGTAGTACACAGAGCATGAGGCATGAGGTTTGGAGTCAAACCACCTGGGTGTAAAACTGTGACAATCTGTCTCAACTTACTCCTTCAGGATCTCAGCTATACAAGGCGAATCACCTGCCCCTCAGGCTTGCTGTCCTTCTCTGAGTTAGCAGTTTCCCTACTTCTGGACCCCACCCACCAGCAAATGTACATTCTTAGGATCCATTCCCCAATACCCCCCACACACCAGACCTACTGGACCACACACTCTTGAGAGCGGCCCAGTGTAGCAGACAGCTTCAGGTTCACCGAGATGAACTTCAAGGCCAGGCACAGTTATGGAGGAAGGGATTTATTGAAGCCTACAGATCCAGGGGAAGTTCCATAATGGCAGAAGAAGCTGGCCTGCCTTCACAGGACCAAGCAGAGAGACAGAGAAGACACAAGCCCAAAGCCAAAAGCCACCAAGCACACTTCAGGAACTCCAGGTGGAACTGAGCACTTTGCATATCTTTACATTGGAAGTTCAAACCCACCACCACACCTTAAGGCTCGACCCTAAGACCCACCCAGTAAAACAGCCTCCAGGCAGGCGGCTGCAGATGCAAAGTATAAACTAATAAAGTGCTGAATATATTGGGGGCAATCTATTCAAACTACCACACCCAGCATCTGCTTTGAAGGCTCTCCCAGAGCTCCAGTGCATGGTCAAGCTCTAGCATGGGGATTAGGCAAATGCCGATGGGGCCTGCCTTTTCTCTGTGATGTTACAGCCATCTGTAAAGTAGAGGAGCTGGAAAGTTGTGTTGAGTAAGAAGAAAAAGTAGGTTTTATCTTTCCAGAGATACAACCCATCAGATCCAAGGACAAACCTCCTGGTGGGAACTTTTACATAAAATTAAATAACATGGGATATAAGGAGAAAGAGAGGTACCCTGAAATGCCAAAGTTGGTAAAAAGGAAACATATTTCTTACCCTAGCTGAAATATTATGAGTGGATTAATTTTATCTCATAATTGCTAATCACTACACCCATCTTCAACTACTTTCTAACTTGTGGAATGTCATTCCAAATGTCAATTTAATATCATGAAACCATAGTTACTCTCCAGTGATATAACATAGGATAAAAAGAGACTTAGTGACATATCAAAATTCCATGTGCTTGAGAGGAAGAGCACAGGCAGAGACCATTTTCTACCTCAAAGGTTTGCTGTTTAAGATAGAGACTTTAGGGACTCCTTCCTCAGAAGTTTTAATTCACCATGTCTAGAATAAAGCCAGGGAATCAGAAATGTTAAGTAGCTTTACATCCACCCTGGGCCCACATCAGCTCATCCAAAAGCAAGCAGTTGACAGGTCACATTTTGAAAAAGATGGCTAAAAATCTTTGTCTGCAGATAACCTTACTGCATACCACAGGATCAAGCAAAGGATGCAGACCTGAGACTTAATCTATTATAGTAGGCCAGGTGTAGTTTTAGTGGGAGGCTTCCTAAAAGGTATTGCACGCTTCATTTCTCTCCCTGCCGCACACAGAGTACCCCTTCATCCTGACCACGGGGCTCCCTTATTGCCGTTCAGGTAGATGGCTGTGGCTTGATGCAGAGCTCACCGAAACACTTTAGGGGCTCTACAGCCAGGGCCAAGTCTCCAGTTCTGACTGTCAGGTTTTGGTTTTGGGGCCTTTTCCCAAGGGCACATGAATAGCCATAGGGCCTCGTGGGCTCTGTTATCACTGCAGAACGAGCAGACACTTCGAAACCAGAGCAGCCTGTGTAAAACGACCATTGGTGGCGTAATACCTGTGATAAGAAAGCCGAAGGGGGGCTGGAGAGATGGCTTAGCGGTTAAGCGCTTGTCTGTGAAGCCTAAGGACCCAGGTTCGAGGCTCCATTCCCCAGGACCCACGTTAGCCAGATGCACAAGGGGGCGCATGCGTCTGGAGTTCGTTTGCAGTGGTTGGAGGCCCTGGCAAGCCCATTCTGTCTGTCTGTCTGTCTGTCTGTCTGTCTGTCTCTCTCTCTCTCTGCCTTTCTCTCTCTGTCTGTTGCTCTCAAATAAATAAATAAAAAATAAACAAAATTTAAAAAAAAAAAAAAAGAAAGCCGAAGGGGGCTGGCTGGGAGGGAGGAAGGGAGGGAGGGAATGAGCTGGGGAGGGCAAGGAGGAGGAGAAGGGCAGCAGAGGAGGAGAATTAATGAGAAGAGAACCAAGTCTAGCCACGGACATTCCGTGGGTACTGTGGAAAGCCAGGAAGCTCCATGTGGTCCTGGACTCTCTCCTCTTCACACTGCCCACAGAGGTGGAAGGTACTGAGAGGAAAGAGATAATCCCTGTCACAAAGAGCATCAGGCTCTATAAGGAGTCACAGTCTCTTTGAGCACAGATAGATCTCACGTGAATGTAGGATGCAAGTCAGCCTGTCTCAGGGCCACATATGCCAAACCATTCTCAATAGGAAAAACCATCTAGATACCCTGCAAGGGTATAGATATTTTATAAGCATATATTTCTGTGAACGTTCTGGGAGGGTTAGAGATGGAATATAGTAGGCTCTGAAATTTCTTCCTGACCATCCCCTTGCACCAACCTGCTGCCCAGTTGATATAATGTTCCCTCTTTTTAAAAAAAAAAAAAATTATTTATTTATTTGAGAAAAAGAGAGATAGAGAGAGAATGGGCATTCCAGGGCCACCAGCCACTCCAGATGCATGCACCCCCTTGTGCATCTGGCTTATGTGGGTCCTGGGGAATCAAACTGAGGTCCTTTGGCTTTGCAGACAAACGCCTTAACCACTAAGCCATCTTTCCAGCCCTGTGTCCTCTTTTTTTTGACAGGATGCTAAAACAGCTTCTACCAGTCTCCAAATCAGTCATTCTGAGATCTGTACCCATTCTTAGCTATGGTTTGAAAAAGTCTAATGACACATGTATGAAGATGCCATGACACCACTGATTACTCTTCATGCCAAACTAACCACCTGACTTAAAAAAATCCCAGCAGCAGCAGTAGAACAATGTAAGAAGCCATTAATGGGCTGGAGACTCAAGATAGCTTGGCGGTTAAGGGTGCTTGCTTGCAAAGCCTGAAGGCCTGGGTTTGATTCCCCAGTCCCACATAAAGCCAGATGCACAAAGCAGCACATGTGAGGTTCGTTTGCAGCAGCACCAGGCCCTGGCATCCCTGTTCTCATTCTTTCTCTCCATCTGTCTCTCCACTTATAAATAAATAATTCTATTAACAAGATGGGCCTCGTGCCTCAGATTTGTAATCCCAGTGCTTGAGAGGCAGAGATAGGAAGATCAAGTGTTCAAGGCTATCCTCTGCTACATAGTGAGGGTGATATCAGCCTGGGTTATATGAGACCCTGTCTCAAAATAAATTAATTTCAAACACATTAATGATACTTCGCCAGAACCCTTCCATGTCTGCCTGTGGGTACAGGGCAACATGGTGTGCTTTATCTTAACCAATCCTGTCACTGAAAAAAAGGTATGCTGGATAAAGTACACTTTCCAGAATTTTGTTTTGTTTTGTTTTGCTTTTGAGGTATGGTCTCACTGTAGCTCAGGCTGACCTGGAATTCACTATGTAGTCTCAGGGTGGCCTCAAACTCACGGCGCTCCTCCTACCTCTACCTCCCAAGTGCTGGAATTAAAGGGGTGTCCCACCACGCCCAGCCTCACTTCCCAGAATATGTTTAAACTGCTAGTAAGTGGGGACCCTGCTATAGATTGAACTGCATGCTCTCCAAAATTCTTATGTTGAAGTCTTGCTCCCCAGAATCTGTGAAGAGACCTTATTTGGAAGCAAAGTCATTGCAGATATCATTAGTGAAGATGAGGTCATCCTGGAATAGGGTAAGCCTGACCCAATATGAAAGGCAGAGGGGTGAGGGGGAGGAGGGGTATTCACACAGAGATGCTTCTTAGGGAAAATGCTGTGTGAAGTCGAGGACGGTTAGTGGGAAACTTGGGGAGAGAGCCGGGGAAAGAAGCCTGCAGCAGGCCTTCCCCTAACCAGCTTCAGAGAGAACAGCCCTGACTTTCAGCTTCTAGAACTAGAGACAAGAAGCTTTCAGTGTTGAAGTCACCACCTATTAAAGACTATTAAAGAGAAGATGGTTTCTGCTTTGTTTTTGTTTTGTGGTTTTTTTGAGACAGGGTCTCACATTGTTAAAGATGGCTTCAAACTCACTATGAAGCCAAGAATGGCCTTGAACTCCTGATCCTCCTATCCTTGCTTCTTAGGAAGCACTGGGATTGCAGGCATGCAAAACTATACAAGACATCTTAAAATTATCTATTTATTTGCAAGGAGATAGAGAGCAGTAGTGTATTTATTTATTTATTTATTTATTGAGAGAGAAAGCGGCAGAGAGAGAGAGAGAGAGAGAGAGAGAGAGAGAGAGAGAGAGAGAGAGAGAGAGGGAGAGAATGGACATGCCAGGGCCTTCAGCAGCTGCAAACAAACTCCAGACACATACACCACCTTGTGCATCTGGTTTACGTGGGACCTGGGGCATTGAACCTGGGTCCTTTGGCTTTGCAGACTAGTGCCTTAACCACTAAGTAATCCCTCCAGCCCTGCCTGACTGTTGTAGATAAATTTTTATGTGAAGTAATGAGTTTTATCATATAGCTAAGGTTGATCTTGAACTCCTGTTCCCACTTCCCAAATGCTGGGATTAGCAGAATGTAGCACTACATTGAGATAGGATGCTATTGAAAGAAACCAAACTATTCCAAAAGGACAAAAAATTAGGCTTATGGCAATTGTATCAACTTCTGGAGCCAATCACGGAATTAAGCAATGCTGTCTTCCAGACACAAAGTGGCCGAGGGACTCATAACCTCATGGTGGCCAAGGCTACCTACATAAGACCTGCATAATAGGGAGGGGGAAATGTTGATGTCAATATAGAAGACAGGATAGTTGGGGAACAAAGGGATTTAGTGGAGGGGCATTTAGGAGGTGAGAAAGAGAGTGGGGTGAGAAGGGATTATGATCATGGGATGTTGTCTTTATGTATGGATGTTGTCAATAAAACATTTTTAAGTCTTCAATGTCGTGACAAAGAAGTAATGATCACCTCAAAATTTTATAGACAATGAAAAGAAATATAATCCTATTACCATCCTGTTATAATTTATAAATATGTCAGCAACATCTTCCCTGAAAAGGGGTCCCATGCCTTTACACAAAAGCTATATCAAATATTGAAACATCTAAATAAATCTAGCCTCACATAAACTATTCTAAATTATTAATAAGGAAAAAAGAAAGTAGAGGAAATACTTTAATTCTTTGTTTTGGTGGGGAGAGGTGCACAGGATCAAACTCAGTCCTCACGCATTCTAGGCAAGAGTTATAATCCCAGCCCTCTGACCCATTTCATAAGCATGACTAACCTTAGTAGGAAAAAAAAATCAGAAAATGCCACTGAAAATTAGGAAAATGACATGCCAAATACACTCATTAACATAGAAATGAACATTCCTTAAGATATTAGCAAACCAAATCAAAATCAAATTACTATAAACTAGCAACTAACAGAAATTGCTCCCAGTAGCACTGTGAGTAATAAATAATGGAAACAACCCAGGGCCCTGTCAGCAGCAAGTCGAGTATTAGAAATCATAGCAGATTAATAGAGTGGGATACATTTCGCATTGGAAATCAATAGATTCCAACTACAAGTAATCATATGGGTGACACACCAGGATATGTTCAAAAAGAAAATCACAGAAGACCTCACACGGTAAGATTCCATGGGCTAATGTCTGAAAATACACAAAATGATTATTCATATGGGATCAAGCTATAAAGAAAATCAAAATACAAGACCTCTCCAAGAGGAAAGATAACAGGATGTGGGAAGGATGCATAAGGAATTTCAGAGGTAACAAAAATATAATGTCATAAGCATTCTTTTCATTCTACTCAATATTTAACTTAAAAATAAAACTCAACAACAACATAAAAGAAAACTAATAGAATCAGCCAGAGCTCCTAGCATGGGCTCTTCCCTTTCACAGTGTGGGAAGAGGACATATGGCTCACGTTCTAGAATTTTCTCAAAGTTCCCCAGGATGTTGACTTTTAAATCCAGGGATAGCTGCCAAATGGAGTCTTTCATAATGTTGACTGCCTCACATATTAACACAGACACCGCGTTTGCTCTGTCATTCTGATGAGCTTGTTTCAGCCTTAACACATCTAAACTATGAGTTAGAAAAAGACCTTAGAAAGTATTCCAACTCTGCCACAGACACTCATAATAATATTAAAAACTGTCTAGTGATTTGGGAATAGACTCAATCTTAAACACAGATTGAATTTTTTTGTGCTTGACCTAACTTCAGTTATTTGATGGTTTAATTTAATCTTTTTGTTTTTAATCATTGGTCTAATCAGTCACCCTTAGCCACTATAATCACATAATTCTTAGACCTTACACCCAAACAATTATTTAGTTCAGTAGATGTGGGAAAGGAGATAGGAATCAGTGGTTTGGCTGAAATGATATTTGACAAGCCAGAGAAGTATTCAAATGTCATTTCATGGCATCATAGCTTTAGGCAAAAATGAACCTAAGTCGACACCTGTGCTGGAGGCAATGACCCTGCAGGAAGGCAGTAGCTCCCTTTATTCTCGTCTCTGGTGGAGACCTGGTCTTCTGATTCCTGCTCCAAGTGAACTTAGAAGTTCTACTTACATTAGTATTAATTACTATAAAGCATGTTTATGATGATTTTCTAAATGATTCCAACCCATGTACTCATAGGCAATGTAAAGTGTTTTTATTTAAACTGCATAAAATCACTGTAGTAGACAACCCAGGTTGCTAAGATGACTTTCCAAACCAGGCACAGTCATGGAGAAAGGGATATTTATTGATCCAGGAGAAGTTCCACAATGGCAGAAGAACCTAGCCTGTTTTCACAGGTCCAAGCAGAGAGCAAGAGAAGAGCCACAAGCCAAAACCCAAAACCCAAAAGCCACACGCACACAGACACACAGACAGACAGACAGACAGACAGACAGACAGACAGACACACACACACACACACACACACACACACACACACACACAAGTTCAGGAACTCCAGACAGAGCTCAAGCACTTTGCATATCTTTAGATTTGAATTCCAAATCCATTATCATACCATAGGGCTGGACCCTAAGATCTGCCTAGTGATGACACCTCCTCTAGCCAGGTGGCTGCAGATCTAAATCACAAACTTTAATAAAATCCTGAATATGTTGGGGCCCGTCCATTCACACTACTAGGATCATCCTCTAAATATTTATGGTTATGCTCATAGATAAGTGCTGCTCTCTGCCTATGGTCAGAGAAGCTTATTTTGGGAGTTGGTGGTGGTGACTGAAGAAACTCACACCTTATCTAAGTACTGAGAACAAGTGACTTTTGCACACTCAGCACTGAAGAGGACATCCATATTGCCCTCTCCAAGGCTCAGGGAACACTGCAGAAGAGAAGCTGGAAAGAATGTAAGCTCCAGAGGAGGGGAAGTAAGCATGTGGAACACTGTCTCCTGGACATGACATGACCATTGTGTTTGTGACCTTACAGCCTCTGTTGCAACCTGCACGCTAGGACCATCAACATTCCATGGTGGGTGGTGGAGGAGAACATGAGGCCTCTTTCTCTTGAGGAGTTATTAGCAATTCATGGTTGCTGGGGGGCAGGGAGACATTTTCTTCAGTGGCATAGCCACTGATAAACTGCACATGCTCTGGTAAATATGCCCCACCCATGCTCATGCATGCAACCCTACCTGAACTCAGAAAGAAAAACAAGACCCTAACAAAGGAAGGGGATTAGTTGGGAAGAAGAAAGTGTTTAGTGGGAGGGGGAAAAGGAAGGTAATAGATGTGACTATAATAAAAAAAATACATTATGTACATGTATGAAACATGTCAGTTGCTAAAATAAACATTGTGTAACATGATGTATGATTTGTATCTTTTTTTATTTTTTTTTTTATTTTTCAAGGTAGGGTCTCACTCTAACCCAGGCTGACCTGGAATTCATGATGTAGTCCCAGGGTGGCCTTGAACTCATGGTGATCCTCCTACCTCTGCCTCCTGAGTGCTGGGATTAAAGACATTAACTAGATAAAATTAACCAGCAAACAAACCACACTGTGAAGTACTTTTTCTTCAGGACATATCTAAACTACATGATGTGGTCAAATTTAGTCAGTGGGCAAAATTCCAGTCAGCTTAGATACGACTTATCAAGAAACTCACATATCCCAGGTCTCGGGTGACCTTATATAAATAGTTCCAGTCTTGTGTCACTCTGATCGTAGCAAGAGTAGTTTATTTAAAAGTCACATGTTAAAATACCCAGGAAATGAGCTTCTGGTCAAGCCATGTGAGGATCAACATGATGCGTGTACCTAAAATACACATGCTGAGGATCAGGTGACAGAACATCTGGCCTTCCGCCACTAACAAGCTATGGCCTATTTAAGCTTACCATAGAAAAATCTGGGGGGATGGAATAGGTAACCACAAAGTTCTCTCCTGTATTTAGGATCTTATGACTAATCAGTAAGGGACAGAAGAGAGGAAGTAACAGCTTCTTAAAAGAAAAACCTCAGACTGAGAAGAGGCAGGTGAGATTCTAGAGGAAGCATGTGGTCCAAGCAGAGAGAACCATTTTCTAGAATGTTTTTACAATCATCCTGCTAAAACCAGAAATTGATATCTAGCTCTTTTGAGATATGGTTCTCAAGCGTTTTGTTTACAATGCAAAAGGTTTTATGCATTGCAACAAAAGCATGTTGTGGAATTTCCATAAGGAAAATCATGCAGAGATGTTCACAAAAAATTTATCTTTAGCCAGGTGTGGTGACTCATGCCTTTAATCCCAGCACTTAGGAGGTAGAGATAGCAGGATCACTGTGAGTTCAAGACCAGCCTGAAACTATAGCGTGAGGTCCAGGTCAGCCTGGGATAAAAGTAAGACTCTACTTCAAAAATACCAAAAAAAAAAAAAAAAAACCAACTTATTTTTATTTTGCCATCTCCACATAATATTCATTGGTAGCAAAGTGGTCAAAAGAGACTTAACATAAGTTAAAATTTTCCAATTCATATATATGTTTGCCTATTAGTATATGTGTGCCACAAAATTCAAACATATGTTTTCATATATTATAAAATAATTCACTGTATATTTTCTTTAGAATTGATTGAAGACCACACCAGACAGTCTCTCCAGTAATGAACTCTATTTCATAGGTGATACTAGACTCTGAGTAGAAATAAACTTGGTGAAAACAAGCCTGAGATCTGATGCTCAGTGCCTAAGAACATAAAACGTCACATTGAAATAAGCACTGTAACAGGATTTGCTGTATCTGATTTGGGCTGTAAGGTCTCCTTCTGTTCTAAAATCCAATTTAATTCAGCAATACATATTGAACACCTAAAATGTACAAGTGACAAAATCAAATTTAATGAAACTGTTTGATTTCATATGAGATTTCTAGAGAAGAGCTGGAGGCATACAACACTGACATCGTAACCAATTCCAAAATGTAGTCACTTTACAAAGGTACATACAGCCGGGCTCACCCCATCGCTTTACAATACCACATACAGCCTGGCTCACCCTATCATAATCACCTATTGTGATGCTTTGGCTTGAATCCTGTGGGTTCTTCTATTTTCTTTCAACCTACTGCACTCATGCTTCCCAGATATTCTAGTTTCTGCTCCTCCTTAGTGCCACCAATAATATGAACCCATGCATTTGTATAATGGCTATCTGGCTTGTCCTTCTGGCTTGCAAATTTTGCCCACTGAGCAAATCTGCCATCCTTCCCCTTGTACCACAGAATCACCATTCATTCACCAATGCAGCCCTCTAAAATCCCCCTCCTATCTTCTCCAGATCTTTTGGCTAAAGACGATGGCTTTCTGCTGATGAATTTCATCACACACTCATGTCCCTATCCGGTGCAGGCTCCCAGCATCTGGTGCCTGCCCATGCTTCCTAAGTGGCCTCCTGGTATCACAAAAATGCTTCTCTCCCATCCATGCTGCTTACACTCTAGCCACTGAGACCTTTCCAAAGTGGATATCTGATCCTGTCACTTACCTACTTAAAACTCCTCAGTGGCTTCTAGGAATGAAGTCCAGTCTTAAGTATCAAGAAGCACTTTACAGCCTGGATCTCATCCATCTCTCCATTTCTCCATGACTCCTCACTCTAATTTAAGCCCTGGTCACACGGAATTCTTCCAGTTCCTCTAATGGTCTGTGCTCTGCACTGCTTCCTGACTGTCACCTACCGTGTTCCTCCTGCCAGAACACTTTCTCCCTGTCCTGCAACTCCCGAGCCAGATGAGCAGGCTCACGCTGAAACTAATCATTATTCCTTATGGTTCGTGTTCAGCCTCCTACATTTATCAGAAGTTTTAACTATTTCCCTAAAACCACAATGAACATATTTTGGAAACTAAAATTCTAAAGCCTAAGAGTGAATTTTGGGTATAAAAAGGAAAATGACTCTTTTAGAGCATCTTAGATTAATACAAATCCCACTTTCCGGCAGCTGGCATTCCGCTCCTTGACCTTCTCTGGTCAGAGAGAGGAGACTGCGAGGTGATTTCAAAGGGACAGAGAGCAGTGGCTGCTGCACATACATGACATGCAAGGGCCTTCATATTTAGCCCAGTGGGTTGACATCATCTGTTCTCCCAAAGATTAATCTTGTGAAGTCTCCTGCCTGCTCTAAGAAAAGGTGCTAAAACCAAAGCAATGCACATCTGTGTGGCTCCTGGTGTTGTTCCCTCTCTAGAAGGGGGGAGGACCACAGTTCTCTCCACTTGACCTCATCTACTTTCAGAAAGCCAACCCTGTCTAAGCAAAGGGTATAGTCAGGTCCTTTATCAGGGTTAAATAGGAAACACACCTACTAGAATACCAATAGGATCAGTGATTCTGGATTCAGAATGAAGGAAGTAAGCAAGTGACAGGATGTCTAGGATAATTTGAACCCAACACTACTGGGACAAGTAGGCTTAGGTATAGCTGCATTCAGGCTCTTGGAAATGTATCTTCATAACACACTGTGGGATCAATAGTGGATGACATCACCTGCCGGAATGCCTAGGACCTGGGTCTAAACAGAGGTAGGTGGTAGCCTGAGAGCCCGTGAAGCAACAGCAGACTAAGCCATTTGACTTGCCTGGGATGGAAAATAGCAGGCTCCCAGCAGCCCCCTCAGAACTTCTGCTCCTAATTACAGCCCTAATGTTACATCCCCCTTTAAACTCTCCTGGTAAATATGACAAGCTGGCAGCTTGAAAAAGCCTATCACTAGTTTTATTCCAGATCATCCAACAAATATCAGACAGAGGCTAGCACAGCAAATGTGATTCAGTAGAGGTGATGGTGGCCTGATGGGAAAGACCCACTAGCTCAGGCCCACAAAAGTTGAGGACAGGCTATCTGGGGCTGTGGTTCTGTCCGAGCTAAAGTCATGCCAAATTGTGCTCATGAAAACTTAGTGAGGAACAAAGGTCTCTGCAGTGAAGAACGTGGCACAAGAACAGGGAACTATTACTAGATCGCATTGTCTCAGTGCCTTTGATAACATCCTGGAAAGCAGCGCTGGGATACTGAATTGACTGAAATCTTCCATAAATGGTATATAAGAGCAGGCTCCACAGTGTCCAAAACACCCCAGAGAAATTCCTATTATGTTCAAGGATGAGGGAATGCAGCAAGTCCCTCCTGGCTGGGCAGAGTACATTCTCTGTTCAGTGCAACTTTGTGCTTCCCGGGGTTTGGTGCCAACTTCATGTTTTTACTCGACTAAGGCCGAAACACAGGGGTGTTAAGTGCACTTAAGAAAACGAGCTAGATCAAGCAGGCAGTGCTAGGCAAGTCTCTATCTCTAAAACATCAAAACCACAAAGCAAGACACCAGTAATTGTATCATTTTCATAAAGTCTCTAGTTAAGAGTCAATATTGTGAATGCTACTCCAAGTTGCTATAGCAAAACAGTGACATCTTTTTCCATTTGCCTCCTACTGACACAATGAAAACCAAGAACTGGTGAGCTACATCACCAAGTGACTATCCATCAGTGGAACAGACAATCTCAAAGAACCTCAAACTTGAAAATTAGCCTACAAAAGAATTAGCTGTAGTGGGTAAAATGGCACTTGATTAATGTGACTCAGCTCAAATGGCACCTGTCCAAACAGCCTCCCCAATAAGCTTAAAGTTCTATGTTATGCTGGGGATATAGTGGTAGAGGACTGGCCAAGTATGTGCAAGATCCTGTGTTCAATCTCCAGCATCATACACACCCACCCACCCCCCACACACACACACACCCACAAACACATGCATGCACAAGCACACTAAAATTGATTTCCCATGGGGATACATCTCAAACCCATCTGTGGCAGTTTGATTTTAAATGTCCCCATAGCCTCAGATACTTTTGATTAAGCTTAGGCTTCCTACTTAAGTCTCTGGCAGGCAGAGCCTTGCTGGGGGCAGATCTCGAGTCCGGCCCTACGGTTTGTTCATAGTCAGTTCATGCTTGCTGGTGCTGTTGTCTCTCTGCTATGGATGTATGATGGAGTGAGCCAGCTTCCTTCACACTGATAAAGCTTCCCCTGGAATCTGTTAGCTTGGAATAAACACTTTCTTCCCCTAATCTGCTTGTGGTCAGTTGTATGTCTCAGCAGTGTGAAGGAACTGTAACACCATCCCAAACTGAACATTTATATAATACACCTATCATAGTGTGCAACACAGCTTAGTCTAGTCGGCCTTAAACATGCTCAGAGCTCTTGATTTACCCTACACTTGAGCCAACTCATTTACAGCAAAGCCTATTCTGTAATAACGTGTGGGATTTCTCCACGTACTTTCATAGACGGGTATTTTGTATATACACTGGGCTGCAAACCTGCATGACATAAATATCCAAAAATTCCTGGGGATCACATGGCTTGCCAGGAGCCACCAATGTCCAGCATCACAGTGTGCTCTCTAGGCGGGATGGGTATTGCTTTTGTATCACCGTAAACTGGAAATTTCCTATTTGAGCCATTGCAGTCCTGGGGGCCTATGCTCCCTCCTTCACCAGCAGTGCCTTCTGGTTACTCCTGACACGCTATCTTTGATAACTACCTGGTAACTATCAAAGTTCACAGGGTATTTGTTCCCCTCTCTGCTTGAATTAGATTCCCAAAGAGAGGAACTTCGCATACCTCACTGCTCTGCCCCTAACACCCATGCAGCACTTGGCACAGTCTAAGCCCCATGGAGGCATGTGACTTTCATTCCAACTGCCAAAGAACACAGAGTTTAGTTATCTGCAACCAAAGGCTTCAGGGAGTCCTGAAAAATGAGCATTCATGTCAAAATATCAAAACCTCCATATACTATTGGAATGAAAAGCCTCTTTTATTGCACATGGATTATGAATTGCATCCATACTGAAACAATGCCTCTTCAATGGCATCACTTGACAGTTGATTAGCAAAGCCAAGCCCGTCTTCCTCCCAGTCTTAGTGAATCAGGGTCTGATGGAGTCCAAGCACCTGTATTTTAATAGTTCTCTTTTTGATTCATATATACCCTTGAGTTTTAAAACACCACTGTGATGGTTCAGATGAGTCTCCCAAAGAGCCATGTGTTAAACTCTTGGTCCCCAATTTCATGCTGTAAGAGGTGGGTCATAGTGGGAAGCACCTAGCAGGCTGCCCTCGCTGGACTGTGGGATCTTAGTCTCCTCTCTCTCATGTCCATCTGTAGGGTAGTGGCTGTTATGCTTCTGTCTGCAGCAGGCCTGGAGCATGTGACCCATCCACCATGGGTAAAACTCCCAATTTGTGAGCAAACGTTCCCCTTGTTTGTTACCATGGCAGAAACAAATAGTAGGTTACAATGAACTGTGCCTCTGATACTGAGTGAGAAGTTTATGTCATGTGGAAATAAATGAAAAGCAGCATAATTGAAGCTAGGGTCTCATTAGGGTCAACTGGCACTTTCTTATTGTCATGTAGATTAAAAATACTGGGAGAAGGCTGGACAGATGCCTCAGCTATTAAGGCACCTGTCCATAAAGCCTAACACCAGAGTTCAATTCCTCAGAACCCACATAAAGCCATATGCACAAAGTGGTGCGTATGTCTGCAGTGCGTTTGCAGTGGCTGAAGGCCCTGGCATGCCCACATTCTCTCTCTATCTCTCTCTCTCTCTCTCTCCCCCCCTCCCTCTCTTTCTCCTCCCCACCCCTGGGCATGGTGGCACATACTTTTAATCCTAGCACTTTGGAGACTGAGGTAGGAGGATCACTGTGAATTCAAGGTCAACCTGAGACTATATAGTGAATTCCAGGTCAGCCTATAGCTATAAAAAGACCCCACCTTAGAAGCCCAAATAAAATAAAAATAAATAAATTAAATAAAATACTAGGAGAGCTGGGAAGGATGGCACATACCCATAATCTTGGCACTTGGGAGGCTAAGGCAGGAGGACTTAAGACCAGCCTGGACTTCACAGTGAGTACCAGACAGCCAGGGCTACATAAGACCCTCTCTCAAAAAATCTGACAACAGGGAGCTGGAGAGGTGACTTTGTGGTTAAGGCATTGCCTGCAAAGCCTAAGAACCCAGGTTCAAGTCCCTAGGACCCACATAAGCCAGAAGCACAAGGTGGCACATGTATCTGGAATTCATTTGCAGTGGCTGCAGGCCCTGGCACGCCCATTCTCTCTCTATCTGTCCCTCTGTCTATCACTCTCTCTTTCTTCATAAGTAAACAAGTAAATAAATACATAATAAATATATAATTTTTTTAAAAGTCAGACAACAACAATGACAAAAAACAACAGTACCAGGAAGAAGGGGGAGGATTTATGTGCGGGATGAAATGCGCAAGGAAGTACAGACTAGCTGGAGCAAGTCTGCACCTGCCACTTGGGTAACTGAGTACACCCAGTTCCACCGAGATCCCTCAGTCCTTGCGTTCCAAGTTCACTGCCCCTAACTCCTCCTCTCCTCCAGGACCATCAGTGGCTCCGTCCAAGAACCATGCGCTCAATGACCAGTGCAACTCGGGCAAGGCAGGCCCTGGGAAGGAAGGCAGCCGAGCCCTACCGTGGTTCAGGTGTCGGATGCAGTCGCTCAGGAGGGTGCTGAACCTCCGCTGCTCGGCAGCCTCGCAGCAGCAGAAGTAGCTGTGTCTGAGGAAAGGCTGCCACAGGTACACCGGGAAGGCCGTGGGCAGGACCACAAAGGGCTGGGCATTCTTCTCACTGGAGGCTAAAGAGATGTCAGAAACACAAGCAATTTTAGAGCATGAGCCTTTTGTTCTTGGAGGCAGGGTCTCACGTAGCCCAGACTAGCCTCAAACTCGCCAGGTAGTCCAGGATCACTTTGAACTCCTTGACCCTCCTGTCTCTATATCCCAAGTACGGGGATTACAGGTCTGCATCACCACACCTGAGTTATGCGATGCCAGCGAGGGAGCGCAGGGGCTTGTTACGCATGCACTCCACCAGCTGAGCGCCACATCTCCAGCCCAAGCATATGTCTTCTATTTCAAATAATTCATTTCCATCTATGAGAGTATGTAGAACAGCCGTGGATGACAAGAAGTGAGGAAATAGGGGTTCATTTTCCTCTCAGTCCCTCCACCAGCCTGGTCTTCCCTCTGGCGGATCGCAGCCTGCTCCTCCATAGGAACAGCTCCGCTCGTGGCACATCTTCCTCGCCTTGCTGATGTCACCACCCCCTCCCCACCAAACACAAGCAGACAGCGCTTCTCTTCCACTGATTGCTGGGAGGTCGTGGGGGGGCGGGTCTCACTTGCTCCCTGAAGGTTTTGGTTCTCCTGTTTCCTCCAGGGCACAGCCCAGCAGCACTACCTCAGTCCCATTCCTGTCCCACCTACCCCTGAACCCTACAGTCACAGATGCCATCCTGACTACCTCCCCATGACTTCTTTTTCAACTGTTCTTTTAGTCTCATCGCTGACATCGGACCCTGCTTTTCAAAACCGTTCTCTCCCCTTGACTCCCAGGAGTCTTTCCATCCAGGTTTCTTCATGCCTTTAAAAAAAAAAAAAAAGTTGTTTTGCTAGGCATGGTGGTGCACACCTTTAATCCCAGAACTCGGGAGGCAGAGGTAGGAGGATTGCTGTGAGTTCGAGGCCACCCTGAGACTCCATAGTGAATTCCAGGTCAGCCTGGGCTAGAGTGAGACCCTATCTTAAAGGAAAAAAAAAAAAAGAAAAGAAGAGAAAGAAAAAGTTGTGTCTTCTCTGTCACCCTATTGCTTCTTCTGCTGCCTGTCAATCACCCTGTGAAGTATTGGTGTTTTCTCCATTCTTCACTGGTCTCCACTCAGCTCTCAGTCTATGCCTTCCCAGAGTGTGTCTATCCACTCCATGACCTTCTATATTGTTCCCTCCATTCATAATACCATGTCCTCCTTCCTTTCATCATTTCCTGTTTGAAAGTCCTCATTCATCCTCTTAAAAGTTGGTTCAAAGTCCACCTCCTCTGGGAAGTCTACACAGGCATCTGCTCTGCTACCAGGACAGAACTGGATGTTTTTTTCTACCTGTTCTCCTAAAATGTTGCAATCACCTGTTTTTACAGCTGGATTCACACTCAGGGTGGAAGACAGACTAGAGAATGAAATGAGCCCTGCGGTGATTCTCATGGGTTCCTCTCCCAGGAAGCAGAGCCCCTGAGCCAGACTGTGGGCTACAAGAGGATGCAGACACCTCTCAAATGTCCTTTCCTCCTCAGCCCATAACACAGTCATGGAAGTCAGGAGACATTCAACTTCAGCATGTGTAATGAAGAGATACATTCTGTTGGCCTATAAAATTCTAGAATCACTAAATAAAGTGTGACTGAGGGACTAGCACTGTAATCCAGTGGTAGCATATTTGCCTAACATACGTGAGAATCCAGGAGCAAAGTCCAATACAACACACACACACACACACACACACACACGCAGGCACATACACAAATGAGACTTTTGCCACTTCCTTCAGAATCAATGCTAATCTTCAGAATCCCAACATTTTTTTTCTTGCATTCCTACTAGATGACATTGCATTTGTAAAAGGTCACAGCTTTTCAGAGGCACAGAAAGCACAAGGAAGGCACAGTTAATTCTGTGTTCCTTACCTAAAGACTAGATACCAATCTCTAAGGCAAGACGGAGAATGGACCCCTGTTGGAGGCTGCTGCAAGCCTTGGCATAGCAGGAAATGGGTCGGAACCGTAACAGAGGCCATAGAACTGGCAAATTAATAAACTAATTTCAGAATGGATTGTTTGGGAGTGTATACAGGAGCCTTGCCCCCATGTCCTGGAGTCTAAACGCAACAGAGCAGAATGTCCTGGGAGCAGAAGCTATGGCCCACCAGGGTCTGGCACAGTGCCTAGAACATAACCACACAGGAGTGAACCTAAGTGTGTGTGTGTGTGTCTGTGTGTGTGTGTCTGTGTGTGCCTGTATGTGATGCACATGTATGCATATGCGTGAGAGAGAGAGAGAGAGAGAGAGAGAGAGAGAAGGCCAGAGGACAACCTGAGGTTTCATTCCTTGAGAATGCCACCCACCTTTTTTTTTTCCCTCAAGACAGGGCCTATCACTGGAATAGAGCCTCACCAATTAGGCTAAACTGTGTGGCCAGTGAACCCTAGGGATCCCCCTATCTCAACCTCTTCACCTCTGGGATTGTAAGTGCACGCCACCATGCCAGGCATTTTTACATGGGTTCTAGATTCAAACTCAGATCCTCATGCTTGTGAAGCAAGTATTTACTCACTGAGCTATATTCCGTAGCCCCTTAATTGGAGTTTTGTGTGAAGCAAACCCAATTCTACCTAATAAAATACCAAATAGGTTTGACAAAACATGGAGCTATTTTCTTGACATATCACCCTAGCAGAACACTCCACAAAGAGCACATATTTATTCATAAGCCTCCAGTCTTTTCTAAAGCAAGATTAATTCCTATGTTCTTCTCTGTTAAATTCATTCTTTAGTAGAAAAAGTATCACACAGTGAATCTGATTAACATGGTTTTGTAAAGCCATTCTCTGTGCCCTTTGCATGAGGTCACAATTTTGTACAAACAACCAAAAGCAACACTAACCCTTTACATTTGAAAGCATCAGCAAATCTCATAAAATTCACTCCTATTAACCTCTAGCTATCTCCCATTTAACCTTTCATAACAATTTTCCAGATGTCACCAGGCTGCATTTTTTCTGAGTTGAGTACAATGATATCACAAATGATCTACTGTAAAACCTTCTATTTTTAAAACTCAGCAGGGCACACCATGCAATAAAAACGGTCAGTGAACTGTTCCATGTTAAGCTCTGGGCTGACTGGTATTAGTCACACAAGCTGTGTGCTTTTCATTCCTTCTGATATGATTTCATTAATGCATCAATAAATATATTGTCTGTTCTAACTTATTTCATTGGAACATTCTGGGAAGAGTCTCAAGAGTTTTGTTGTTGTTGTTGTTTTCTGAGGTAGGGTCTTGCTCTAGCCCAGGCTGGCCTCAAACTCTCAGAGATTCTCCCTCCTACCTCAGCCTCCCAAGTGCTGGGATGAAAAGGCATGCACCACCATGCCTAGTGTTATTTTCACAGCCAGGATGGCAGATAATTAATACTGAAAGAAAATATAATGTATAATAAGAGGTACAGTGCACGGAAAGTGTTGTTTTAGCCTAAATGACTTAGTAATAGTTTATTAATCTATGTTTATGATCCATGTGCTAGTTCTATAATTGTGTTAATTCAAAGTGCTATACTAAGCAATCAACACCAAAATAACAACTGATGAAATAATTATATTTTCTCCATAAATTCTAATGAAATGATTATACTCATTAGTAAAAGCCAGTGCTTTCTTCAAGAAACCAAGTAATTACTGCGTGGTGTGATTTACATGAAGCCAGATGGAGTTACAGCATTATCTATACTTCATGAATTTCCCTATGAATTGCCCTCTTTAGCCTATATACTTCCCAGTACATTCTCTACATAATAAGTAGAATGAGTAAGAATGAAAGAATGTGAAAGCTGCTTCCAGATTTTCAAGCTCAGAGCCCCATTTTAAAGTAGTCAAAACAGGGCTTAGCAGTTAAGGCACATGCCTGCAAAGCCTAAGGACCCAGGTTCAATTCTCCAGGTCCCATGTAAGCCATATGCACATGATGGCGTATGCGTCTGGAGTTTGTATGCAGTGGTTAGAGGCCCTGGTGCACCTATTCTCATTCTCACCCACACTCTCTCTCCCTCCTTCTCTGTCTCTAATAAATAAGTAAATAAAAATAAAGTAGTAGAAAGAACCCAGAAGGACTTGGAGGCTGCTACATGGGAAACATCTGATAGCGGCACAGTGAGAACCAGATCAAATCCCATCTCCCAGCTCTTGGGTTAACACTCTTTCCATAGCAGCTCTGGAGGCTTTCTTTTTAAAAATATTTTATTTATCTATTTATTTGTGAGAAAAAGGAAGGGAAAAAAATGTGTGCGCCAGGGCCTCCAGCAAACTCCAGATGCATGTGTCAACTTGTACATCTGGCTTTACATGGGTGCTTGAGTTCAAACCTGGGTCCTTTGGCTTTTTTGACAAGTACCTTAACTACTAAGCCTTCTTACTCCAGCCCCAGACTTTATTTTCATACTGACAGGTAAACAAATACTATGGCTGCTTTTACACAATAATGTCTGCTTAGAGAGTTTTTTCTTTTTTTCCATTTAAGATATTTTATTGCAAATCACTATAAACTTAGATAACAATCCCCATCAGATCCAGGCTTCCTTACTTAAAAACCAAACTGTAGGACTGGAGAGATGGCTTAGCAGTTAAGGTACTTGCCTGCGAAGCCTAAGGATCCAGGTTTGAATCTCCAGGTCCCATGTTAGCCAGATGCACAAGGTGGGGCATGCATCTGGAGGTCAGTTACAGTGGCTAGAAGCCCTGGCATGCCCATTCTCTCTCTCTCTCTCTCTCCCCCTCCACCTCTTTGTATCTAATAAATAAATAAATAAAATGATTAAAATTTTTTAAAAATTAAATTGTACATGTCACAGATGCAGCCTTACTGCTGCCCTGTTTGGTGTTACCCCAAAGTCTGCAATATATCCCACAGCTCTACGACACCCATCCAACGGCACACTTTCTAGGTTTTGGTAACACAGTAACAGACTTACATTACTAAATGGGATGAGAAATTACTAAAAATGGTACAATGGGGGCTGGAGGGATGGCTCAGAGGTTAAGGAGTTTACCTGTAAATCCAAAGGACCCAGGTTCTATTCCTCAGGACCCACATTAGCCAGATGCAAGAGGGGGCACACATGTCTGGAGTTCATTTCAGTGGCTGGAGGCCCTGGCACACCCTCTCTCTCTCTCTCCCTCTTTCTCTGTCAAATTATATGTGTGTGTGAGTGTGTGTGTGTGTGTGTGTGTGTGTGTGTGTGTGTGTGTGTGGTATAATGTTTGCCTAAGTTAAAGAAATTCTATCTCCTATTTCTCTTTGGAGCAGTGGTTTGGTCCAGAGCTCCTCAGCCTCACCATGACTGATCTCACAGCCAGATGATTCTTCGTTGCCAGGCATTGTCCTTACATTGTGGGATGTTTAGCAGCATTGCTAAATGAAATTCCCTACAGTGAATTGTGACAATCATAACTGTTCCATATACTGCTCAGTGCCCGCAAGGTAAGATTGCTCTCCCCTTGGAGGACTGAGGGTCACTGGTCTTCCTAAACAAAACAAGTTAAGTAATTATTGTTTTGGAGTAGACTGCTCAGCAACTCACCAATGGGATCTGGGAAATGTCTATCAGATAAAAGATTATATTCATCTTCTGAGGTTAACACCTTGCCACCAGCTGGAAAAATTCGGCTTTTAGGAGCAGCTCCTTTCTGATAGGCCTAAAAAGAAGAAGAAAAAGCATAAATGCATGTTCTTTCCCCATCTTTGTTTTTTTCAATGTCAGAAATATTAAAAACAGATATGCCCAGACACATATACCCAGAGATAGAAACCTCCACATTACATTACTTATGATCATTTGTTTTACATACCTGTTGCTACAAGGTAGTATTTAATGCTTTAATATAATACATGCTCAGTAAGGTAATCAAGAAACCATAACATCAGGGAGATTCCCAGTGGGCGTGTTCTCAAATGGAGAACACATTTGCTCAGCCATATCTACGTAGTCTGCATCTCACTTGCCATCCCAGGCGCTAACACCCAAGTCATTCTGTTAACCACAAGGGGGATATTCACACAAATGCGGCACAAAATGCTTGGCTGATGTGGCCATGTATGAGGCTCTGTGTAATGAGGCTCTAATGATGGTTACCATGGAGTTTTATCAAACATTAACGTGACCATCATAAAACACACTACCTCAAGCGCAAATGTTCTACAGATAGGAAAATGATTGGGATGGAAGTGCAGTTCCATGACATCAGAATAAATTCTGGGTGGCAGACAAGAAACTATGCTGTCTGAGAAAGCCGAAAGAGGCCTTGCACACCATGAAAGCAGTCACGCAGATGCACCAACAGGGGCATGCAGATGAGATGAAATGAAAGTACATACATCTCACGGGCAGGCTTGTGTCAAGATGGAAAATTTTGAAAACTATAACCTGAAAACAAGTGGAGAATTTGAAAGCCAAGAAACTTTGGGACCCAGAATCTTGGGTGTGCTTTTGAGAATAACTGAAATATTGTTGATCTGGGCAACAAGCTCAGAGTAACAATAATACATTCTTCATCTATAAGATAGGGACTGAAGAGACCCAAACAAAACATCGCCTCAGATTGCAGAGAAAGCTTATTTTTCATACTCGTGAGAACCACTACTTGGTTGCTTAAACACACTGGGGACCCAGAGCCTAACAGAAGAAACTGTATTTGTATGATTTTGAGATAGTTTGGAAGTCATTTGATTCAGACTGGATTCAAATGTAAACGAAAATGTGTTTTCAGTTATAACAAGCCTCAATACTGGCTTCTGTAACATATCATTTGATGGAGACAACATTATGAATTAGATATTATCTCCATTGACAAGTGAGGAAAATGAAACTCAATTTGACTTGTAGGGGCTCAGTGGTAAGTGACACATTCAGGATTCATCCTCAAGTCTTCCCAGTCTGGGCGCAAGTGTGTGAGACACAGGATGGATTATAAGATGAAACAAGGAGGCTGCAGTGATTCTCTCCACTCACCACCAGTTTGGCTTTCAATAAGACAATGGGCAATTTATAGACAGATGTGATTTTTTTTTTTCCCAGTTTTCCAAGGTAGGGTTTCATTCTAGCTCAGGCTGTCCTGGAATTCACTGTGTAGTCTCAGGTCTGCCTCGCGATAGGAAGATTTCCATGAGTTTGAGGCTGGTAGATTTGGTTTTTTAAAAAGTTTTTTGTTCATTTTTATTTAGTTAGTTGAGAGTGACAGAGAGAGAAAGAGGCAGATAGAGAGAGAGAGCGAATGGGCACGCCAGGGCCTCCAGCCACTGCAAACGAACTCCAGATGCATGCGCCCCCTTGTGCATCTGGCTAGCGTGGGTCCTGGGGAATCGAGCCTTGAACCGGGGTACTTAGGCTTCACAGGCAAGCGCTTAACTGCTAAGCCATCTCTCCAGCCCAGATTTGGTTTTTTAAAAAAATACTTCTCTAAGTTAAAAAAAAATGAATTTGGGGGGCTAGGGATATAGCTCAATGATACAACATTTACCTAGCATGTTTAAGGTGGTAGGTTCAATTCCCAGTACCAAAAAAAATAAAATAATAATAATAAACAGGATTTTGTAAAAACATTAAGCAATGGCACCAAACTGCATGTAGTTTTCTTTTAGATACTCAAGTAATTTTTAGAAATATTTGGCATCAAATTGAGTCATCATATCTTAATAGCCTAAACAGGTTAGATGGAAAATAATGAACAAAGAAAAAGAAGTAACATAATATATACAATGCAAGTTGTGGAGAAAAAAAAAAAATTAAGTGAAGAAGGGAGAAAACACCAACACTTAAATCACAAGGAAATTTCTCTCATTGTTAAGTGTAGTGAAAGCCTCAGTAGGTCTAAGAACAAGCTCTCCTGATCAGTCAGTCATGAGCGTGTCAGCAGCTGCTCTGTATCGGACTAAACCTCAGGCCCAGCCATAGCTAAGTGCTTTATTCCACACACTTTTTAATTCACACAATACCTGCCAGAGAGATCATGTTCACCATTTTCTAGATGCAGAACTTTAGATTAACGGAAGTATGGGACTTAACTAAGGACACGTATTTAGTAACTGGCAAAGATGTGATTCAAAGTCCGTAATATTAACTATGCTTTAAGCTACCCTGCCTCTCCTCAGACATCTGAGAGGATATTGTAAAATGTCCAAGCAAATATAAGGTGATTTTTTTTTAGTATGATTTGTAATGATCTGACAATTTGAGTGCAAATTAAGGGTTGAATAAAATCCCAATGTATGGCTGGAGAGATGGCTTAGTGGTTATGGCACTTACCTACAAAGCCTAAGGACCCAGGTTTGATTCTGTAGTACCCACATAAGTCAGATGCACAAGGTGGTGCATGTGTCTGGAATTGGTTTGTAGTGTCTAGAGGCCCTGGTGTGCCCATTCTCTCTCCCTCCCTCCCTCTCTCTCTTTCTCTCTCCCTCTCTCATAAATAAATGTATAAAAACTTCTTCAAAAAAAAATCCTAATGTAAATGTACATACTATGCTTATCAAACTGCTCAGTAAGCACTTCTCTTAATGTTCATACCCTGACATTAATGCTACTCTCACTTTTGGTAGAGAATCTTCTCTTTTCAGATGGTAGTAACCTTGGGACGACTCAGAAGGTATCATGGTGCTGGAAAGAAGTAACCGCAGTGCTCAGGACTGCAATATCTCTATCACGCCTTCCAAGGCTCAGGGTCTAATGTGGAAGAGGTGGAAGAAAGAATGTAAGAGCCAAAGGAAGGGTAGGACTCCTTATAATGTGCTCCCTCCAGACACAAAATGGCCTGGATATCCATGACCTCACAGTGCCTGACACTACCTACACAAGACCATCATAAGAGGAGGAAAAGATCATGACATCAAAATAAAAGAGAGATTGATTGAGAAGGGGAAGGGATATGATAAAGGAGTTTCAGAGGGGAAAGTGGGGGGGGGGAGGAGGGTATTACCATGGGATATTTTTTTCATGGAAGTTGTTAATAAAAATTTGAGAAATAATCCTAATGTGATAAGCAGAGAAAATACCAATGTTAAGAGATAGATCCAGTAGCCTATAACATAGATAGATAGATAGATAGATAGATAGATAGATAGATAGATAGATAGATATGTAGATATTTATGTGTGTGTTTTTACATACACACACATACATCATACACATAGATAGATAGATAATAGATAGATAGATAGATAGATAGATAGATAGATAGATAGATAGATAGATAGATAGACAGACAGATATAGTCGGTGCTATATTTTATTCTTATTTTCCACAGTGATGTGAAGGGAACTCAGACAGTATCTTTCTGGAACCCTCTACTACTGTTTGAGCCTCAGGGTTTGCTCAGAGAATGCTGTAGTGCTTTCCTGTCTTTGAACTTCACACTAACAGAGCTTGAAACCTCTTCTGATCTTTAACTGATACCTGGGCATTATCCATCTGTCCCAAAGGGTGCTAGAGGCTCTAGGCGGATGAACATGTATAGAATTTGAGATCTGGGGGAACCAGTGAGATCATTTGAACTAATTCTTCAGTTTAATTGAGGTCCAGAGACAGTTAAGTCATTTGACCATAGTTCACTTCTAGTTAATGGTACAACTTGACCTGAACTAGTTTTCTAAATTCACTGCCTAAGATTTTTTTTTTTTTTTTCAATAGCTAGCCATTACTTCCCTCCATGGGGAAGAAATGGAAAAAAAATGAAGGCTGAAGTCCTCCAAGTACAGATGTTCTACATACATTATCTCATTTTCTCACCATGTGTACAAACAAGAAAAATAACCAGGAAAAAAATGAACTGAAGACAGCCCATACTTACAGTTGGAATGAAACCTCTAATGGTCTAAACGTCTAGACACACTGAAAACTCGATCACTACTTATTGAATCAGTTTGCAGCCACGTTCCATCTAAAGGCACTGGGAAGACACAGAGACAGCAAGGAGGGAACCAAAGCAAGGCAGTAACTGGGGCTGAATGAGGAAAGGTTTCTACACCAGATACCAGTCCCCGCTCAGCACAGGCTTCTGTTTTCACCCTCACCAGCCACCACTTGCTCCGAGACTGTCTTCTCCCTGGACAGCAAGTATTTGTCTGATCAATTGTTATTCATCCAGAACCTTGTCTAACACTTAACATACACTAGACAGTCAATAAGTATCTGGTCATTGAAATGAGTATCTGAATGAATGAGTGCTTCCTGAGTGGATCAATTGCCATGTCAATCAACACAGCCAGTGTTGAAGATTATGGCAAGAACCAATGGCGTCTTACCTCTTTGTTCTCGTAGCTTTCCAAAGCAAAATCATTTTTAACCACAATGTATCGGTCCTTCCATTTCCTTATGTCTTCAGCAAACTGTGAGAGCTCTGCCTCGTAGAGAACAGTTCCTGGCTCCAATGGCGGCTGAAAGAAGATGCATACAATTATCTATCACAAGGAATAACATGCCTCATTGCTACTACGTTATTTGTGGCATTTCAGGGAACAATTTAGGCAACTACAGTGCACAGAGATCCTAGGGAAATTGGTGCTTTCTCTTTTCTGTGACAAAGTCCCCTTCCTATTTCTCCAGAGAAACTGTGAATATATGTCATATTGGTACTTATGATTTTTACTTCCCTCTATTATGCTTTTGGAATAGGAAAATATAGTAGAAGAGCTTGTAGAAATAGCTTTGCATGTATATGGCACTTAAACGCTTGCTAAGCTGTAGAAGAAAAGGCACGAGGAAGGGCAATGTAAGCAGTAAGCATCTACCACAATTCTGGCAAGCTTCGGTGTTGCTTCCTAAAAGCAGAATTCACAGGCTGCTCACCACAAATCCCTCTGATCCTGAAGGAGACCATGTTTGGTTAAAGAGCAAGCAGGCAAACAACAGTCCCAGCTCTCCTATTAATGAGCATCTCTCATTAACCTTGATGGTGTATGCGCTGCAGAGGAATTTTCATTAAATCCCTCATTAGATCCCCCATTGGGTTCACAATGTAAGGAGGGTTCCCAAACTGCCTTGCTGTGAAACTCATATTCTCTTCTACCTCCTTTCCTTCTTCTCTCCCTTCTTTTCTATCCCACCCCCGCCTTCTCTTTCTGACAGAGTCTCTAGCACATGCTGGCTTCAAAGTCTATATATGGTTAAGTCTGACCTTGAACATCTGATCTTCCTGCCTCTACCTCCCAAGTGCTGGGCTTATAGACATGCACCATCATACCATGTTTTATGCAGTGGTATAGATCAAGCCCAAGGCCTTGTCTGGTGCATACTAAGCAAGCACTCCACCAACTGAGATACATCCCAAAGCCCCCATATTATTTCAAAATGTAGGTGTGGTGGTTTGAATGTAAAATGCCCCCCCCACACACACAGCTTCAAGCATTTATGAATAAGCACCATACTCATTCCCATCTAGTGGAAAGGGAGGGCCTTGCTAAAGGAGACATGTCCCTTTGGGCAGGTTTTGAGGTTTATTAGTCTAGTTCTCCTTGCCAGTGCTAGTTCACTCTTGCTGCTTCCTCTTCCATGATGTGGCAAGATGCGATGCTTGGCCATCTGCTTTTACTTTTCTCTCCCCACCTGATGAAATTCCACCCCCAAGACTGTAAGCCAAAATTAACCCTTTTCTTCTACAAGTTGCTCTGGTTGGTTGTTTTGTCCCAGCAATGAAAAGGTAAATGGTACAGTGGAAATGGAACTTTTATTTTATATGTCACTGAATTTACACTTATTTTTCCCGTTATTAAAAAAATTATACTGCCAGGCTGAAGAGATGGCTTAGCAGTTAAGGCACTTGCCTGTGAAGCCTAAGGACCCAAGTTCAATTCCCCAGGACCCATGTAAGCCAGATGCACAAGGTGGCGCATGCATGTGGGGTTTGTTTGCAGTGGCTGGAGGCCCTGGCACATCCATTTTGTCTCTATCTGGCCCCCTCTCAAATAAATAAAATATTTTTAAAAATTAAGCTGCCTTCAGGAATTTCTCTCTCTCTGTTTTAAGGCAGTCTCCTACCTTACCCCATTAAAGATAAAAGGACCTCACTTGTCTTTTTAAATGAAGCAAAAAAAAAAAAAAAAAAAAAAAAAAGGAGTATAAGTCAGGCACAGTGGTACACGACTTTAATCCTAGCACTTGGGAGACACAGGTAGGAAGGTTGCTGTGAGTCTGGGGCCAACCTGAGACTACATAGTGAATTCCAGGTCAGCCTAGGCTAGAGTGAGACCCTACCTCGAACCCCTGCCCAAAAAAAGGAGTATAAGCTGAGTCCATTTATTGTTCATACATTCAGCTTATCTCAGACCTGGAGCACATAATCAAAAATGTAGCCTTGGTCACTGAGAACTCAACCTCAAGCTGAGCTGGAAGCTGCCTGTTGGCTGCCTGTCAGGATGCTGGAAAGAGGTATGCAGCCTGTTGGGGGAGAAAGGTCATCAGCAGTCTTAACCAGCAGTGGACCCTGCAAATGCTGGAGCTGGCCAGTCAGGCCAAATATACCAACTGGAGCAATGGTGGCATGTCTGTTATGGGGAAACCCAACTTCTCTCTTATTGGACTTAGGCCCTCTCCACATGAAAGAATTCATGCATGGTACTGAAAACCTAAGCAAAAGCCTATGACTTGGAAGGTCAGAAGCCCTAGGGCGGAAATTACTTTTTTTGTCTGTCAAATAAATATATTATGTCCACCAACTGCCCTCTAAATACTTATGTTTATACCCACATATTAATGCTACTATCACTCTTGGTTAGAGAAGCTTCTCTTTGCAGGTGGTAGTAGCCACTAGGCACACTCAGAACTAAGCTCAGGGCTGGAAAGAAATGACAGTGCAGCGTTTAGCACTAAGTGGGACATCTCTATCTCACACTCTAAGACTCGAGAACCACTGTGGAGGAAGTTGTGGAAAGAATGTAAGAGCAAAAAGAAAAGAAGGAGTGCTTTACAATACTGCCTTCCAGATACAAAGTGGCTGTGGTATTCACAACCTCACAGGGGCTGATGCTACCTATACAAGACCTGCATGGTAGGAGGAAAATAAATGATGACATCAAAATAAAAGCAGGCTAGTTGGAAAGAAGAAAGCATTCAAGAAAGGGCTGATCTGTGAGGAGGTAAAGGGAGAGTGGTGGGAGGGGATTATGATCATGTTATATTGTCCATATGTATGGAGGTTGTCCATAAAAAGGTTTCATGTGACCTCATGCTAGACCTACTGTGTCAGAGTCTCTGGGTACATGAACCAGAATTTGCATTGCATTTTTGTTTTAAGACAAGAGTCAGTTTTGCTCAAGCTGGTCTCAAAGTTCTGGACGCAAATGCTCTACCCTCCTCTGCCTCTCCAGGCCTGGGACCAGTTATGTGCCAACACACCTGGCCAGAACTTGTAGTTTTCAATTTTAGCTAGCATACAGAAAACTAGCAAGTTCTTTCTATTTTGAGAATGACTTTCATGAAGTACCCATGTTGCTTTTCTTCTTGCTTAACTCTGTCTCTCAGCAGTATTTGGCCCATGTGAGGACTCACTCATTCCTCTTGAAACCCTTTCTTCACTGACACAATTCACTGTCCCGATTCCTCCCACTTGCCGGCTGCTTCTCCTTAGCTCTTAGGGCTGATCTCCCCTCCTCTTCTGGGTCTGCAAAGGCTGAGCGAGGCCAGTACCATTCTCCTTTCCCACCTCTATTCCTCCTTCAATGTCATCCCATGACTTTGCTACCAGCTATAAGCTAACAACCCCAGTCTCAATCTGCCTGCTGAGCTACAGGTCAGAGCATCTAACTGCCTCTTCACATCCACGGGTGCATGTCAATGATGCGTCTCAAACTTAACATGCCAAAAATGAACTCCTGACTCCCACTTACCAGACTCTCCATTTGCTTATTTTGGTGAGATTCAAAAATCAAGAAATCATCAGATTTCTCCCTTCTAATATATCACAGCAAGTTCAACCAGCTCTTTGAGAATTTTTCCCACAAGCATGCTCACCATCACCACCCGAATCTGATTTGCCACCCTCTTCCTCTTGGATGGTCACCATACCCTTCTGGCCATTTTCTTTTCCCATGGTGCTTTCCCATGGTCTATTCTCTAGAGAAAGGCCAGAGGATGAAAACTCTGCATATAGTTCTCTCCAGTAGGACTTAATATCACACTTGAACTCCAAAGCCTTGAGGTGGCCTGGGTCCACGGTTCGATCCTCACTCCATATACCTGCAGCCACTGCTCTTCCCTCTCCCTTGAGCAGTGCTCCCGGCAGACCAGCCACCCCAAAGTAGCAAGCTGGAGGATCTTTGCACTTGCGTTTCTATCTGTCTGCAATGCTCTTCCCACAGGCTGCCACCCGTCTGCTCTTCATTCCGCTCCATACTCAAACGCCATCTTCACAGAGGGCTCCTTTCCCCCGCCGAGTTCCTTAGGACCAGACCAGGCTCTTTCGATCACTTCCTGAATAGCATTTACTGTTGCTTTGGTAGCACCCAAGGTTTGTTTATTGCCTGTCTGCTACAGTAGAATATAAACTCCAAGAAGGGAGAAATTTGCCTTACTTCCTAATTATTGGAATGTACATAGCAGATCAAAGGGAATTCAAAGAGAAAATCATTTCTGATCATTGACCAAAGTGAGCTAAATCATGAATTCTTTTAGACAGAAGTTGACTGTAGCAAATCAAACTTCCTGATATCAAAGCATCAGGGAGAAGCCAGGAACACACCTGACATTCCAGCATTTGAGACACAGAAGCAGGAGGATCAGGAGTTCAAGGTCACTCTCAGTTACATAGCAAGTTTGAGGCCAGCCTAGGTTATGAGACCCTACCTCAAAAAATATACAGTGGGTGGGGATTATGATCATGGTGTGTTGTGTATAGGTATAGAAGTTGTCAATAAAAAGTTTAAAATGTGGGTTGGTGAGATGGCCTAATGGCTAAGGGGCTTTTCTGTGAAGCCTACAGACCTATGTTTGACTCCAGATCCCATGTAAGCCAGATGCACATGAGCACAAAGTGGTGCACATGTCTGTAGTTCAATTACAGTGGCTGGAGGCCCTGGGGTGCCAATTCTCTCTCTCTCTCTCTCCCTCTCTCTCTCTCTGTGTCATAAAAGCATAAACCACCACACCTGGCAAAGAAAAGTTTAAAATGTATTAATGAGAAAAGGCACATAATAAAGCTGTAATTGTGCTAGTTTTCTTTTTATATAGATTTTATCATCAACAAGAAATTGTATATATTATTCTTTCTCAGGCAAACAGGCTTTTAAAAATATTTTTATTTATATATTTGAGAGACAGAGAATAACACAGAGAGAGAGAGAGAGAGAATGAATATGGGCACGCCAGGACCTCCATCCACTGCAAACTAACTCCAAATGCATGCACCACTCTGTGCATCTGGCATTACAAGGGTACTTGGGAAATCAAACCTGGGTTGTCAGACTTTGCAAGCAAGTGCCTTTAACCACTTACCCATCTCTTTAGCCCAAACAGGTTTTTTTTTTTAGCATAAAAAGATTTCAGTGTAGAGTTTTAAAACTGAAATTGAAATCAAATCACTGCTTACTTCTGAACTATCCCACACTATTAAAGTACTAAGCCTGGGCTGGAGGGATGGCTTAGCAGTTAAGGCAGTTGCCTGCAAAGCCAAAGGACCCAGGTTCTATTCCCCAGGACCCACGATAGATGCTGGAGGCCCTGGCATGCCCATTCTCTCTCTCTCTCTCTCCCTCTTTCTCTGTCAAATAAATAAATAAATAAAATATTTTTTAAAAACTTAGAAAAAAAGCCTTTCCCCAGTGAGAGCAATATACAAACCAAACCAATGCCCATGTGTTACCTTGGTCTTCAGAAACTGTGACGTTAAATCCCTTTGCTGCTCCACCTCGCTGCGCACATGATCGCAGAAAGCCACGGAATACTGGCGGCTGTAGTAGGGACTGAAGTTTTTGATAGCAGCCTCGGTTTTCCCTGGGGAAAAAAAAAGTTAGAGTGTTATGGGCTGAGGAAGCTACATCGGTAGTTAAAATCACTTGCTATGCAAGCCTGATGACTGGGTGGGGACCCCCAGGTCCCATGTAAAGCCTGATTGATGCAAATAGCGCAGGCTTCTGTCACCCTCGTGCACTTGTGACCATGGGAGGCGTTGTCAGAGGAATCCTGGAATCTTGTGAGCCAACCAGCACACAGGAGAATGCCCATCTCAAGCACGGTGGGAGGTGAGGACTAATCCCCCTAGGGTGTCCCTGGACCTCTACCTTCGCACTGTGGCATTGCACACCCATACATTTGCACACACTATAACACGCATACACACACACACAAGCACACACACACAAAATTAGAATGCTGAGATGCAGCACGTCGCATGAAATAGATATCAGATTCCATAATTCTTTCAATATCCCACCTACCTCCCTAACACCACTGTTGACGGGGATGTGTTAGCTGCCCGTGAGCCCCGGGAATGCTGCTAGCTGCCAGCCCCTCTCTGTCCTCTCCCTAACCTTCTGATAGCACACTGAGGTATTTCAGGGACCCGCCAGGACCTTCCACTCAGTAGTCAGGAGTGGTCTTCAGTGTACGTTGCACCCATCGCCATGGCCATGAACTCACCCATCCTTCTCAGAGTATTCACCTACCTCTTTGCCCCTCCACCTTCTCTTTCTTCCTTTTGTTGTTGTTTACAAGTAGGGTCTAGCTCTAGCCCAGGCTGACCCAGAATTCACTACGTACTCTCAGGGTGGCCTCGAACTCCCAGCGATCCTCCTACCTCAGCCTCTCGAGCACTGGGATTAAAGGAGTGAGCCACCATGCCCGGTTTCTCTTTATTCTTGACTGCCAGGTATTCCACCCTTCAACCCAATTACAATCCCACGGTCCATGCTTTCAACTCTGCACACACGTTTTTGCAATTTTCTTCATCCTAGGTGCTATACCCTTAGTCTTGCTATCACATTCCTGGACAAAAACACATGCTAAGAAAAATACTTGTGCACCAATGCTTCTGGTTTAGAAGACTTTTGGGTATGAAAAGTATTATATAATTCCATGAGGCACACAGAAATACTGGTGGAAGAGATTATAGATCTGGACCCAGCTCTAAATGTGAGACAAAATCACCTGTCCGACCTCAGCCAGTTTGCTTACCTGTTTAGACCAGGCAACCCTGACTGTTCAGGGGATGGACATGAGCCCACACAGTCCTTCAATTCTCTGTGACGCTGAACTACACTAATAAAAACATGGCTACCTCACAATAGTGGCCAGCGATGGCATCACGGCCTCTCAGCTCCAAAGGTGAATTAAGCTGAGTATCAACCCTATGCGGCCTGGAGGGGGAGGAGGAGGGGAAACACTCTCATGTCTTCCAAGGCCTGCCTAGCTCTGAGGAGTACAGGAGAAAGGGATCTGGGAAGAGAAATGCACAAGAGAGTTCTGAAGTAAACTGGAAATCCTTCCAGCATTTTGGTTATTTGCTTCTGAGTATAAAAATAAAAATTGGTTTCACTATCAAGCTGACAGTCAAACCATGGACTAGGATATTAGCTTGATGAAAAACAAACTTGTCATGACATTCGAAAATGCTTTTAAATACAACGCTGGGCATGGTGGCATGCCTTTAATCCCAGCACTCAGGAGGCAGAGGTCGTAGGACTGTTGTGAGTTCGAAGCCAGCAGGAGACTACATAGTGAATTCCAGGTCAGCCTTCGCTAGAGTAATATCCTACCTTTAAAAACAAAACAAAGCAAAATATATTTTTAAATACTTCATGGGAACCTGAGTTAATTTTAATCTTTCAAACTTTATAGTATAGCCAACAGAGAAATGTTGAAATATAGCATACTGGCAAGCTTTACACAGGTCTTCTATATGTGTACTATTTCAGAAACAAGTGAAGAATTTTAGCCATAGCTACCTATTTCCAGGCCTATGAAATCACAGCCAAACCTCCTTGTGTATGAATACCCTCCGCAGATGAGCACACCTACTCTTGCTTTGGCATTTCAGTTTTAACGATATGTGTGAGATAAAGGGGAGTGCTTTTGTGTTCCTTTAATAAAATGACATTTGTGGGTTACATTTATGGGCTCCAGTAATTATTACTTGTAAGGTCCTTTGAGACTCACTAAT
Source organism: Jaculus jaculus (assembly GCF_020740685.1). Lineage (NCBI taxonomy): Eukaryota > Metazoa > Chordata > Mammalia > Rodentia > Dipodidae > Jaculus > Jaculus jaculus. Next base: position 292,808,840 of record NC_059102.1, on the reverse strand, counting down.
AACAGATTCTGTAGAAACGCAAATAAAAGCCCCTATAATTTAAATCAGGCATGCTTTTGCTTGCTGCATGAGTTTATGGTATTACAATTAATCACTGTTTACATAAGACTATAATATACTCAGGCTTTATAGCCATTTAATTGGTCATTATTTTATTAGCATTTATGATAGCTCATAAGCAGTAAAATTCTATATCCTTGTCTATAATTTTCTAACATAGGAGCAGGACATCTTTGAGAATTCCCACAATGAAAATGAATCTCACTTTACTGAGATGTGTAAATGATTAAAAACAAAACCTTGCCCTTTAGTTCCAAGTTAACCACTGTTTGATCTATCAGAAGAACAGCCTGCTAATTGCTGATGCTAATTTTTGCACTCTTGCAGTAACTTAGAATGAAATGCAAGGACGTGGCTGTCATCTTGTGATGGTCTCCACAAAGCTTTGAAGGCTGACTTGCTGCCACGTCATCAAGCCTCCCACAGGTCTGCCCTGCTTGTACTGAGGTGCCGCAACGCCATGACGCCCTTCCAATGCATGAGAAGAATGCTTCTGTGATTTGAATATCTGCGTGTGGTTCCACCAACACAAACCCACTGAGGCACAATTAGAAAGAAGGGATTGCTAACTTCCTTAGGTAGCTGAGTTGATAATGACTGATGCAAAGTGTGAATAAAACAGCCACTACCATCCCAAGGTCTAGGAAGATAAGAAACTACAACTGGCCTCAAACTCTATCTGGATTTTAGATCAAATCTATCCGAACCCACATAAGGAAGTACTCAGTGTAAGGAAGGACCTCGATGATGAGAACATAATGTGATGTTGGGGCAAAGATATTCTAGAATCAGATAATCATGGGTTCAAATCCCATCTCTGTTACTTGTCAGCCGTAGGACCTCACGGGGCTTACATTTTCTTTCTTCTCACATGCAAACTAAAGACAAGAGTAACCACCTGTTAGAGTTGCTGTAATGATTACACACACACACACACACACACACACACACACACACACAAATGCAAATGCAAAAACCTGGGAATGGCAGTGTATGCCTTTAATCCCAGCACATGGGAAGCAGAGGTAGGAAGATCACCATGAGTTTGAGGCCAGCCTGAGACTACATAGTGAATTCCTGGTCAGTCTGGATTAGAGCAAGACCTTACCTCAAAAATAATAATAATAATAATGCAATAAAGAGCTCAGAACTGTTGCTGGCTCTCAGAAAGTGTTCAATGTGTCCGTGAGCAGAATGAGGGTAATAGTGGTATTGGAGCTCCCAGCCAAGCACCAAGAGATGGTTGTCAAGCTGAATTAATGACTCAAGAAGTCAAAAGACAGATTGTCAACTGTCACTCTTGAATTGGAGACATTCTAATCTGCTGCATGCAGAGCAGCCACCCTGCCCACTGCAGGCTGGAAACAAGTATCATGTGTTTACATACATGTTTCAGCACCATGCATCCTCATTCAAAATCAACTACATAATGCCCACCCCGGTAACCCCAGCTCTCAGAGGCTGAGCTAGAAAGATCACAAGTTCAAGGCCAGCCTGAGCTACATAGATTTTAACTACTATTAGACTATTCTTGGTGAAGACATATAAATAAGTGGATTGGTCCACAGCCAACACAGAAAATAAGTTCATCTGAATCCAACTTGTCTTCCACAGTTTTCAAGATTCTTCCCCCACCCCCAAATTTAGTATGAAATTCCTTTTCCTAAAGTGTTTGTAAAACATAGAGCCAAGTCTTCCACTACATGGAGGGTGATGGGCAGTAGAAAGAACAGAACCAATGGAGGGGTCTTCCATACTCTGACACCTCAGCGTTGTCTTTTTCCTTTTTTAGTAATTAGTTTTGTATTCAGCAAACACAGTCAGTTTGGAACCATTATTAGGCTCATCCATGACTTAACCCCTCCCCTAGGCCCCTCCTTGTTGAGGTATATGGGTCATGCATTGTGGAGTTAGCCCACAGTTATGGGTAGGATAAATGTCTCTGCATATCATGACCCAACATGTGACTCTGACATTCTTTCCGCCCCCTGTTCTGAAAAATTTCCCTGAGCCATGTTGGGTTCATTTTTGGTCTGCTTCAGTGATGAGGTGTTGGGGGCCTCTAGGTCTCTGGCTCTCTGATTTGATACACATCAGCATTTTTGACACATGCACATTTCTTTTAACCCTCCTCATTGATGCCAGCCCACCCTGGGCCTTGTGTTGGTACAATTTACTTTGCCAGGGTGTTCATAAATGCCTCTGGGCAATTCTTACCAAAACTAAAAAAAAAAAAAAAGCCCCTTTGACAGTTTTATCCACAAACCTTAGCTTTATTTCAACTTTCTAAATGTAAAATTATTTGCTGACCCCTTGAAAATCATTTTCATCCTTATAGGCTCAAAAAAGTCCATGTTCATTTGACTCTTTTATGCCCATCCTCATTCAAATCCTAGAGAACTGTGGAGACCACGCCAGTGCTTGGTTTGGGGTCAGAGGCGGATTCTCAGAAGGACCAGAGTTCCACTGGGACAGAATAAGAGGCCAAAGCTAGCCTGGTCATATGGACCTATGCAAGATGGAGCTGCTTTGAGTTACTAAGACCCAGAGGCTAAAGTGTGGAGCTGTCCTGTAGGACCAAGTGCTGGCATTGAGGCTATGCGTAAGAGGTAGACCTCATTGGTCATGGAAGCATGAATCTGCGTCCTGGCCTGCCAAATTCATTTGATACAGTGATGCCAAGTCATGTCACTACCTGTGTAAAAACCCTCAATAGTTCCTGACTGCCCACAGCTCCAATTGTCATACCCCATCACTTCGGCTCACATCAGACCTTAACCTATACATACCCAGACCTTCTCGCTTTCATTTTTTTTTTCCTCCAAGTGCCCTCCCAGACATTTGCATATCCTTTAAGCCCAAAGCTCAATTCCAACCCCAAAGAAACCTTTTCAGATCTGGCCAGCTGGAAACAATCTCACTCACCATCTTGCAGTCTCCAAAACTGTTTGTTACTTTTGCTACAGCTGTTTAAATATAGCTTATCTCTCCTCCAAGGGTATGCCATATTTATCAACTCAGCAAATATTTGTTGAATATGTGAAAGAATGGCTGAGTAAGTATTTAAGACTAAAACAAATTATATTGCATAAAAAGAATGAAAACAATACTAACACGTCAGGAAAGGAGAAAGGTACAGTTTTCAGCTTGAATATTTATTTGAAATATACACCTGTGAAGCTCAATGCAGATTTGTTGACAAAAGCCAGACTAGGACAGGTTCATTCTCTTTAGCTTTTCAATGAGTTTTGTCCACGAAAATATTTATGGGGATATATTTACTATCCCTTCTGTATTTTTCTTGACTAGTCTAGAAACATGGGAAGTGTGTAATGGCCTTGTTGAAATTTACATACCAAACCTGAATTTGTGTATTTTATCATTCTAGAAGGTTCTTTTTTTTTCTGGTTTTTCGAGGTAGGGTCTCACTCTAGTTCAGGCTGACCTGGACCTCACTTTGTAGTCTCAGGGCAATCCACCTACCTCTGCCTCCCAAGTGCAGGGATTAAAGGCGTGCGCCACCACGCCCAGCTCTAGAAGGTTCTTTTTAAAGCCAGTTCCCACACCTTCAAATCTATCAATAGTATTTCTTGAAAGACACTGTTTAAATAAATTATTCCTATTTCCCCATTATTCTTGGTGTCACAGCTATGAAATATTCTAAAATCTGCTCTAACAAATGCAGGTGCCTTCCTATTGCAGTTATTTTTAAAAACTAGTTTATAAACAAATCAAGATACAAAAAATACAAATGTCATTTTTGCTATATTCACTTTTAATCTTTTTAGGTTATTTTATTCAGTTTTACTTAATCTACTATTTCACCTTTGACTTTTCTGTGACATGACAAAAAACTTATTGTTGAGGAAGATGGTTCAGTAGGAAAAGTGCTTGTTATTGCAACATGAGGACCTGACTTTAGAATCTAGCACCCATGTAAAATGCTGGGTGAGGGCACCCACCTCTAATCCCAGACCTCAGGAGGTACAGACAAGAGGGTCTCTGAGACTTACTAACTAGCTAGTATAGTATAATTGGTGATTTCTGGGTTCAGTAAGAGACCATGTCTCATAAAAATGTACTATAGAAGTGACAGAGGAAGACACCCCCCAACATTAACCTTTGGCCTCCACATACTCGAACACACACACCTCCCACACACCTGTGCCCACAGGCATGCAAACACATATACACACATGTACTCTCCCCCTCCAAAAAAAATGTTAACGTTCATATGTTGCATATCTGTTGTTATTAAAAATAAAAATACAAGCCGGGCATGGTGTTGCACACCTTTCATCCCAGCACTGGGGAGGCAGAGGTAGGAGGAGTTCGAGGCCACCCTGAGACTACATACTTAATTCCAGGTCAGCCTGGGCTACAGCGAAACCCTACCTCAAAAAAAATAAATAAATAAAAATGAATAATAAAAATACACAAACTAAAGCATCTTATTTTAACAAATTGGCCACCTTACTGGGAACTGAGGTTAAATCACATATGAGAAGAGTAAGTGAGCCTTTGGTACAGATTCTCACAACCTATTGAAGGTTCAGGTGAAGACTGATTTTGGGAAACAAGAAAGATGCCTCTCAAAAATTTCAATAATTATAAAGTATGATATCCACCATTGTTTATACTACCCACAGGTTTCTCAAATTATAGGAATTTTATAAGTCCTAATGAATTATAGCAATAGCTATGATATTGGGTTGCTAAGCACCCTCATTACACCTTAGGGTGGAAAAATTGAAAATCCCAATTCACAATACAGAGGTGCAAAAATCTAATTACATACAATGATGCCCAAGGACTCTCTTTTCTTCTTCCAGTAAATGCCTTAGAGAATAGGGATAAATTGGATTCTCCATAATTGAACCAAAGGGTATGTGTGTGCATGTGCATGCATGTGTGTGTGTGTGTAAAACACATTTATTATCTGCACTCAAGTATCAAGTTTTCGAACAGACTCCGCTAGGAAAAGGCAGAATGATTCATGAGCAGCCTTGATTCTTCAGCCTGTAGTCTGCTTGCCGAAAGTCCCTAGAGTTTAAAATGAATGACACATAAACCAACATAAGTTCTGTGATTTACTCTGGATATTAATCCACACAGAGAAATATGCAAACACTTAGGATCCCAAAAGTTCACATTAAGTGTACGAAAGTCACACCAGAACCCACTTGGGGTTCAGCAGACATCTAGATTGAAAGCAGGCCTCTTGGGAATAAACAGTAGAACACAGTGTGCTGGGTTCCCAAAGTCACACTCAGTCAGAGATCCAAAACTCTGAGGAAAGCTTGTATTGTGCTTGCCCTCTCACTGAGACCCTAAATTTCTCACAAGCCCTGTCTACAAAGCAAGCCCTGTGTCTTTAGCAAGGCTGCAAGGCTTCGTCCTTTAAAGGCACTGAGTTGCTGGTTTAGGAGACCCCCAGCTCGGGAGCTAGGATAAGCAGGAGCAAAGACAGCATTCTCACAAATGACCAGTCACTGAAAGAAGTTCTATCTGCACTACATAGAACATTCCTTCCACAAGAGAAATGGAAAGAGAAGAAAAATGCTACCATTTTATGTTTCAGTTCATACTACCTTATTCTATAGAAAAATACAGAGCCTGCTGTGGCCAGACTTGCCAGCTTAAAGCAAAATATTTGGCTTTCCCTAGCCCTAATTAGATAGAAGTAGCATTAAAAAAAATCCTTTCCCATTTCATTTGGAGAAAGTAGTTGGAAATTTTCAAGATTACTTTGCCATTACCTCACAGCATGCTTCCAATTTTCTCATGACACATCTGATAAGAATAAATCTTGTTTACTGTCTACTTTTCTAATCTGTCTAATGTCCTCCAAGGAAGCTAGAGATTGCCTGTCTTTTTCTCTATTAAAAAAATGGAGTGAACAATGTGAAAAGGAAATTTAAACTAATCCGACAGTTGATTTTTCAGACCATTGTTCCACACGAAGAACAATGTTTTGGCCCATTAGACAACCTTTTCTGGGTTTGAGGACAACATACCACTAATGTTCAGAAACAGAAATAATGAAACTTTCTTCACTTTTTTAGAGTCTAATTATAGTCATTAAATCTTTTCTGCACATATTTTATCATAGGTTTTCAAATTATTTCCAATCCTGAAGATATTCCTTGCTTCAGGATTGCAACCATGCACATGAGCAGAGTATGCTCATTAAAAGAAGTTAAACCAGACTTCAAACTAACAAGGCTCCAAGCCATAGGAATTTTCCTGTTGTCCCCTTGTAGCACATGAACTTCTTAAATGTATCCTCCAGGTTTCTGTCTTTCACACACTTTCTTAAGTATGTCCTTATTTCACTTATTTTATTTTTTTCCTGTCCACACAGAAGTGTATTTGTTTGAAACACTTTATTTTCTAGTCCTTCTCTCTCAAGAATTTATGCCATTTTTGTCTGGGGAGATGGCTTCTGGGTAAAACACTTGCTACACAAGCCTCAGTACCTAAGTTTGGATCCCCAGACTCCAAAAGCTGGAAGCTATGGCACATTTCTGCAATCCCAGTTCACCAAGATCAAGGTAGGAGATGAGACAGGAGAATTTTACAGAAGCTTCCATACCAGTTAGCCTAACAAATGCAGCCTGTGAACAATGAGAAGAAAAGAACCTGCCTCAAAATGAGGTGGGAGGAAGGCAAGGAGTAACACCTGAAAGTTGTCCTTTGACTTCTGCAGGTATGCCTTGGCACCCACACACCTGCACCCATGCGCATGAACACGTGCACACACCTGCACATTCACATGAACGCACACACTCACAAAGAGAAACAGAGAGAGGGAGAGAGAAAAAAAACAAAAGGTTTTATGCTATTAATGTAAAAAATGTATTTTTGGGCTGGAGAGATGGCTTAGCGGTTAAGCGCTTGCCTGTGAAGCCTAAGGACCCCGGTTCGAGGCTCGCTTCCCCAGGTCCCACGTTAGCCAGATGCACAAGAGGGCGCATGCGTCTGGAGTTCGTTTGCAGAGGCTGGAAGCCCTGGCGTGCCCATTCTCTCTGTCCCTCTATCTGTCTTTCTCTCTGTGTCTGTCGCTGTCAAATAAATAAATAAAAATTTTTTAAAAAAAAATGTATTTTTAGGAAAAAATGCAGAGGCCCCGGTGTGCTAAAGTTTCTTCATCTGGGGCAAGGGGTAACAACAAGGAGGGAATACTAACAGGCTTAAACTATTCAACATACCTGCAGACGAGCTGATTTTCTTAAAAAATATATTTTATTTATTTTCAAGGAGAGAGGAAGGAGGGAATGGCTACACCAGGGCCTCTTGCCACTGCAGATGAGCTCCAGATGCATGCATTCCCTTGTGCATTCATTACTTGGGTAGTAGGGATTGAGTCCAGCCTGTCAGGGTTTGCAAGCAAGGGCCTTTAAGCGTTAAGCCAAGTCTCCAGCCCCAGCTGATTTTCAGAAGAAAAAAAAAAAAACCCACTTACAATGTTGATACAGTACTCATTAGTGAAAATTACTTTTGCATGCCTTATTCTTATAAGATTTTGAGAACTGCCAACATGATTCTGACCCACTGTCCACTTGAATTAGTTGGGCACCAAGTCTCTCTGTATTTAGTTTTTTTGGGTTTTTGTTTGTTTGTTTGTTTTTACAACAACCCAATATCCCCCAAATAAAACCTGACAACAGTTTAAAGAACAGCTCATCAAAAAGACAAATTTTGAGCCGGGTGTGGTGGTGCACGCCTTTAATCCCAGCACTTAGGGAAGGAGAGGGAGGAGGATTGCTGAGAGTTCGAGGCCACCCTGAGACTACATAGTGAATTCCAGGTTAGCCTGGGCTAGAATGAGACCCTACCTCGAAAAAAAATAAAGACAAATTTTATCTTTTGGAAACTCAATAGCTGCAAATCACTGGATCAATTAATTGGAAAATTTTTAAATTACTGAGTGACATGTTAGTGAAAAACTGCCCCAAAAGTTTTGTATGTGATACTCTAAAAGTAGACAGAAGGGCTGGAGAGAGGGCTCAGCTGCTAAGGTGCTTGCCTGCAAAGCCTAAGGACCAAAGTTTGATTCCCCAATACCCATGTAAAGCCAGATGCAAAAGTTGGACCATGCTTCTGGAGTTCAAAGTCGCCACTTTTTTTCCCTTTAGTAATTATTCTTCTATAAAGTAAGTTCACATGATAATAAATGTGCAGGTCTTTGTGACATTAGTTCAACTTGGAGTCCAGCCCTCCCAGGTGAAATTCATTCACTTATAGCAAGTTGTTAATCCAGAGGACTAGACATGGAGAATGAAAAGAACTAGAACTGCCTTCCACAGTGCACAGAAAAAGCAAGCTGAGCTTATTTGGAAGCAGCACACCCACAACATTGCCAATCACATGCCAACATCCAAATATTGCTGGAAAGATGTCTATAGATCTCTAGAGCTGCGTGGGATCGCGGTGGTCATCTCAAATGGTTTCCAATTTACAAATAAAGACACTAATTTTCCCAACCTCACAAAACTAGTTAGTAAAAGAGCATCTATGAATTTTTTTAAATAAATACTGTTTTTGCTTTTTATTATAATTTTTAGTATTTATTTGCAAGCAGAACAAGAGAGAAAAAATGGGTGTTACAGGGCCTCTTGCCACTGTAAACAAACTCTAGATGCATGTGACACTGTGCATCCGGCTTTATATGGGACCTAGGGAGTCAATCTGGGCCATCAGGCAATGCAAGCAAGCACCTTTAACCACTGAGCCATCTCTCAAGTCCCAATATCAAGTTCATTTGCTTAATTTATTTGAAAGAAAGAGGCATACACGGGGGTGGGGGGGGGAAGAATGGGTGCACCAGGCCCTCCAGCCACTGCAAAGGCATTCCAGAAACATGAGCCACTTTGCATCTGACTTTACATGGGTACTGGGGAATCAAACCCAGGCCATCAGGCTTTGTAAGCAAGAGCCTTTAGCCACTGAGCCGTCTTGCTAACCTCCATTGTCAAGGTTTTAAAATAATTTTCTTTTCTGCTATTACTACAATAATTTTATGGATGAATTCAAACACCCTTAAGTATGAAAGAACATAAGTAATCTTGGTAATAAAACCAATGCTGTCAGGAAGTTTTGTGAAATTATTTTAAATTTGGGTAAAAGGATGTGATAGTTAATTTTAGGTTGATTTGCCTGGACTATAAGGCACTCAGACATTTCCAAGACACTATTCTGAATGTGTTTGGAAAGGTTTTCTGGATAAGTTCATGGATTTATTTTTTATTTTTTATTTTTATTTTTTTACTTTTTTGAAGTGCTAGTGATAAAATTCAGGACCTGTTATATGTTACTCAGTGGTAGAGGACCACCGACCCACATCCTCAGCCCTCTGAAACCTTTGAGCTAGAAGGACTGTATATATGGTAGATTTCATCTAATCATCCAATCAGACAAAGGCCTGCACGAGTGGGAAGCCAGCCTGCCTGCCTACTTTCAGCTCAGACATTGGTCCTTTCCAGCCTTTGTCTCTAAATGGAAGATGAGCTCGACACAGATCTCCGGTCTTTCAGCTTTCAGACTAAAACTGTCCTTTCAGCTCTCCTGGGCCTCTACCTTGCCAACTAAACAGCATGGGACTTGTTACCCTGTGTAATTACTTGAGTGAATTCTTCATAACACACAACTTAATCACAGCATATTATTGAGTTCCAACATGATCATCAGTTTATTTCATTAATATATCAAGCTATGAGATCAATAACAAGTTCGAAACAATGCAAGGGTCTAGTGCTTCCATGTAATGAGTTCTAAACTTTGTCAGTAGAATCTGCATGGCAGTGGTTCAAAGTATAATCCAAAATACATGGTCTCCGTATTTAAGACATTTCATCAAGTGATCTGTGAAAGAGACTTAAAGCACTTGGCTCAGGTTCATTCCAGTTGGCAGAGGTTTCCATAAAGAAAGCTGAGGCCCAGCAAAGCTCTGGGCACCTGGGAAACCAGATGACCTTATCGACGTGCCCCTTAATCCTATTCAGGTGTTCCAATTAAGTGGCACCACCATCTCAATTAAAGCTTCAGTCTTTGCTGGCTGCTATGATAAGGCCTCCTGGGAAAGGTACTAATTAAGTAGATTTTCTTATCTAATGATTATAGATTTGTTTTCCACAAAATCAAAGTTAAGAGATGACTATGGACCAGCCCTGTCATTTGCATATTTGAAATGCCTATAATGAAGTTTCTCTTGTCTCTGCTCTATATCCAACTTTACGTGAGCAAAAAAGTGAGATATGTTGAGTAAGACTAATAATAAAGTGTTTCTGTATTTATGAGTTTTCTTTAATTATGCAGTGTTTCCAGAATAATAATGTGCTAAATACACACTACCCAGATCCATAAAATGTTAACACTGTGGGCTGGAGAGGTGCTTAGTGGTTAAGGCACTTGCCTGAGAAGCCTAAGGACCCAGGTTCGATTCCCTAATACCCAGGTAAACCAGCTACACAAGGTGGCACATGTGTTTGGAAGTTCATCTGCACTGGCCAGAGGCCCTGGCATGCCCATTTTTTCTCTCAAAATAAATAAATAAATAAAATATTTTTTAAATGTTAACGTTATACCATACTCAGCTTAATAATCTTTTTATTTGAGGAGGGGGTGCCCACGTAGGCACATGTGTACTATGGCACACGTGTGGAAATCTCTGGGTGTTGTTCCTCACCTTCTCCCCGGTTTGGGGCAGGGTCTCTTATTCATGGCTACATTCACCATTAGTTAGTTGTCTTGAAGCTTCTGGACAATTGATTCTCCTGTTTCTGCCTCCTTTTGTACCTTAGGTGTGCTGGGATTATAGATGCTAATCCTTCCACGTCTGGTTTATATGAATCCTGGGGATCCGAATTCAAGTCCTTCCACTTGTGCAATAAGCTCTTTATCCATCAGCCACCTTCCCTGCTCCACTAAGAAATTTTTTTAAAAATTTTTTTGTTGTTGTTCATTTTTTATTTATTTATTTGAGAGCGACAGACATAGGGAGAAAGACAGATAGAGGGGGAGAGAGAGAATGGGCGCGCCAGGGCTTCCAGCCTCTGCAAACGAACTCCAGACGCGTGCGCCCCCTTGTGCATCTGGCTAACGTGGGACCTGGGGAACCGAGCCTCGAACCGGGGTCCTTAGGCTTCACAGGCAAGCACTTAACCACTAAGCCATCTCTCCAGCCCTCCACTAAGAAATTTTAAGCAAGATGACATTTTACATCTTTAGGCCCATCTACTCTGCCCCACAGTGTTACTAAGCACAGTTATGCTAAAACTAGTGTTTTTTCCTGTGAATCATTTTGGGTTCCTGCCTCATATGTAGCGTTCACCCATCACTAATAACATTGTATTATGCAATTGTTATGCATATTTTCAAACTTAACTTCACCTCCAATTTTGGCTTATTTTCTAGCCTACATTACAGTGTATGTTAACACGTATATAATATAATATAATAATATAGTATGTATCAGCAAGTATATATAAATATTTCTACCACTATAAGAACCAAGACAGTATAATACTGATAGCACTAGGTTTAACAAAAGACCAATGGAATACAATAGAAGACTTATAAACACATCACAACACACTTCCTTCTCCCATGCACAGGAGTCTTAATTTTTCTTTATTCATTTTCACTGCTATCTATAATTCAAACAGTGCAGCTTAGTTCCTTAGCCTCGTACTATTTCCTCTTTTTGTCCACACACTGCTGTGCTGATGGGAACGCTAGTGCATGGATCTTGCAGTGCAAATGTGAGTTTCTCTGGAGCACGCATCTAGTACACTGGGGAAAAGTACAAGGCACTTGACATTGCCAAACTGCCCTCCAAGTTTCCCCAGCAACTCTAATGCCATGCAGAGCTTCAGAATTCTTAACTTCCAAATTCTCAGAAATCTTGGTGTCTATTTTTGCACCATGTTTAGCATCTGGATTTACATGGGTTTTGGCAAAGTGGACCTGGGCCAACAGGCTTTTCAAACAAACACTTTTAACTGCTGATCCATCTTCCCAGCCCTGGTACTATTTATTTTGATGGGCAAAAATGATGACTTAATATGCATTTACTAGCAAAGTTGATCATCCTTTCACATATGTACTGGCTTCTAATTCCATAAATTCATATCGTCACCCTTTATGGCATAAGAATTATTTATGTTTCAAGTATGAATCCTTCTCAGATATAAACACTGCAAGTATCTTTTCCCAATCTGACTTCAATTATAATGTTCTCTTGAACAAAAGTTTTAAAGCTTAATGAAGTAAAATTGAACTAGTATTTGGATTTGTTCATAAAGACAATCTTCTATATTTTCTTTTAAAAGTGCTTGGACATGAAGGTCTTTTAAAACCTAAAATTTATTTTTATATAGAATATGATTTGGAAAGCCATATTTTACACATAACCAGCTCTCTCTCACACACACAGAAGTTTTCACGTGTAAATAGTTTGTTTAGAGCTCTCTTTAATGTTGCAGTGGCCTAATGCTGATCTTAGTACTATTATTCCCATAGGCAATCACTATAGTGTTCGATTCATTTCTGATATCTGAGAATAAATATCTTCTCACACGGTAACTTTCCAAATTTTTTTAGGTATTCTCCACATGAATTGAGGGCAAATTATTTCAAGACCCATGGAAAAGCATGGCAGACACTTTTATGAGAATAACAGTGAACTTGTGATTATTGTGAGGCTGACAGTTTTATACACAACATTCCATATCCAGCATTCCAATCTAGGATTGCTGGCAGCCCACGTAGCACTTAGGTGTGAACGAGCAAAACGCACTGCCGGCCAATGCAGGCAGAGTCATATGAATGAAGAGCACCATACAGGCTGGACTCGGCCCCACTTGCCCTCGAGCCCCTGATCTCCAAAACTGGATACACACTAGCCCTCTCTGTTTGAGCAAATCATAAGATGCAGGCCAAAATTTGTAAATACTGATTGAATCAATACCCTACTGGTTATGCTAGGGCAGAGTCCTCTGTCTATTATAAGCAATGCTGTAATAAACCAGATTAAGGACGCCTTGCATCTTCGTGTATGTGTATGAAGAAAAACTTGAGATAAAGTTGTAAGAAAGAGGGGATAGAGAGAATGTAAGAGGATGGGGAGGAGGGCTGCAAAATGCTGTCTTCTGGATAAGACGTGGCTGTTACACTCTGAACTCACAGCAGCTGTGGTCTCTAGCACAAGACTGAGCCTGTTAATACTTCACTAGTGATGGAGGATGGATACATGAGTCCCAGACCACCCAGGGAACCAGAGGGAAGCTAATGGTGGCTGGGAAAGAAGAAGTGAGCTTCACCAGTGGTGCAGCCATGGTAAGCCGCCCGCTCCTGTCCACCCATGATAATACAAGCACCCCTAATTTAACTCAGTGGGTTATATAATGCACAAGGGGGCTGCAGGGATGGCTTAGCAGTTAAGCACTTGCCTGTGAAGCCTAAGGACCACGGTTCAAGGCTCAATTCCCCAGGATCCACGTCAGCCAGATGCACAGGGGGGCGCATGCATCTGGAGTTCATTTACAGTGGCTAGAGGCCCTGGCACACCCATTCTCTCTCTCTCTCTCTCCCTTCCTCTTTCTCTCTCTGTCTGTCACTCTCAAATAAATAAAAATAAAAAATATTTTTAAAAATGCACAAGGGATAGGGAGATGGTTCAGTGATTTAACGTACTTGCTTGCAAAGCCTGTTGGCCTGAGTTTGATTCCTCAGTACTCATGTAAAGCCAGACACACAAAGTGGCACCTGCATCTGGAGTTTGTTTCTAGTGGCAAGAGGCCCTGATGCACCCCATTCTTTGCCCCCCGTTCTCTTTCCCCCTGATCACAAATAAATAAATATTGTTTTAAAAAAATAATCTACTGTAACCTTAAAAACAATGCATGTGAGTAAAATGGGGATAAAGGAGAAGAAGGAGTCAAGGGAAGTGGGTGTGGGATAAGAGAAGGTAATTTAGGGAAATAAGGTCAAAGTGCATTACATACCTGCATTAAAATATCAGAAGAAAGCCAGGCGTGGTGGTTCACGCCTTTAATCCCAGCACTTAGGAGACAGCGGTAGAAGGATCGCCATGAGTTCGAGGCCACCCTGAGACTACATAGTGAATTCCAGGTCAGCCTGAGCTAGAGTGAGACCCTACCTCAAAAAGCAAAGAAAAAAAGTCAAATGGAAAAAAATGAATAATTGTTAGAAGAATGGAAATACTTAAACAAAATAAGTGCATGACCGGTTTTAATTAAGGTGCTCAAATTTCCCTCCGTGGGAATCACAGGACCTTGCACGGCTGCTGTAACCTATGAGATTGTCATTTACCCAACAGTGTGCTCAAGCCACTGAGCCTTTGCCAATAAGAAGTGCCTGTTACAAAGGAAGGCTAGGACTACTTACAATGCAATCTTCCAGACACAAAAATGGCCTGAATATCCATGACCTTGCAGTGCCTGGCACTACTTACACAAGACCCTCATAATAGGAGGAAAAGACAATGACATCACAATAAAAAAAGAGACTAATTGAAAGAGGGAGAGGATATGATGAGGGTGGATATGTGAAGGGGAAAGTGGGAGAGGGGAGGGAATTACCATGCTTTGCTGTCTAAAATTATGGAAGTTTTCAATTTAAAAAACAAATGAGTTGCCTGTTATGTAGATGTACAGTTAATAAAGAACCCAGGAATATCATCTCACCTGCCAGAGCTTGTGCCCACCATAAAACAATGAACAGTAAACACTAAGAATTCTTTCTAACATAGACTTACAATGTATATTTATAGTTTAGGCATAGAACAGATGTAAAAGGCAGTTACAGATAACTAATGTTGTATCATGGGTCTGTATGTATCAATCAGGCACATGATTTCTTCTGTGTGCATTGCAGACTTTGGAGGCTAGCCTATAAAACAAGCTGGCAACATTGTGTCGTTAGGGCTTTTGTTGTTGTTGTTGGTGTTTTAAGAAAGTGTCTCATTGTGTAGTCTAGGCTTGCCTAGAATTGACTGTGTAGCCCAGGCTGCTCCCAAAGTTGCAGCAATCCTTCTGCCAGACATGACTCACCAGCCCCAGCTCAAATTAACATTTATGATATTGTCTATAGAAGAAGAAGTATTCCAAAATCCAAATCGCTGCTATAAATCAGAAATTGTTATTGCATATGAAGGACAGCCTGAATGTCAAGAAATTACCATTTTCACTTCTCAAGGGGGGACATTTTAAAAGTTGGTCTGCTCTTGGGCTAGGTGAATTTTTGTGGTGAACATAGGTGGATTGCTTGGGTGACATGTGACTCACTGTGCAATCAATCAGAAGGTGGCCTCCAAGTATGTCCACACTGGATGCTTCCAAAATACCACTCTCAGGGCCCAGTGGGATCAGCACTGCCACTCTAAGTGGAAGGATTCTGGAACTGCAGATGTATCGCTGAAGGACTGGCTTTAGGCTCCTGGTCCACTTCCTCGAGAAGATTCAGTACCCAATTAATGACCTGGGCTGGCAGTGGCACAGGAGCCTCCAGGAAGCTGCAGGTCCAAATCCCCAGTAAGCTGGTCCAGCTGCTTCTTAGTTATACAACCTAAAGCAAGTTACTGTATCCCTGGAATGCATTTTGCAGATGTGGAAGCCATCTGCTTATTCACCTTCCTCAGGGGAATATAATGGAGTTCTTTCAGAATACGTGAAGCTCTCCAAATAAAAGATACAAACATTACAGGAAAGGTAATTACTTGCAGAGGCAGAAACATTGCATGCTAATAAATGGGCTGTCTAATAGAAGCATTGTCCATGAAGCAGGTTAACAGATCTATCATCACATGCAGTTACTTGCCTTAGATTAGTATTCTAGCTAGTTGTAGTTAATTCTCATCCCAATCATCACATGTGGCTATCATACTGAGCAGTGCAGCTATAGAAAACCTTCATGTTTTCAGCTTAAAAAAAAAAATACTAAAGGTCACTTATCTCAGGGTCTCTTTTATCTTCTTGGTAATAAGGCTCTCTTTGATGATTTGATAAAAAGTAGAAAATTCTACTCCCTACCTCAGACCTACTGAGTCTGCCTGAGAGCGGCCCAGGAATCTGCTGATAATATGTCTCCTGTGGGTTCTTGTGACCAGGCCACTCTGGTGTACTTAGGAACATTGTTATTAAGTATGGAAATGGACTTTAGTAGGCATCATGAAGATGCCTGGAAGCATATGTATCCCACAGGGAGAAGGCTTCTGGAGAAATTAGTTGTACTAACATGCCTGCTCACAAGTATCAGAATATTCACTTCAAAACTCTAAGGAGTATGTAAGGAAAGGGTGCAGGGTCACCATACTCCATGTACCAGAGTGCTGGGGGCTCTCTGTCCATCAGTCTTCCCGCGTTTGTTGTGATGGTTGGGTAGGACAATATAACATATAGCTAACTGAGGGTGACTGAAAGAATAGGTGATCATGCTTCTATATTCTTTTTAAAATATTTTTTATTTATTTGAGGGAGAAAAAAAAAGAGAGAGAGAGACAAAATGGGCATGCCAGGGTCTTCAGCCTCTGTAAACAAACTCCAGACGCATGCATCACCTTGTGCATCTGTCTTATGTGGGTCCTGGGGAATAGAACCTGGGTCCTTTGGTTTTCCAGGCAAATACCTTATCCACTAAGCCATCTCTCCAGGCCACATGCCTCTATTCTTGACTTGATATGGTAAATTTCTCTTTAGATCAGATGAAACTTTGAATAGGACACAAGAGAAAATTACTAATGTGTAATTATTTTTTATTTTTGTGGTTTTTCAGTTTTTCAAGGTAGGGTCTCACTCTAGCCCGGGCTGACCCAGAATTCACTATGTAGTCTCAGGGTGGCTTAGAACTCATGAGATCCCCTACCTCTGCCTCTCAAGTGTTGGTATTAAAAACAAGCACCACCATGCCCATCTGGTCCAGGTAATCTTAAAAATAGATATAAATGAAAGAGACAGAGACAGAAGTTGAAAGAAAAGCTCTGTCTATCAAGACTTACTTATTGTCACACAGTTTGCCTTATGAGATGGAGAAAAAAAAATAGCTCAGCAGGATCAAAGAGTGGTTTTGTGGCAAATGGCCTGTGTCCTAGTCCATTCCTGAATCTGGTGCTGTTTCTACAAGCATACTATATAACTTCCAGAGAATTCTAAAGCTTCAGTAGAGTTTCAGAAATCCATGAACATTCCCATTTTGCAGATGTATAAGCCATCTGCTCATATGTTGTCCTTAAAGATTCTCTCACAGTTCACAAAGCTCTCCAGTAACAGATGTAAGCAGTATAGGAAAGGTTATACCTTGCAGAAGCAGAAATATTCAATGCTAAAAAGCATTGCTTTGGGTTCTTCTCTTCCAGAAAGCCGATCTGCCGTAGTAAAAGCAAATACCACTGGGGATGCTTCAAAACAAAGATCCCAGAACAGAGGAACACAAAAATGGCAATGGGGGGCGGGGTCCGGAGAGATGGCTTAGCAGTTAAGGCGCTTGCCTGCGAAGCCTAAAGACCCATGTTCTACTCTCCAGATCACATGTAAGCCAGACACACATGGTGATGCAAGGCTGCACATGCGCACAAGATGG
Source organism: Jaculus jaculus (assembly GCF_020740685.1). Classification (NCBI taxonomy): domain Eukaryota; kingdom Metazoa; phylum Chordata; class Mammalia; order Rodentia; family Dipodidae; genus Jaculus; species Jaculus jaculus. The sequence continues at coordinate 292,791,182 of NC_059102.1, read as the reverse complement.
CGCACGCATCTGGAGTTATTTGCAGTGACTGGAGGCCTTGGCATACCAATTCTTTCTTGTTCTTTCTCTCTCTCTTTTTCATAAAAAATACAAAAAAATGGCAATGGGAAAGGAAGCTGCAATAAATGACTTACTTCCACAAGAAGTTAAAAGTAGCTTAGGGTAGGAAGTGCACTGGAGCTTCCATTTTAAGATCCAATGTTTTTAATTGCAACATTGTACCTAAAAGCATGAAATTAGCTATGAATACTTGGTTCTTATTTTGCTACTACAATAAGTGAGAGGTAAACTAGCTACGAGCAAACAGAAACACATTAACATTCTTTTATTCCATTTGCATAACTGATTTACACACACACCACACACTTTAAAATAAAACTTTAATTTTCAGGATAAAATGAAGGTTATCTTTTTAAATTTCCATTTAATACAACAAAAGTATATGTTTTATATTTATAACGATATAACAAAAGTAAATATTTTGTTATTGAAGGAATGAGTGCATGCATGAATTATGAGAATACCACTTCCTTGCCTACGCCATCATCTATTTCTCTTTCTCCTTCCCTATTTCCTTTCTCTCTTTCTCTCTTCATTTTCCTTCCTTCCCTCTCTCTACCACTCATCCTGGATTGCTGTGATCCCATCATTTAGCCTTAAATATCACAATCAAAAATAGCTTCAATTTCCTTTCTCCTAATTACCTTGTTCAAAATTTTCCCACTGTATAACTCTGGACCAACCTGTCTGCCCATGCAGAAAACAGCGCAAGCTAGCCATTAGCTCCACAACCAACAAACGAGCCAGCCCTGGCTGGACCATCACCATTCATCCAACTTTGTTCTCATCCCAGTTGCTCCCTGTCCCACTTCTTAAGTACCCTCAAACCCCGATCTGCACCCTCTCTTTATTCCCAGGAGAGACTTCTTCCATTTTTAAGGCAATAGAAGACACATTTCTCTCTCCCCAGCTCCAAGTTCAACTAATTTTCAATGGTACATTCCTTCTCCCTGCTTGCCTCAAAAGGAAAACATCTCAGTAGTTTCTTCCAAAAGTCATCAGATCAATTATCTCCTTTGTCTTAGATCATCATTTTCTTACTGTCCACTGGTTTTGAAAAACTCCCTCAAGTCCTAAATAAGAAGAAGAAGAAAAAAAAAAAGACTTCGCTGTCTGTGCTCTTTTTCTCCCGTCGTAATTGAAAGGAATACGTTCAATTGTTCATACTTGAAATACTCTTGAGACAGGATTCTCAACCCGCTGTGCCCGGGCCCATGACTTCTGTCCTCTACTTTCAGCCACTGCTCCCTGAAAAGCCAGGCAAACCATGTCACCTATGTCTGCTCCTGCAGCCTCTCAGGAAGCCTCACATCTCCTTCCTGCTGTCTACAGAAGTCCTTCCAGGCGCTGCAAACTTGCTCTCCACCTTGGTGAAAATATTCACCATCACCTGGTTGCCTGCAGAAGAAATAATCACTTTTTTTCCCCTCTTTCTGTCTTCCTTTTGGTGGTGTGCTTACCAAATCCTGCTCATTTGGCCCTGGATACTTTGCTTTAATGCAGCCTTGCTACCACTGATCTATTCAAACCTGGATTTCTTTTTTTTTTTTTTTAATTTTTTATTTATTTATTTGAGAGCGACAGACACAGAGAGAAAGACAGATAGAGGGAGAGAGAGAGAATGGGCGCGCCAGGGCTTCCAGCCTCTGCAAAGGAACTCCACACGCGTGCGTCCCCTTGTGCATCTGGCTAACGTGGGACCTGGGGAACCGAGCCTCGAACTGGGGTCCTTAGGCTTCACAGGCAAGCACTTAACCGCTAAGCCATCTCTCCAGCCCCAAACCTGCATTTCTTATAAGAAACAATGTAGCAGTGAGCTTCTGCCTTCTCTCCTGCCTCTACGCTCACCCTCCACCCTTTAAATCTGGTCTTCCAGCCCACAATCCCAGCATTTGAGAGGCTGAGGCAGAAGGACTGCCACAAGTGTAAGACCAACCTGGGCTATTCAGTGAGTTCCAGGTCAGACTACACTACAAAAGTGAGACTCTGTCTCAAAAAATCAAAATAACTAACTAAAACAACAAATCTTACCTTCACCCCACCAGCAGAGGTACCATGGTACCTTGCATAGCTAATCAGGTCTCTTCTGATCCAAATCACCTTGGGCTCTTCCAGAATGTTCCAGTTGCCCTCTCTAGGTCCTCCTATATCTGACAACATTGGATACACTAGCAACATTATCTTTCTAGTGGTTGTTGAACACAGCATACCTCTGACCCTCTGTCTAAACCACCCAGACAGAACTCAATTCATCTTCAAAGTCAGATAAAAAAAAAATCTATCTGGAAGGTTCTTCTGACTTCCTGTCACCGACCACTTGAATCAAAATTAATTGTTCCTTTTCTATATTTTTTGCATTTATGCAGCCTTTTAGCTAAATTCCCAGTGTACTGTCAAGTGCCCTTCCTCTAGTACAGCAGCTCATGGAAATTGCATTTCTTGTCTTTTTGCTCCTGAGCCCAAGAGGTCAGCACTGGGCACATGGTCTGCTTTTATAAATATTTGTTGACATTGTACATATCAGTTCTATATCAAGTGCATTTTCCTTGCATAACCCCCTAACCTTCCTGCTCCATAGAATTTAAGAGAAAGTAAATGAAAATTGATTTGCCACACAAGTGTAAGTAACCTGTATGCCAACACTTAATCTTAGATGCCCCACCTTTGAAATTCTTTTTTTCCTTTTTTTTTAAGGCAAACCCAACTAACTGGAATTTTTTTGTGTGTGCAAAAGAGCAATAGTGAGACAGAAAGAAAGAGAGAGAGAGAATTGGTGTGTCAGAGCCTCAGCCACTGCAATCAAACTCCAGACGTAAGTGCCCCCTTGTGCGCATGTGTGACCTTGTACACTTGTGCCATTTTGTGCATCTGGCTTATGTGGGACCCGGAGAGCCAAACATGGGTACTTAGTCTTCACAGGCAAGTGCCTTAACCGCTAAGCCACCTCTCTAGTTCCCTTTGAAATTCTTTAGAACAATCAATTCCAAAACTATTCTATTCCTTACATACTATGAGATTATTTTCCCTACATTAAAGAACCAGAAAATTTTCAAATAATTTCTTGGAAAAACTCATCCTAAAGGCATAAGTTTAACTATACAGTCATTTAGCATGAGACAAACCGGGGCGAGCAGATCTATAATATAAGTGTTTAAAAATCTAGGACAAACAGGATTGTCCTGACCTGTGGATGAATCCCACTGACTGACTGGCAGTACCCTGGGCTCAGGAGAACAGCTCCCAGCAAGCACAGTATTCCTTTTTGCTCAAGCCCAGTGACAGCTCACCGTCCCCCTGGGAATGAAACATCAAAACTACACATGTATAAAAAAAGTTCCAAGGTGAAAATTTAGGTAAGACTATGCATATGTGTCCCCAAAATGCTTAGATGATTTAACCCAGCACAGCATGAGGGGAAATTAATCAAGATTAAACAGTCCAAGTATTAGAAGTTATTTACTTACTGGAAAAAAGGTAAGATTCAAATTGACTGTGGAAATAATTGACAAATAGACATCCTTAAGAAGAAAAGAAGGGAACCACTGTCTCATCGGTTTTGCTGTTTGCAGAAGTGGTCTCTGGGGTGCTTTGAGTCCCTCTATATTTGGGTAATGACAGCAGGTCAGGAATAAAAAGCAACTACATGCATAAAAACTCCCCAGGGAGGAGATTTGGTAAATGTCCTTAGTAATGCGCATGAAATATATGTGAAGGAACAATGCTTTCTCTGAGTCATGGGATCTTTAATACTCTCCAGAGAAGTAAATGAATGGACAAAACAAACACTAAATAATAACCAAAATGTTTTAATCACATACTCAAAAGCAATCTTCAGGTTGAAGGAAATTCCTTATAAGGAGAAAGGAGAGAAAGCTTCATTTCATTCAATTACTAAGGCATAGAAAGAAAAAAAATGCCTCTGTGTTATGATTTTAAGTAAATAAGATGTGCCAACCAAAGTGAGGGAAAAGAGTGTTCAGGAAATGAGGCAAATGCTAAGGAGGAAGTGGTTTTGAGCTTGCAACTAGAGGGCAGAAGCAGGAGGAAACCCACATGTGTTAAAATGAAAATTGAGGGCCTCATCTACAGAAAGAAACTCAGATCTTGTGAATGCATTATCACAAGACATCAATGCATCCAAATAGTCTAAAAGAAAATAAGAGAGACCAAGAAGAAAAAACAAAAGATGACCATCAAATACACATAAATCATCAAATAATAATCGAGGGGGAAAACATTTCACATATGAAAAGGGGAACAACCTCTATTTTATTTATACAATTATCTGAGACCAGTAAATTGATCTTAGATACCTTAATTATAAAAGTTGGCAAAGCTGAGAGTGTGGCGCAGGCTTTTAATCCCAGCACTTGGGAGGGAGAGGAAGGAGGATCACTGAAAGTTCGAGACCACCTAAGACAACATAGTGAATTCCAGGTCAGCCTGGGCCAGAGTGAGACACTACCTCAAAAAACCAAAAACAAACAAAACCAAAAAATAAATAAATAAATAAAGTTGGCAGTTTATTCACTGCTTTAGTGTTGTAATATACACTGGCATACGGGTCAGTGGTTACAGGCACTTGTTCCATAAGCTTGCCAAGATCACCAGCACCTGTGCAAATGTTCAGTGCCCCACGTGTCCATAATCCCCACATGCCTACAGCAATGGGCAATGGAGTTAGGAGAATTCTGAGCCTCTCAGGCCAGTTAGTCTGGCCTTCCCAGCAGCAAACAATGAGAGACCCTGTCTCAAACAAGGTGGAAGGGGAGGACCAGCACCCTAAGGATATCCTCTGATCTACACACACACACCACGGTACATGGACACCACATACACTGAATATAAAAGTTGTAACATAAAAGTTGAAAAATAAAAATTTTATCACATCAAAAAATTATCTCTTAGAAGCCAGGCATGGTGGCACATGCCTTTAATCCCAGCACTTGGGAGGCAGAGGTAGGAGGATCACCGTGAGTTCAAGGCCACCCTGAGACTCCATAGTGAATTCTGGGTCAGCCTGGGCTAGAGTGAGACCCTACCTCGAAAAACCAAAAATAATAATTATTATTATTATCTCTTGGGACTGGAGAGACGGCTCAGCAGCTAAAGGTGCTCGCTTGCAAAGCCTGATAGTCTGGGTTTGATTCCCCAGCACACAGGTAAAGCCAAGTGCACAAAGTGGCACATGCCTCTGGAGTTTGTTTACAGTGGCACGAGGCCCTGGCATGCCTATACTCTCTCTCTCTCTCTCTCTCTCTCTCTCTCTCTCTGTCTTTCCTGCCAATATATAAAAACAGAAATAAAATCTCTTGATTTAATATGCATAAGTGATGAGATTGGGGGAGTATAGTATATTTTAAATTGAATAAATTTATGAAAAAATATTCATAAAAAAGTTATTTTAAAATAGAGCATATAAAATTTCATCATCAAAGTAAACAAAGCATGAACATGGACTTTTTGTTTGGCTTTTTTTTTTTTTTTTTTTTTGAGGTAGGGTCTCACTCTAGCCCAGGCTGACCTGTAATTCACTATGTAGTCTTAGGGTGACCTCGAACTCACAGAGATCCTCATACCTCTGCCTCCCAAGTGCTGGGAGTAAAGGCATGCACCACCACACCCAGCTAAACATGGACTTTTTTATAGGGAGAGCTCACAAAGAAATAAAAGAAGTCAGTAGGTGAGGTGACGCATGTCTTTACTCCCAGCTTTACTCTCAGGAAGCTGCGGTAAGATCATGAGTTCAAGGCCAGCCTGGGCTAGAGTGAGACCCTACCTCAGAAAATAAAACTAAACAAGCTGGGCATGGGGGTGCATGCCTTTAATCACAGGCAGAAAAAGGAGGATTGCCATGAGTTCGAGGCCACCCTGAGACTCCATAGTGAATTCCAGGTCAGCCTGAGTTAGAGTGAGACCCTACCTCGGAAAACCAAAAAAAGAAAGAAAGAAAGAGAAAACTAAACTAAAACTAAAAGAAGCAAAGCCAAGTTGAACAAAAAAAAAGAGATTGGAATAAAAATGTGTCAAAGCTTATAGATGACTTTTTCCATATTCATGAGAAAGTACATTTTAGGGCTGGTAAGATAACTCAGAAATTAAAGGCACTTGCTTGCAAAGCCTGCCAGCCCAGGTTCAACTCCCTACCCACCCACATAAGGTAGATACAAAATGTGGTACAAGCATCTGGCCTTTGTTTGGAGCAGCAAGAGATCCTGGCATGCCCACAGACATAGACAAGTGCAAATAAATATTTTTTTTGAAAAAAGAAAAGAACTACACTCTAGACATATTGTATTTCATAATGAGCAAGAATATTTCTTGAAAGTAATTATACAGCAATGTAGTACTCTGCTTAGAAAATACATGGTATTTTTTAAAAAAATTATATATCATTAAATTAATATTTAAAGCAAATGGATGGTTTATTAACTATGGAGCATGGCATAATCAATCTAATAATTTCAACAGTAATAAAAAAACAATGGAAATGCTCAAATCAATAACACCATTACTTGCCATCATTATCAAGAACATTCATATGATTCTAAGAAGGAATCAATGAGCTAAATTATGATTCTGTATTCTGATTATTTTAAGCATATGGTCTTGATTTTAAAGAACAGGAAATACATAATAATACTGTTTATGGCTTGGATATGAGGCCCCCACCATTCCTCAGGTCTCATGTGTTGAAAACTTAATCCCCAGAGTGAATCATTAAGAGCTCTGAGGTCTCTGATCTAATCACTAGATTAATTCATTCATAGATTCATAATTTGGTGACCTTATTGGGAAGTAGTAGAAAATAGGAGGTGGGATGTGGTTAGAAAAAGTAGATCACTGTGGAGGTATGTTTGAAAGATATATCTTTTTTCGTGAAACATAAGTGGATTTGTTGAAAATTTGCTGTTTTTATAAATATTAAAAATGCAAGTAACTACTGTATATAATATGCAAATATTTGCATATACGTTTGCATAGGGAAATATGGAATTAACTAAGCTAATATCTTTGAAAGATAGATCTTATTTCTTCCTATCGCTCTCTCTGTGCTTTCCCACCTCACATGACCAGCTCTGCTCTTCCCTGCTCCCCTCCCTCTGGTTCTACCTTCGCATGCCATGGCCCAGTAACAACAGAGCCCTGTGAACAAGGGCAAGAACCTTTGAAACCACGAAGCAAAGTAAATATGTCTTCCTTTAAATTGTGCCCCTTGGGCTGGAGAGATGGCTTAGTGGTTAAGCGCTCGCCTGTGAAGCCTAAGGACCCCGGTTCGAGGCTCGGTTCCCCAGGTCCCACGTTAGCCAGATGCACAAGGGGGCGCATGCGTCTGGAGTTCGTTTGCAGAGGCTGGAAGCCCTGGCGTGCCCATTCTCTCTCTCTCCCTCTATCTGTCTTTCTCTCTGTATCTGTCGCTCTCAAATAAATAAATAAATAAAAAATTTTAAATTGTGCCCCTTCCCCCAGTAGTTGTCACAATGATGAAACCTTAACACAAATGCCAACATGGGCTCTTCTGCTTCTTCTCCATTTTGTATTGTATTACAATGATGGCATATGACATTTCAAACTATATTAAATGTTTACTGGCCTGGCATGGTGGCGCACACCTTTAGTCCCAGCACTTGGAAGGAGGATCGCCATGAGTTCAAGGCCACCCTGAGACTACATAGTGAATTCCAAGTCAGCCTGGGCTAGAGCAAGACCCTACCTCAAAAAACAAAAACAACAACAACAACAACAAAATGTTTACTGCATACACCTAATTCCAGCAAGTTGATGGAATTAAAACGGATAACCCTCCCCACTACTTCCCTCACCTTTTTGCTCCCCCTCGCTTTTTTGTTTTTGTTTTATGAGCCCAGGCTGACCTGGAATTCACTATATAGTCTCAGAGTGGCCTTGAACGCAGTGATCCTCCTACCTTAGCTGCCATGCCCTGCAGAGAGAGAGAGAATGGGCACACCAGGGCCTCCATCTGCTGCAAATGCAGATGCATGTCCCACTGTGTGCATCTGGCTTTACGTGGGTACTGGGGAATCAAACTCTGGTTGTTAGGCTTGATGGGCAGCATCTTAACTGCTGAGCCATCGCTCCCATCCCCTTCACTGTTACGAGACGCAAACCTCTCTTCGTACTCCTTGCTCTGTCCCACTGCCCCTTCTTGCATACAAATGACTACATGAATGTGGGGAAAATATCTAATCATAGTAGGATGTGTAATGAACATAATATATACTCATTTTTCCTAAGTTTCACTACATTTGGATTCAGATTAAAATAACTTTTGTTCCCATAGTTTGATATCATGGTTTATCCACTAAGACTCCCATTCTGGGGCTGGGGAGATGGCTCAATGGTTTAAAGCACTTGCTGGCAAATCCTACAGCCAGGGTTTGATTTCTCAGTACCCATGTAAAGTCAGGTATACAAAGAAGTGGTGCATGCGTCATGCATCTGGAGTTTGTCTGCAGTGGCAAAGGCTCTGGTGCTACCAACTTTTCTCTCTCTCCCTCTCTCTCTCTCTACAAATAAATAAATAAGTAAAAGTATTTTAAAAGAAAAAGGAGGGCTGGAGAGATGACTTAGCAGTTAAGGCACTTGCCTGCGAAGCCTAAGGACCCAAGTTCGAGTTTCTAGGACGCATGTAAGCCAGATGCACGTAGTGGTACATGTGTCTGGAGTTCATTTGCAGTGGCTAGAGGCCCTGGTGTACCCATTCTTTCTTCTCTCTCTCTCTCTCTCTCTCTCTCTCTAACAAATAAATAAAATAGTTAAAAAAAAAAAAAACTCCCTTCCTGGGGACTACAGAGACAGTTCAGTGGATAAAGTACTCATCACTCAAGCTAAAATACCTGAATTCAACTCCCAGGCCCCACATAAGAAGCTGGAAGCCATGGAAGGCTTCCGTAATCCCAGAACACTAATACTGATGGTCAGACGGAAGGTGAGATAAGAGAATTTCCTGGAAGTTCAAGGGAACCCAGAAAAGAACCGCAGAACAGGAATCTAGAGCGAGAAACTCTGCCTCAAATGATGTGGACAGGTAAGGACCAACCCAAAACTTGCCCTCTGACCTCCAGAAGCACAACATGGCCTGCATAGGCCTGCGCTCACACACAAACACATGCACATGCACACAAATAATAATAACAAACAAAATTGTCCTTCCTTGGAATCTAGCCAGTCCTTTTATCCCACCCAAGGACAAACCAGGCCGGATACCCACTTAGCTTCAGAGATCAGATAAGATCAGGCACTTCGTGATGATATAGCCATAAAGCAGCCAGTCCTTTCCTAGATTCAAAACTATTTTACTTTTTTAAATTTATTTTTATTTCTTTATGTGAGAGACAGAGAGAGACAAAGAGGTACAGAAAGAGAGAGAGAGAATGGGTGTGTCAGGGCCTCTAGCCATTGCAAACAAACTCCAGATGCATGTGTTACCTTGTGCATCTGGCTTATGTGGGTACTGGGGAATCAAACCTGGGTCCCCAGGCTTCATAGGCAAATCTTAACTGCTAAGCCATCTCTACAGCCCAAAAATATTTTACTTTTGTCAGACTCTTCTAAAATACTATTTGTACTAAGAAAAAAACACCAATTTTAAGAGTACAACTCAGTATGTCATAATAAATACTCAATTTTACAAATAGCACATAATTATGATTTAAAATACTTTGTCATATCAAAACCCAATTTGCAAGCCAGGCATGGTGGCACACGCCTTTAATTCCAGCACTCGGGAGGCAGAGGTAGGAGGATTGCTATGAGTTCGAGGCCACCCTGAGACTCCTACCTAGAAAAACCCTACCTAGAAAAACCAAAAAAAAAAAAAAGTGACAACCAATTCAGGATATATAACAAATAATTATCTTTTCCTGCATTTAGATATTTACTGCATGCACCTAATTTTAAGTATCTTAAATATAGATGTATATATATATTATTTTTTTTGGTTTTTTTGAGGTAGGGTCTCACTCTAGCCCAGGCTGACCTGGAATTCACTAGGTAGTCTCAGGATGGCCTCGAACTCACCGCAATCCTCCTACCTCTGCCTCCTGAGTGCTGGAATTAAACATGCCTAGCTCAATATTTTTAATGTGTCCAGTGTTGTCCTTTGACTTAACATAATGGAATTTATTAAGTCTCATTTGCTAGAAGTTTGACAGGAAAGCCAATTCCAACTTTATTTTTGTAGATGGCAACCTTCTCTTCAAAAAAAACAAATGTATTTGAGGTACTATCCTTAAGAAATAAAACTCACTTGTATAAGAATTTCCTTCTGGAAGTGTGTCCTATTGGCCATCAAATGGACCATACATTTACTTTTAGATTGCTTCCCTCGCCCATATAACAATAAAACAAGGACTGGATGATTGTGTCACTTCCACTAACACAAAGTCAAAATGTTAAAGATCATACTTGATGATCAAATTATCATAAAATGCTAAGAGAAACCTATGTCTACCTGTTACTGCACATTGGGCTTGAGGTCTTGAACCTGTCACATTTTATCATTGATCCAGCTGTAAAACTACACCCCACTGGTTGTATAACTGCTGTTAGACTACACCCCACAGATTATAACAGATGCTATGTCTGGTGATGGTAATAAAGTTAAGACCAAAACTAGGAATTGAGATCTTTCAGCCCACGAGCACTCCCAAAAGATCAGTTCATCCAGCTGCATGCTGAGGTTGTCCTCTGATGACCTTGACGGCCAGAAACAGAAGCAACCAGTGCGGTTACTCTCCCGAGTAGTTCCTTCTGTAGACCTGTCAGGGCCACCTTGTTTACTGGGCTTTTCTTTATCCTCTTTCACAACTTCCTATTTGGTTTTTCCCCCAGAGAGTAACTGTGAAACAAATTTAAAAAATAGGAGGAGGAGGTAGGGGACAACTCAAACCTACCCATCTTGTAAACGATGAGCTGTGAGGGAAAAACAAAGCCTTCAGAGATTAAACTCCAGGTTCTCTGCTGAGAAGAAAGTCTGCAATGAAATCTGCTCAATGCAGAACGAAGGCTTCCAAAACACAGACAGAGGCATCTCTCACCCTTCAGTGGAGAAGATAAGGAGACAGTTTGATTTCTGTTGGCAGATTTCCCACATCTCTATTTGTAGGGCACACTCCCCAGTTCAGGGATTTCTGAAGTAAGCATGTTCAAAATGATATGAGTGAAACTGACTCACAAAGGCTATGTTAAGTGACTTTACTATGAAAAGACATGACCTATCAAATATGGACCATCAAGACATACACCAGTCAAGCCGGGCGTGGTGGACGCCTTTAACCCCAGCACTCAGGGGGCAGAGGTAAGAGGATCACCATGAGTTCCAGGCCACCCTGAGACTACATAGTGAATTCCACGTCAGCCTGAGCTATAGTGAGACTCCGCCTCGGAAAACCAAAAAAAGAAAAAAGAAAATGAAAAAGAAAAAGAAAAAAGAAGTACACCAGTCAAGAATATCATAAAACTATTCATTAAATCAACTCCTAACCAGTGCTTGAACAGATGGGAGAGAACAAGGGAAAGACCTTGCTTCTTTGTGTATTAACTAGAAGAAACAAGTTTACATGTACGGATGCACAGCACATCAGCCTCCCTCCAGGCAGGGTCCTTTGCTAAGGTGAAAGTGTCACCAAGCATACATTATGGTTGTAGGACACATGCTAGTGTACATCAAAAAACCAGAGTCAAAAAAAAAAAAAAAAAAAAAACAAAACCAGAGTCACAAGGGAATGTCATTCTAGTTTAAACAATTTTGAACTGGAGAAATGGCTTAATGGTTAAGGTGCTTGCCTGCGAAGCCTAAGTACCCAGGTTTGATTCCCCAGTACCCATGTGTAAGCCAGATACACAAAGTGGCACATGCATCTGGAGTTCATTTGCAGTGTTTAGAGGCTCTGGCAAGCCCATTGTCTCTCTCTCTCCCTCCCAAACAAATATATATTTTTTAAAATTAAAAAAATAATCTTAGCGGGGCGTGGTAGCACATGCCTTTAATTCCGGCACTTGGGAGACAGAGGTAGGAGGACCACCATAAGTTCGAGGCCATCCTGAGACTACATAGTGAATTCCAGGTCACTCCAGAGTGAGACCCTACTTCAAAAAACCAAATAAATAAATAAATAAAATAATTTTAAATAAGCTTTGTTTAGATTTAGTATTTGATTTTATAAGTCTTTTTAAAATTACATATTCCAAGCTGAGATAAAAACTACTGTGTAACTGAGAAATCCTACTGGAACCAAGCTGATAACCTTCTCCATGTAGACCAGCTGACAGAAAGCTGGAAGAAGCCATTCTACATGTAGTTCAATGGGAGAAAGAGATACCACCAGTGAAGATACTCAACAGTGGACACTGCAAGCCTTATAATTGGCCAGCCAGGCCAAATGAGCCAATGGGTGCAATAGGGGCACATCTATCATGGTGGAAACCAACTGCCCTCTAATTGGACTGGAAGCCCGCTCCATGGGAGGGAATACATGCCTGATACTGAAAACTTAAAATAGGGGTAGTCATGAGCCATAGGGGTATAACATCTGCTGATGTCTGGATAAATGTATATACTATGCTTATCAAACTGCTCAGTAAGCACTTCTCTTAATATTCCCACCCTTATATTAATGCTATTCTCACTTTGGGTAGAGAATCTTCTCTTTTCAGATGGCAGTGACCTTGGTACGACTCAGAAGGTATCACAGTGCTGGAAAGAAGTGACTGGAGTACTGAGTAACATCTCGATCACACCTTCTAAGGCTCAGGGTCTAATGCGGAAGATGTAGCAGAAAGAATGTAAGAGACAAAGGAAGGGTAGGACTCCTTACAATGTGCTCCCTCCAGACATAAAGTGGCCTGGATATCCATGACCTCATAGTGCCTGACACTACCTACACAAGACCACCCTGAGAGGCAGAAAAGATCATGACATCAAAATAAAAGACTGATTGAGATGGGGAAGGATATGATGAAGAATGGAATTTCAAAGGGGAAAGTGGGGGGAGGGAGGATATTACCATTGGATACTTTTTCTAATCATGGAAGATGTTAATAAAAATTTGGAAAAAGAAAAGAAAAGAAAAGAAAAGAAAAGGAAAGGAAAGGAAAGGAAAGGAAAGGAAAGGAAAGGAAAGGAAAGAAAAGAAAAGAAAAGAAAAGAAAAGAAAAGAAAAGAAAAGAAAAGAAAAGAAAAGAAAAGAAAAGAAGATGGAGCTGGGAAGATGGCCCAGTGGTTAAATGTGCTCATTTTCAGACTGCTGGTTGTGGTTCAATTCCCAAGCCACTCAGGTAAGCCAGATGGAAAAGAAAGAAAGAAAGAAAGAAAGAAAGAAAGAAAGAAAGAAAGAAAGAAAGAAAGAAAGAAGGAAGGAAGGAAGGAAGGAAGGAAGGAAGGAAGGAAGGAAGGAAGGAAGGAAGGAAATAGCACAAAGGCTGGATTGATAACTCAGTGGTTAAGGCACTTGCCTGTGAAGCCTAATGACTCAGGTTTGATTCCTCAGGACCAACGTAAAGCCAGATGCACAGTACTTCATGCATCTGGAGTTTGTTTGCAGCGGCTAGAGGCTCTGGCGTGCCCATTCTATCTCTCTCCCCCTATCTCTCTCTGCTTGCAAATAAATAAAAATATTTTTTTAAGTAGCACAAGGGCTGGAGAGATGGCTTAGTGGTTAAGCACTTGCCTGTGTGAAGCCTAAAGACCCCGGTTCAAGTCTCAGTTCCCCAGGACCCACGTAAGCCAGATGCACAAGGGGGCACACGCATCTGGAGTTTGTTTGCAGTGGCTGCAGGCCCTGATGTGCCCATTCTCTATTTACCTGCCTCTTTCTTTCTCTGTCTGCCACTCTCAAATAAATAAAATTAATTTTTAAAAAAGTAAAAAAAAAATACTGTGTAAGAAGAAAGGTATGAAAATTGGCCTTATAGGATAAAATTAAATTATTTGTGGAATAAGTTAGGAGGAGTATACACAGCTCCTGGTTTTACTGCAAAGCCACAATCAATTTATTTGTATTTATTTATTTGACAAAGAGGGAGAGAGGGAGAGAGAATGGGGGTGCCAGGGACTCCAGCCATTGCAAACGATTCCAAACATGTGCGCCTCCTGGTGCATCTGGCTAACGTGGGTCCTGGGGAATTGAACCAGGGTTCTTTGGCTTTGCAGGCAAATGCTTTAAACACTAAGCCATCCCTCCAGCCCCTGAATTGATTTTTGTTTTTTCACAGTGTTTAAACAACAGGCAGAGGAAGCTGAGGTGCTCTCTGCTACAGAGATACATGCCCTAGACGGTAGGTCTCGTGCCAGGCATTCTAGGAAAGCCAGATAAGGTACGGAATATGTCAAAAGAAACCCAAGGAAGGGGCTGGAGAGAGGGCTTAGTGGTTAAGCACTTGCCTGTGAAGCCTAAGGACCCTGGTTCAAGGCTCAATTCCCCAGGACCCATGTTAGCCAGTTGCACAAGAGGGTACACGCATCTGGCATTCATTTGCAGTGGCTGGAGGCCCTGGTGTGCCCATTCTCTCTCTCTGTCTCTCTCTCCCTCCCTATTTCTCTGTCTGTCTCTAATAAATGAATAAATAAATAAATAGAAATGCAAGGAAGACCAAATTGGTGAGGTCATTTGAGGGTACAGCAGGATGATCATTAAACACAAGCAGCAGAATTCTTTCCTAATGGAACACGAATTGCTGGAATGCTCACAACCAAGGTCATAGTTAAGCTAACGGAATTCCATGGCCGGTTCTGTCTTTAGCTCCCTCTCCCTGGTTCTCCCCTCAGATATCTTTTCAGATAGACTCCCTAGCTATTTCTGAACATCAGTGTTGCCACTTTCAGGGATTGAAACTTAACATCTCTTTATAAAATGAGCTATGAAGAGATTAGTGCAAGCTGTAAAACTGTTGTGCATTATGTCTTGAGACAATCTAAAATGCATGGAAAATCAGGTTGAAGTATATGTGACCCCACAAGTGGCGGTACAGTGTATCAACTTACCTAAAAAGTCTTGATCTTCCCCCCTTTTATATATGTGGCTTCTGTTATTATTTTGTCTGGTGGTAGGAGTGGTGTGTGTGTGTTCATAATGTGTGCATGTGCATTTGCAGAAGCACACACCTCATGCACATGCAGACAGAGGCCAGAGTAGGGTCACTAGATATTCTCTGTGGCTCTTCCATTTTGCTTCAATGAGAAGGAGTCTCTCATTGAACCCGGAGTTGCTGTTTTGTTGGTTACTCTAGCTGTCTAGTGGCCCGCAGTGATTCCGACTCCACCCCCTCTACTCTGGGGTTAGAGGCATGCATGACCTCACCTGGCTCTCTACATGCATGCTGGAGATCAAATTCAGGCTCTCGTGCTTGCAAGGCAAGTGCTCTTGCCCAGTGAACCATCTCCCAGCCACAAATTTCACGATTTAAAAAAAATAATCTAAGCTGGGCATGGTGTCCCATGCCTTTAATCCCAGCATTTGGGAGGCAGAGGTAGGAGGATGGCCGTGAATTTGAGGCTACCCATAGAATACATAGTGAATTCCAGGTCAGCCTGAGCTAGAGTGAGACCCTACCTCGAAAAACCAATAATAATAATAATAACCTTAGTAGCCATATGCAATGTAGTACTTGAGGAAAATATGATTTGGATATAAATAAAAATGTACCTGCCTTCATTCCTTTTGTGCCATCCCTTTACATCTGGGTATTTTTTGGTGGGGGTGGGTGGGGGATGCAGCGTGTGTGTGAGAGAAAGAATGGCTTTGTCTTTTCTTCTTCAGCATATAGAAAAATTACCTCTTTATTACTACCACAGACTGCCTACAACTCTTCCAACGAGGAGATGCATAGAAAATGTAAAAATAGTTATAAACTCTCAATAACCCAAAAAGCATAACAAAACCCTCCCTCTTCCACATGTGAGTGCAGGAAGAAAAAGTAAAGAGTGACTGGAGTTGATTAAGTACAAATCCCCGAGTCTAAAACAGAAGCGATGTCAATGCTCACCTAATATTCCAGTTTACATATTCCTCATCCTCCCATCTCTTCCCTACTCTCCTGCAAACCACCAACACCACCTGCTCCCTTGTGGGAACACCCTCTCCCCAGCCCTTCGGAATCTAGTCAATCCACACATGGCAATCACAGCCCAGGAACAGACAATAAGAATAACAAAACCTAATTCAGAACTATGACACCTAAAGCATCCCCCATCTGACCTCTCTCAGATCCTACATTTCCCACAAAGACCCCCGGACCTTCTCAATGACTGGAGATCCCTCCTTCTAAATCCTCTTCTCTGACATTCAAGAACCTCTGACCATCTCCTACAAGGAATGGGGAATAACGTTGGGCACTTTCACATGCATTTGCATCATTTCATGCAAATGTTTTTCAAAGAAGGGTCTCCAAATACCTACCAGGCATATTAAAAAAAAACAAAACACTAATGCTTATAAATTCACATTAATGGCAAGCATCCCATTAGAGACCATAATCTAGATTTATTAACTTTTGCATCTGGGATACTTCCATCAATATTTCAGCAGTACAAACTTAATTGTATTATATTTGGATCTCTAGTACATTGGCATTTTATAATAAGACTTGAAAATTATTCTGTGTAACATATAGTTTAAATATTTACTCAGAAATGTCTGGTTTACATATAACCCAGCCATATCATTCTTGGGTGTTGGGCACTGCCAGGCACAGGCTGGAGGCTTCAGGAAACAGGCCTAAGCTTCCAGGCACGACTAAGGGCCCTTTGCCCCTGGGCTACAGGAGGCCACCCCCCCTCCAGCCTGGGACACCTGGATGGACGTACTGACATTTAGGCTTCATTCATAGCCCCATGACCTTTGACCAGTTGCCTAGGGGACTCCTTATCTGGTATCAGCCAGCAGCCTTTGCCCAGCCCATGCCCCTGTGACCCTCTTTCTGCCACTATGTAGATCACCTAAATGCCCCTTGGCATTGGCCAGCAGCCTTTGACCACCAATCCCCTTATGACCCTCTTCCTACTCCCTCAACTGCTTATAAACCTATTTCCCTACTGAATAAACCAAGCTACTCCCTGAAGTCATCTCCCTGGTGTATTCCCATCACCACTCAAGACCCCACTCTCCACGGTTGCCTGGACATCTTCGAGGAAGTGCAACCCCGAGGATCCAGGGACCCACAGCTGGCACTGGTATATCTCCAAAGGATTCTAAAGCAATATATGACAGAGATACGTGAACATCCATTGTTACACCTGCTATTCACCATACCATTCACCATAGCCAACAAACTGGAATTAGCCTAGCTGTCCTTCAACAGACGAACAGATAAAGCAACTGTGGTACACACATACATACACAATAGAAATTTATTCATATATATAGCAAAAAAATGAAAGTATGACATTTGTAGGAAAATGACACTGGAAATCATTATGTTAAGTAAAAGAAGACAAACTGAGAAAGACAAATAGTGCATGTTTCCTCTCATGCAGAAACTAGACTTAAAGTTATGTATATATTTGTGTGCGTGTGTGTGTGTGTGTGTGTGTGTGTGTGTGTGTGTGTGTGTGTGATGAAGTTAGAAGGGAAATCATGACAGAGAAGAAGAGATGTTAAGGCAGGGTAGGTTTTTTTTAAAGGTAATGGAATACTTGTGACATGAAAGCAGATAGGGTACTATGGGGGGGGGGGGGGACCAGCCAGAGCACAGGAGAGATATGGGAGGGCAGCAGGAGTGGGGAAATGTATTAGAACAAAGTATAATGACACACATGTATGAAAATGTCATAGCAAAACCTACTACTTTGTAAGCTAACTTGAAAAATAATTTTAAAAAGAAATGCCTGAATAATCAGGGTGTGGTGGTGCACTCAGAAGGCAGAGAAAGGAGGCTCAAACCACCCTGAGACTACATAGTAAGTTCCAGGTCAGCCTGGGCTAGAGTGAAACCCTACCTTGAAAAACCAGAAAAAAAAATAAAAAGAAAGAAATACCTGATTTATATTAGTCCTCCAAAGTGCATTTAGTAAGAACTCCATCCTAATCCTGGCTTACAGTGAGGCAGAGGTGGGAGCCTGAGGACTAAGCAGCCTCTTTGGCATTGTGTAAGGTGGGGCACCCTAGGAACTCGGACTAGGATGGGACAGAAGACGTGAGCGGTGAAGGATTTCAAGATGAGTATCATGGGATCAAAGATGAAGCACAAACTATTGATTAGATTGCGACTGGAAGGTCTAAAGCAAGCAGCAATCTAGAAATGGTGAAAAGAGGGCTGGAAAGATAGTTTAATGGTTAAGGCACTTGTTTGCAAAGCCAAATGATCCGGATTCGATTCCCCAGGACCCATGTAAACCAGATGCACAAGGTGGCACATGCATCTGGAGTTAGTTTGCAGAAGTTGGAGGCCATAGCGTGCCCATTCTCTCTGTCTCTCTCTCTCTCTCTCTCTCTCTCTCTCTCTCTCTCTCTTTCTCATAAATAAGTTAAAATTTTTTTAAACATGTGGGAAAGAATTCAGACTGACTCTGTCGGGTTCTTCTCTGAGTTCTGGAGGAAACATAATACCTGGGGGGAGGAGGACTACCAGGATAGATGTCAAGGCCAAAATCTAGTGACACCAAATGAGTCAAGAGGCTAATTTTTTGGCACTGTGTTGGCATGTGTCAATGTGTAGTATGCATTTATATGTATGTGCATGTTTCTATGTGTACAGACATACACAGTATGGGTGTATATATGTGTACATGTGTATGTCAAGACCAGAGGTCAATGCCACGTGTCTTTCTCAAGCTTCTCCCCACCTTATTGGATTTTTTGTTTGTTCTGCATGTGTGCAGTGTGCATGAGTGTGTGTATTGTGTGGGTACACATGCATGTGTGTGCATGTGGAGGCCAGATGCCAATGTCATCTGTCTTCTTCAGGCACTCTCCACCTTGTTTTTGGAACAGGGTTTCACGTTGAATTTGAAGCTCACAGAGTCACTTAGACTAGCTGGCTCTCAAGCCCTAGGGATCTTCCTGCCTCTTCGGCCCCCGTGTTGGGAGTACGAGGCACAGCTACATAGATTCTAGAAATCTGAACTCAGGTTTACAGGCTTGTGCAGCAAGAACTTTACACGCTGAGCCATCTCGTCAACCCATCCGCCTTATTCTTTGAGACAGGGTCTCTTATTAAACCTAGAGTTCACCAATTCAGCTAGACCAGCTAGCCAGTGAGCCCCAGGAATCCCCAATTTCTGCCTCCCCAGTGCTAGGCTGATAGGTGTACGACACCAGAGGCTCTAGGAATAAAGATTGTCTCTGGGGGACTTTCTTCAGCCTACTGTATCATGTTAATATAAAACTATTTTTAAGTCAAGAAACCACAGCTCTTACGTGATATTCCTCCATCCACTATCTGTTTCTCTTAGGCTCCTTTCTCTGGACACAGGCGTATTTATTTATAAGGCATAGACTATACACTAATCTAAGGACGCAATAAATATTAAACAACACAAACATTCAAGATGATCTAATAAAATTATCTAGTTGTTTATTCCCAATTTTTCTAAGGGGATGACTTTAAAATTCTTCCAACATGATTCTGGAGGTCACACTTCTGCTCCAGAAAGTGTACTCATTAATTCCCCCTTTCTGCCTCCTCACACCACCACCAAGAGAATGTCATATTTCCCCTCACAGAAAGGTAGGGTATAGGTTGAGTTTCCCTTGCCTGAAATGCTTAGGCCAGAGTGTTTAAGATTTGAATGTTTTTCACTGTGTCCTTTGCGGTGCAAAATCTTTGTAATTTCATTAGGTCCCAGTGGTTAATCTGTGGTTTTATTGCCTGAGCAATTGGGGTTGTATTCAGAAAGTCTTTGCCAAGACCAATATGTTGAAGGGTTTCCCCTACTTTTTCCTGTAGCAGTTTCAAAGTTTCCGGTCTGATGTTAAGGTCTTTAATCCATTTGGACTTAATTCTTGTGCATGGCGAGAGAGAAGAATCTATTTTCATCCTTCTGCAGATATTTATCCAGTTTTCAAAACACCATTTGCTGAAGAGGCTGTCTCTTCTCCAATGAGTATTTTTGGCATTTTTATCGAATATCAGGTGGCTATAGCTACTTGGGCTTACATCTGGGTCCTCTATTCTGTTCCACTGATCTACATGTCTGTTTTTGTGCCAGTACCATGCTGTTTTTGTTACTATGGCTCTGTAGTATAGGTTAAAATCAGGTATGGTGATACCACCAGCCTCTGAAAAAAGCAAAGAGGCAACCTACAGAATGGGAAAAAATCTTCGCCAGCTATATATCTGATAGAGGATTAATATCTAGGATATACAAAGAACTCAAAAAGTTAACTAATAAGGAATCAAACAAGCCAATCAAAAAATGGGCTAAGGAGCTAAATAGAGAGTTCTCAAAGGAAGAAATACGAATGGCATATAAGCACCTAAAAAAATGTTCTACGTCACTAGTCATCAGGGAAATGCAGATTAAAACTACATTGAGATTCCATCTCACTCCTGTCAGATTGGCCACCATCATGAAAACAAATGATCATAAATGTTGGCGGGGATGTGGAAAAAAAGGAACCCTTCTGCACTGCTGGTGGGAATGCAATCTGGTCCAGCCATTGTGGAAAACAGTGTGGAGGTTCCTAAAGCAGCTAGAGATTGATCTACCATATGACCCAGCTATAGCACTCCTAGGCATATATCCAAAGGACTCATCCCATTTCCTTAGAAGTACATGCTCAACCATGTTTATTGCTGCTCAATTTATAATAGCTGGGAAATGGAACCAGCCTAGATGTCCCTCAACAGATGAGTGGATAATGAAGATGTGGTACATTTATACAATGGAGTTCTACTCAGCGGTAAAGAAAAATGAAGTTATGAAATTTGCAGAAAAATGGATGGACCTGGAAAGTATTATACTAAGTCAGGTAACCCAGGCCCAGAAAGCCAAGCGCCACATGTTCTCCCTCATATGGGAATCCTAACTACAGATGACTGGGCTTCTGTGTGAGAATGAAAATACTTAGTAGCAGAGGCCAGTAAGTTGAAAAGGAGACATAAAGGGTGGAGAAAGGAAGGGAGGAGGATACTTAATAGGTTGATATTGTATATATGTAATTACAATGATTGTAATGGGGAGGTAATATGATTGAGAATGGAATTTCAAACGGGAAAGTGTGGGGGTGGGGAGGGAGGGAATTACCATGGGATATATTTTATAATCATGGAAAATGTTAATAAAAATTTAAAAAAATAAATAAATTAATTAATTAATTAATTTAAAAAAATACTAAAATGAAAAAAAAAAAAGATTTGAATGTTTTTCACTCATTAATGACCTCCACAAATATGTTTAACTACCTTTCATGGACCAGACACTGTAGTAATAGTGGAAAATGTAAAAAGGCAAGGTAGGACTGATACCCGCCACGAGTATGGTATAAATGGAAAACCACAAGTACAATCGATGAGGAACACCACGGTGGTGGTTCTGGGAGATGCTAAAGCAGTTGAGCAACATGTTGAAGAATGAAGTCCGATTCTTGAAACAGAAAGAATATGGTTCAAATCCCCGCTCACCACTGACTTCTATACTGTGTGACTTCTGGAAAATCATTTACGATCTTTGAGCTTCACTGTTCTTACCTGTGAAGAGCAGACAGCTCACTGTGAACAGTTATTGTGAGAATGAAGGTGTAAAGCCCCCGGGACCTGGCAGACATGAGGGATGTCTAGCTGCCACGGGGAAACTTGACAGTCAGCGCTGAAGTGGAAGCCAGCAAGCACATACCTGTGTCCGCAGCCCAGACAAAGGCTAAGCGCATGAGGGGCTGGGGAGAAGCTCACAGGCTGAGGCTGCAAGGCAGGCAGGACTCGCTCTTGGAGGTTAATAGGGATCCACTGGAGGCCTCCTAATGGGGTATCAGATTTTGTAATGTCAAGTATGGCTTGGGGATCACCAAAAAATGAGCATTATGGAGGGTCAGTTACTTTAAACCCTTTGCAGAAGTTCATTAAAGCGCCAAGTAGGGCAGCAGCACAGAAATGGGTGAAAGGAAGGCTTAGCAGAGGACTTCCAGAGTTGGAAGCTGTATGTCACCGTGAGCTGTCTGTAGCAGGGATGCAGAAGGGAGAGACAGGGGGCTCCAGATGCTCAAGTTATAGCTAGCGCAAGCCCACTGAGAATCAGCCTCCAGTATTCTGTTCTCATGTATCTTTCTTTCTTATTCTCCCTCTCCCTCACTCTTCCTCTTCGTCCCTCTCCCTCTCTCTCTCTCTCTCTCTCTCTCTCTCTCTCTTTCCATCTTTCTAATCAAGCCCACTCTTTGGGAATCCCCAAAGAAAATCATACTGGAACATAAATACCAAAGAGTGCACAGGACATATTTTTCTGTCTCAAGCAGTTGCTTTGACATCATGAAGCCACTATGAAAGTGTCTTTGAGTCTTGTTAAGCTTTTACATTCAGAAAATGTAGCCACTCTGAGCGAGTTCTCAAATTAAGGTGTACTTTTTGTCAATAAGAATACACAGAAGATTTTAAAGAGAGAGTTTCAGGTTTTGCTCTAATATCCCATGGTGGGCAGATAAACAGTATCTTAAAGAAGTAGCTTTAAAAAAAAAAAAATTAGCTGTAGCAGTTACTCAGACATTATTGGCCACTCGTTGGCTACTTTTCTTCTGAAGCAAATTGATTACTATTCCATCTGGGAAGGATTATGAGTTGTTTTGACTTACTTTTCTGAGAATTTTGCTTGTCTCTCTCTGATTAACAGCATTCAACATTCAGTGAGTATTGAATTGTTCTTATATGCAACGGTACTAGAAGCCACAGATTTCTAAGGCAGACTTTGATAAGCACATTTGAAAGATGGCATGTCATTAAAAGGCAGAATGCACTAGGTGCCAAAACAGTATTGTACTGCAGGCTCTCGGAGTTCAGAGAAGACTTTACGCTTCTACGGGGAGTACCTGAAGGCAGAGACACAGGTTGAAAAAAAAATCTTGGGCAGAAAGAACCACATGAACAGAACAGCCAAAAGCACCAAGGTCAAGACTGCTCCTTTTCTTACTGTTGAGCAGGAGAACACACTCCTTCTCACCCAGGCTCCTTGGCCTGAAGTGCTTGTTCTCCTTTTTCCTTCCACTGCTCACTTTTCCTTCTGCTGGTCTCAACAGAGGTCATTTCCTCTAGAAAGCCTTCTCTGACCTTTCCAGCCGGAATTTAAAGGTTCCTTTGGGGAATTCGCAATACACCTTCAGGATACATTTGAAACACATTTATCATTAAATATTTAAGAATGGCTGGTATGTTGTAAGTCCCTGCTTTGCCACTTGTCACCCAAAGTACTTTGGTCAAATCAACTTTTTTTTGGTCAAGATAACTTTTCTATAATCACGTTTTCTCACTGTGAAATTGAGGTTTGGATGAGACTGGGTAGATTCACAACCATGAGGGATAAATTATGTCAAAGGTTTAGCACCATATAGACCTTATTACTGCATACTTAGAAGTCTTGTCTCCCACTCTGAGTTGTAAACTTCTGGTGGATGTGGATAAAATGCATTTTATGTTTATATTTCTAGACTCCAGTATGGTACTTGGAAAATGCTGATTCAACTAAACTTGGTTGGCTCTGAAAGTGTCTTAGGGACGATTTTTAGAAAATATTCAATGAGCAGATGTGATTTCAAATTTAAACTCCAAATAAAATCATGCATAATGATGCACAGATTTGAGAGCCATGCACAGTGTAGTGATATAAAGAGACAGACTTGGGCTGGGGGGGGGATGGCTTAGTGATTAAGGCGTTTGCCTGCAAAGCTAAAGGGCCCAGGTTCAATTCCCCAGAACCCACATTAGTCAGACGCACAAGGGGGCACAAGTGTCTGGAGTTCATTTGTAGTGGCTGGAGGCCCTAGTACATCCATCCTCTCTCTCTCTCCCCCTCTTTCTCTGTCAAATAAATAAATAAATAATAAAAATATTAAAAATATTAAAGGAACAGAAAATAGAGCCTAGATGAGTCTCACACTTCCCAATCTGGACAGAGAAAGGCAGGGAAGGTGCAGAAGTGGGATAGCCACGTGGGCAAAGGAAGAACAGCCCCATTCATGGACAGCACAGGGAGCACGAGCTTCCGCTGAAAGAGCTCGTCTCTATAAAGTCTGATACTGGGGCTGGAGTGATGGCTTAGCAGTTAAGCACTTGCCTGTGAAGCCTAAGGATCATAGTTTGAGGCTCAATTCCCCAGGACCCACGTTAGCCAGATGCACAAGGGGGCGCACGTGTCTGGAGTTCGTTTGCAGTGGCTGGATGCTCTGGCGCGCCCATTTCTCTCTCTCTCTCTCTCTCTCTCTCTCTCTCTCTCTCTCTCTCTCTCTCTCTCTGCCTCTTCCTTTGTCTGTCTGTCACTGCCAAATAAACAAACAAAATTTTTAGAATAAAAAGGCTGATACTGGAGACAGAGGGAGAGTGTGAAAATGGATTTCATGAACAGAAGACATCAATTATATGAAAGTAGTAGTGTTGGTAGGCAAGAGAAGGTGGAGGCAGGGATGAGAATAAAAATAATGAATATAAAATCCTGATCTGGAATGATCTTCAGTGGGTAGCAACTCAGAGAAGTAAAGGAAGGACTTCTTGGCAGAGGGAGTGGATGGTATGTGTGAGGTGGCACAGACTCTACATAAGGAGAGACCACCGGATGGGCTCCAGACACAGAATAAGAGGTCATGAGTGAAGAAACCAGGACCTTGGCTAGTTTGGATTATGGGAAGATGCCCCTGGCCTGAAAACGGGCTGTATGGGCAAGCGGCTCTCCAGACACCTTCTGACATGAGGAACCAGCAACTAGACCTCAGAGATAGACACGAGTCTCTATGCCCACTTTAAAATACCTGTTTTTTTTTTTTAATTTTTTGTTCATTTTTATTTATTTATTTGAGAGTGACATACAGAGAGAGAAAGAGGCAGATAGAGAGAGAGAGAATGGGCACGGCAGGGCTTCCAGCCCCTGCAAACGAACTCCAGACACGTGTGCCCTCTTCTGCATCTGGCTAACATGGGTCCTGGAGAATGGAGCCTCGAACCGGGGTCCTTAGGCCTCACAGGCAACCGCTTAACCACTGAGCCATCTCTACAGCCCAAGATACCTGGTTTTAAAGAAATCAGTGTTCACAAGTTATAGCAAGGAAGTTACATTTCCCTAAATTACTTCAGCAGGTCCAGCAAGAACTTGGAGCTCTTTTAGTTCTTCAGATTGGGAAATACCACAGACATCCCCCCCACACACACACCTCTCAGCAGTGAGCGGCTTAAAAGTATGGGGAATAAAACAATTCATGATTAGTTGCTTTTAAATATTTCACTGGTGAAAGTAGTGATGAAGATTGACTTCCCTAACTAGTATAAATTGACAAAACCTAACTTATTTTGTTGACCTGGAGAATGGGCTCCTATAGTCTTTAAGTCTTGTGACAGTAACAGTCCTTATTAACCTTTAAAGTAGGCATTGGGCAAAGAAAGTTAAACCAGATGTGTAATAATTTCTTTTTAACTTTTCCCTGTTCTGTGAGTAAAAACACTCAGGTACATGCGTTGTCAGTTAATAGATAAGATTGTTGTAAAAATGTGAGGAGGAGCCGGGTGTAGTGATGCAAGCCTTTCATCAGCACCCCAGAGGTCGAGGTAGGAGGATCACTGTGGGTTCAAAGCCAGCCTGGGACTTCAGAGTGAATTCCAGGTTAGCCTGGGCTACAGAGGGGTTGAGGAGGCCCTTTCTGCTTATGAGCAGAAGTATGTTGAAATCATCCACGTTTTGTCACTCCAGCTGCATGCTATGGTCTAAGTGAGTACACTGACTTCCCTTCATAAGCTGGGCAGTCAGTATGCTACAAACACTGATGCAACAGAAAAACATCCAGACACCCTTCACTCTGGATTATACTGCGTTCCAACTATTTTCTGATATTTTTGGTGTGTGTGTGTGTGTGTGTGTGTGTGTGTGTGTGTGTATACAGAGTATGTGTGATGTGAAGTGTGTGTGGCATATGCACGTGTGTGTGTGTGCAGTTGTGTGTGGGCATACGTGTGGAGGCCAGAAAACATCAGGTGCCATCTATCTCTCATCTCCGTGTTTTCTTGAGGCAGTCTTTCACTCAGTGATTCTCCAGTTGCCACCCACAGCCTGGAGCTGTAACCATGCAGGGCCACACCCAGCCAGCTTTTATGTGGGGTGCTGGAGAATCAAACTTGGGAGGACTTAGGCCCTCTCCGGCTCACAAATTTGTGTAGCTTTGCTCTCACTGAGTCATCTCTCGGAGAAATTTTGAGAGAGAGTTTATTGATACATCACCTGCTATAATATCTAAACAACTTGGAAATTCAGTACACAGAAGAAGGGGAAAAGAAAAGGTGGGAGTTTAAAGAAAGAAAAACCCAAAGCTAACAGAAGCTATTTGGCATTTCTTTCCTTCTCAGCTCCAACAAGTCATTCTAAATAAGGAAAGCTAAAAATCTCTAAAAAGTCAACACTTTCACTTAAAGAATCCATGAGAGATTCCATGTAGGGGTGTAGGGAGCACAGCACATAACTTATACCACACTAGTTGTTTTCCTCTGCTTGTTAAAAACTGTGCTAAATGACATTAAAGATTAAGGCCTATTGCATGTTCCTGTGACATTCCCAAAGACGCAGCTATGATTGGGGTTAAACACTATGTCAGCTGCTCAGAGATGAAAACAGCCCTATTTGCCTAAATTGGAAGTAAATTCTCCAACCATTTGCTCTCTAGCACCCTGACTTCCTCACGCATAAGTCGAGTCTTGTCATCTCAGTCCTCCTTAAGAAACCACTTGTGTTAAGAGTATGACTTTCACCACAAATTCTGTCTGTGGGACCTGAAAGGCGGACACTGGCCACAGAAAGGGGAGGCCTGCCTATAATTGAAGGTGCTAAAGTTTGATCGGGTCGATGGAGTTGGCTGCTCTGGGAATGCAGGACAGAGTAGGGTGTCCCCCACAAGAAGGATGTTCACAGTTCCCAGGAGAGGTGGGAAGCTTTCAACCGCAGGGAAGGTGTGTAGACAGTGTGAAGACAGGTGATACAATAGATGGCTCACCATGATGCAACTTCGCACAGCTCACAGCTCAACAACCAAACTGCATGAAGATGATGCAGAGTCCCACAGCTGTACCCACAGTTTTAACATGCCAATTAAACAAAACAGTTTAAAGTGCACTAAAGTCTTGAGTTACTCACTGAAATATCTCCAAATTACTGACCTATAGAATAGTTTCGAAGGAAACCAAAAGAATTCATAAGGAAAGCTGTACAAGCCAAGAACTATTATAGCAAACTAGGAGAAAGAGAATGTCTTTCCACTTCCTGTATGCAAACAAAAGGGATGTTTGAGTGGGTGTGTGTGTATGTGTTTACTCCATTTAGTTGTTTCTACCTTGAAAGAAGAGATGCATTTTGCAGTTTTACTTATTTTCTTAAGTTTTTAAAAATAATTTCTTTTATTGACTTGAGAGAGGAAGGGAGAGAGAGAGAGAATGGGTGCACCAGGGCTTTTAGCCGCTACAAACAAACTCCAGGTGCAGGTGCCACTTGTGCATCTGGCCTGCGTGGATCCTGGGGAATCGAGCCTGTGTGCTTTGGCTTTGCAGGCAAACGCCTTAACCGTTAAGCCATCCCTTCAGCCCACTTTGCAAGTTTTAAAACACAACACTTCTTGGAGCAAATCTGTAGCAGAGCAGGAAGAACACAACTGAAGTTGACAGAAGCCTTGAAGAAGATCTGTACTAACATTTAATGGGCAAACTTTAATCTCAGATATATGTGCTATAGAAACGTGCTGGCGGTGGCCAATTTCAGAAGAATGCAGTTTCCAGTGCTATCTTACTGCCCACATACAGGACTGAGGCAATGGCTGGTGAGAAACCACCAATTGTAACTCTATGCACAGACACGTCAGCCTGTCCCTCTCCAGTGTCGCACCGAATATGAGAAAGGCACCTTCATGCAACTGGACAATCAATGTTGTCTCAGAAAAATCCTCAGTCCAAACAGGAAAAAGTCACATGAAGATAAGAAAATCAATAAGAATGTAAGCAATGTGTCTTGTTTTATTTGAGAGAGAAAGTAATATCTCTTGTAATTTAAGAAAATATGTCAGCTTTATGGATCATGGGCCCCTTTAATGATCTGCTAAATGTCTTGGATACCAGGAAAAAAAAAATGGGTCTTGGGTCCTTTTAATAATGTGCTGAAAGTTTTGGATACTAGGGGCAAAAATATATGTAGACAAAAATTGTACTAATGCAAATACCCTGAACCCAATACACTTTTATTTAGTTACCTATGGAGAATCCTTCCATAACTACCACATGAACTCTTCGCTGAGGAGAAGTAACAAGGACTTGCTCCCCATAGATAGGGGGTCTGGCTTTAGTGGTTTAGGCATTTGCCTGTGAAGCCTAAGGACCCCGGTTTGATTCCCCAGGACCCATATAAGCCAGATGCACAAGGTGGCTCATGCGTCTGGAGTTCATTTGCAGTGGCTACAGGCCCTGGTGCACCCATCCTGTCTCTCTCTATCAATCTCTCTTCCTCTCTCTCTCTCTAAAATAAGTAATTTTTTATTTTTTTATTTTTATTTATTTATTTGAAAGTGACAGAGAGAGGAAGAGGCAGATAGAGATAATAGAGTCGAATTCTAATATCTTTACAGACCTTGGCTTATAAAGTAACAAAGATACTGCATTAGTGAACAGAACCAGTACATTCATGTGGGTTTGGGTTGTTACCATTTACATCATTTCACCTTTTTTTTAGATGCAGTCTTGCTATAGCCCAGGCTGACCTGTAACTATATAGTTCAGACAAACCTGCAGTTCTCCCGCCTCAGCCTCCTGATTTCTGGTATTATAGGCATGGGCCACAACACACAGCACAATAGATTTTTTAAATTTATTTTTATTTATTTATTTGAGAGTGACAGAGAGAGAAGGAGGCACAGAGAGAGAATGGGCGCACCAGGGCCTCCCAACCACTGCAAACTCCAGATGTGTGCACTCCCTTGTGCATCTGGCTAACGTGGGTCCTGAGGAATTGAGCCTCCAACCAGGGTCCTTAAGCTTCACAGGCAAGTGCTTAACTGCTAAGCCATCTCTCCAGCCCTAAACAAATATTTTTTTTAAAAGCCATAGATAGGAGTTCTCATGACAGACACCAGAATTTGCTCTAGTGAGCCAATGAGTAAACTGAGCTTCCTTCTATAGCCTGAAAGAGGGATTTGTAGTCATGGCATTAAAAGATCTCATCCTAGCATGGATGGAACTCATGATCCCTTGACCTTCCACCCTCTCAATTGCTCTATCTTTCCTGAGACCACCAGACCACATGGCTCTTTGCATGCAGTTGGCCCAGGGCAAACCTGAGATCTCAGGGGAGGGTCTGACTACTCTTCCCACCCGGCTCCTTCTTTGGGGGAATGTCAATAGACCCCATCTCAAAGAGTCTTTTGTGTGTTACAGCTGCTTCCAATAAAGATGGCAATGGTATTTTTTAATTAAAAAAAAAAGATATTTTTACCTATTTGCAAGCAGAGAGAGAGGGAGGGAGGGAGAGAAGGGCCTCTTGCCACAGCAAACAAACTCCAGAAACATGTGCACTTTGTTCATCTGGCTTTATGTGGGTACTAGGAATTGAACTGCAGCTGTCAGGCTTTGCAAGCAAGTGCCTGTTAGGTGATCCATCTCTCCAGCCCAGTAGTTGTTTTTGTTGGAAGACCTCATTGCACAACAACAGCAAACAAGCCTGGCATTCTCAACTGCAAAACTGGATAAGGATGAATTCCCTGGGAAGCCTGATGCTATGAATTAGATCTTGAATATCCCCCCCACCCACAGCTCCTATGCTGGAGGCTACATTCCCAACTGACAGTGCTACTGGGAAGTGGTGGAAACTTTATGATGTAGCATAGTTAGAAGAAGGTCACTGGGGCTGTGTGCTGTTGAATGGTATAACTGGGAATTCAGCCCCTTTCTTTTTGTTTCGTTTTGTTTTGTTTTTGTTTTTCGAGGTAGGGTCTCACTCTGGTCCAGGCTCACCTGGAATTCACTATGAAGTCTCAGGGTGGCCTTGAACTCACGGCGATCCTCCTACCTCTGCCTCCCGAGTGCTGGGATTAAAGGCGTGCGCCACCACGCCCAGCTACAGCCCCTTTCTTTTTCTCCCTTCTCTCATTTTCCCCTTGCCCTCCTTTCTTTCCCATTCCTCCTTCCCTCCTCACACTCTCCTTCCTGGCTACCTTGAAGTGAACACCTTCCCTCAGCTACATCTCCACCACACTGTCCTGCTTCACTGCAGGCCTGGAAGCAGCCAGGCTAAGCAACCTGGGAGCGAAATCTCTGATAGTGTTTCTGCCTCTGTAAGTTGCCTTAGTCATTTTGTCACAATGAAGGAAAACTGCCTGACACACCTGCATTAGCTGACAAACAGAAAATCAGTGGGCTTGGCCTGGAACAATAAAGAAAAAGAGGAAATTACATCTAAATTTTATGAGTATTTTTGTTCAGACTGAAATTCAATTTTTAAAATGACAACTCTTGGAGATTAATGCAGGCACCTGATCATTTCAACCTTAATATACCAATGCATCAATGCCTTCTTTAGAGAGACATTTCTACTTTCCTAATAGAAGCAAAGAGGTTGCATTTGGAACTAGTCCATGCTAATCCTGAAAGACACAGAGAAAAATGCATTATATACGAGTGGACCATGTATCATACTGCTTAAACATTTACTGTGTGCTAAGGAAATACAGTGTAGCAAGTTAAGACCAGTAGGTCAACAGCGAACATCAAGTTATTATCCAAGAATGTTTACCCATATAGTTTGCGGGGTCTTATATAAATTAATCATGAGTTATATGAATTAATTAACTTTAAGATATGTATTAAGTGCTAAATTTTCTAACACACTAAGCTAGACATAGAGAATGATATTTTCCAGAAGGAATACACCCAGAAAGAAATAAGGCAGCTTGGGATTTTAAGCCTATGCCAGAAAACAGTGGGGTGGGTAGATGATCTTCTGAAAGGACATTTGGAAAGACCATGTACATACATCTGCCCGAACACACTGGGCAGCAGCAGCTAGGCAGTTACCTACATGGACATTTTCCCTCTGTCATTCAGGATTAACATGGACTAGTTCCAAATGCAACCTCTTTGCTTCTATTAAGAAGATAGAAACGTCTCTCTAAAGAATGGCATTGATTAGCCCGGCGTGGTGGCGCATGCCTTTAATCCCAGCACTTGGGAGGCAGAGGTAGGAGGATCGCCATGAGTTCGAGGCACCCTGAGACTACATAAAGAATTCCAGGTCAGACTGGGCTAAAGCGAGACCCTACGTCAAAAAAACAAAAAGAATGGCATTGATGCACTGGTATGCTAAGAACAATGGTCAGCTGCCTGCATTAATTGCCATATCTGTGTGCATACAGCATCACGGAATCACACCCAGGAGACATCCACGTAGCACGTAAGGAAGAAGAATACGGATGATGGCCAATACTTTTTATTGAGGGCAAAGAGCTCTGTGCAGCCACACTTGCTGTTCATCTTTCTGATGGATGCTTTTGAAATAGAATAGTCTACTGAGACATTCTAACCCACCTACCCATAATTCAATCCTATGTCTTCATGAGAATGCTAGAAACCAAAAGGAGTATCATTGATACTTAAGAAGTTACAGGGTGGAGACTAAAAGACCCAGGAGCTCAGGTGGGATTCTTGTAATCTTTTCTTCTTAAAATGTAGACTGCTTGAGTAGTGATGGGCTTTGAAGAAGTGAGGAGGGAATAGGATGTCATTATCTATCTGATGCTGTTAGTTAATGTAATGGTGAACTTCAGGTAGGGAAGCAGAGAGCCTTAGAGATTATTAGTTTGTTTGAGCTGGAGAGATGGCTTAGTGGTTCTTGCCTGTGAAGCCTAAGAACCCAGGTTTAATTCCCCAATGCCCACATTAGCCAGATGCACAAGGTGGCGCATGCATCTGGAATTCTTTACAGTGGCTGGAGGCCCTGGCATACCCATTCTCTCTCTCTCTTGCTCTCTCTCTCTTTCTCTCTCTCTCCCTACCTCCAAAATACTTATTTTTTTAAAAAGAGATTATTAGTTTGTCTTTAAATTCAATATGGAAAAAAGTTAGTATTCATACAAAACCTTAAATGCCAGTTATCATAAAGGTCCATAGTTACAGTGTGTGAAAAAGAATAATGTAGGAAAACCCCTGAAATTCTTCTAGGAAAATATTGAGAAAAGTTCCTAAAATGATATTTTCAAAGTTCTGTGAGCTGTGTGAGAACATATAGAGCACTGGAACTTGAAAATGTGATGATAATTATAATCATATAATTACTGGGATTTGAGTATATTCCACAAATGCACAATAAGGAGGAGAGGTAAAGAAATTTCACCTACCACCTGTGTGAAATCCCACGAGCCTGGATGGTAAAGGTGATGAAAAGGTATTCAATGAGGACTAAGTGACAGAAAAATGAATCATACTATTGATTCAATTGGTTATTAATAGCCCATCTGGCCAGATGGAAGAAATGAACGACATGTTCCTAATTTAGTTCACAATGCTGAGACAGAAGCAGGAAACAGCTGTGATGGGAACTTTAACAACATTTGATTGGAAAGTAAACTGAAGGCAGAATGTCTGCAAGTTAGTATTCAAATTAATAGCAACTTTATTTCTCTACAGGGAGGAAGTAACCAAGGGTACCGCTCCTTGAAGAGACAGCCAAGTGAAGTGAAATAACGAAGCCTAGATGGACTCAATGACATCGTTACAGCCATGGCAGAGCTTTCATAACCATCCACCATGCACATTGCATTCATGAAACATGCTCACTGTTACCCAGAAAGTGGGGGACTACTCTCTGGTATCTCTATGCCACCTGCCAATTTATGGGTTATCAATCGCCAATTGTGTTTACTTCCAACCTATTCATAACAGTTGTCCTGGATATGATGAATACAAAATTTAAATTAAATATTATGCAAGCTAAGTAAGTATTGGTGCAAAAAAAAGCTGTTATAAGTTGAATGTTTTAGTTTAGAGAATTTTGATAGCTACTAAACAGATTGCTATTAAGTTTGGTGTAAAGGTTGTCTTGTTGTTAAATATTTTATCTGGTTATTTAAAAGAGAGGAGATTTAACCCCAGCACTTGGGAGGCAGAAGTAGGAGCATCTCTATGAGGCTGAGGCCACCCTGAGACCACATAGTGAATTCCAGGTCAGCCTGGGCCAGAGTGAGACCCTACCTTGAAAAACCAAAAAATAAAAAATAGCTGGGCATGGTGGCACACATCTTTAATCCCATAACTCGAGAGGCAGAGGTAGGATTGCCATGAGTTTGAGGCCACCCTGAGAATACATAGTTAATTCCAGGTCAGCCTGAGCTAGAGTGAGACCTTTCCTCAAAAAACCAAAAATAAATAAATAAATAAAAATAAAAGAGAGGAGAGAAGAAAGAGAGAGAGAAAATGAGTATGCTAGGGCCCCTTGCCACTGTAAATGAACTCCAGATGCATGTGCCACTTTGTGTATCTGGCTTTATGTGGGTACTGGGAAATCAAACCCTGGCTGGCAGGCTTTGCAAGCAAGTGCTTTACCATTTTCCTGGGCCTGTAAAAGTTTTCAAAAACTCAAAACCTACTAAGAATTTATATGTAGAAAGAGTCTGTTGTCCCATTTCTTCACTAAGTCTTGCCCAACTTTTAAAAGTCTACATTAAGCGACAACACAAGACTTGAACTGGGGAGAGGTTTTGAAGCAGAGTTTCACTGTAGTTCCAGCTGACCAGAAATCTGTCTGTAGCCACTGACTGGCCTCGAACTCATGGCCATCCTCCCTAGTGCTGGGATTAAAGGCATGTGCCATCACACCCAGCTTTGAATTCTTTTTAAAAAAAAACCTTGACTCTGTGTCAGAGATTGATAGATAAATATATTTGCTTAATTTATGTTTTTAAGTTACACTAAAATATTCAGAGACTGGGTTATAGATCAGTGACAGTGTGTGTTCATAGCATGCACTAGGAGCTGGATCCAGCCCTCAGTACCCAAAAAGGGAGTGTGTACTGGGCTAGGATACAGCTAACTGGTAAGGGCATGCTTGGCATGTGCAAAGCCCTAAATTCGATTGCCAACACCAAAGCATAGCGAAAAAGACAGAAGAGGGGAGTGAAAATAGAAGAGAAAATATCTAAGGCACATATATTTAACTCAATATTACAAAAACATTTTTCATCTCAAAGTATGTGTACCTTTTATGATTTGTTATTTTAACTTTCTTTTTGCTTAATTGCCGAACTCCATTCCAATAGTAACACAACAGGCTTCTTCTATTCTGGTGTGTGTGTGTGTGTGTGTGTGTGTGTGTGTGTTGTGTGTGTTTTCAATCCAGGTAGGAGAGGGTTGAATGGCAATGAGGACATCGCCATGCAGCCTACAGTCCTGGGGAGTCAGTCACAAGCTGTGATTCTACCAAGGAAGAAATGACAGAGGCTCCAACGAATTTCTACCATAACCTCTGCTTTTGAAATGGCTGGAATGAAAAAACAGAGAAGCCGAGGCTCTTCAAGAGCAAACAGAAAGAAGAGTGCTGGGCACTCCAAAAATAGTGCCCAACAGATTGAGATCTCTAATTCATAAAAAACAACCATAGGAAGGCCTGAGGAGATGGCTTGGAGGTTAAAAGCATCTGCTTGCAAACCTGCCTGTGATTCTTAACGTGACTACAGTAATAGGAGATGGATGCAGGAGAATCCGGAAGCTTGTGGGCCAGCTAGACGGGTGCACAGGAAGCAAAGTGGCAAAACAAAAAAGTAACAAGGGAGACCTTGTCTCAAGAAGGGTGGAGAGAGAGGACAAACAACAGGAGGTTGTCAATCTTGACACATACACCCTGGGCTGCATGTGCACGTACACGCATCATGCACCCAGATATGCACACACAGTTTTTAAAGAGGGAATATCAAGAAAAGATACATCAGATATTTCTGATGGCAATGGCATGTTGTTGCTGAGTGAAAGAACTAGTCTACTATTACTTTTATTCTTGTCTTCTCTTCCAAAACTATTCAGTTTTTCAAGCATGTCATGGCCACTGAGCATTTGTACTCTCTGGTGACCACTACAAGACCTACCCAAGGTTAGATCTAGCAACATCCCATCATGGCTAGGGAGGAGCTCACAGGGCACAAACCAACCCTAAGGATTTGTAGGCCATTAACAGCTGCTGGGGGAGGAGGAGACATTTTCTTCTCTGGCATAGCCACTGGTAAATTGTCCAATGCTCCTCTAAATAATCTTTCACTCATATGTAAAAAAAAAAAATCTTAATGTGGCATATTTTTACATATTATTTTACATATTTTCTACTCAGCGGTAAAGAAAAATGAACTTACGAAATTTGCAGAAAAATGGATGGATCTGGAAAAGATGATACTAAGTGAGGTAACCCAAGCCCAGAAAGCCAAGCGCCACATGTTCTCCCTCATATGTGGATCCTAGCTACAGGTGATTGGGCTTCTGTGTGAGAAGGAAAATACTTAGTAGCAGAGGCCAGTAAGTTAAAAAGGAGATATAAAGGGAAGAGAAAGGAAGGGAGGAGGATACTTAATAGGTTGGTATTGTATATATGTAAGTACAATGATTGTGATGGGGAGGTAATATGATGAAGAATGGAATTTCAAAGGGGAAAGTGCGGCGGGGGGAGGTATTACCATGGGATATTTTTTATAATCATGGAAAACGTTAATAAAAATTGTGAAAAGATAAAAAATAAAATAAAATAAAATTTTTAAAAAATCTTAAAAAGGGGGACTAACTGAGATGAAGAAAAAGAAAGTCCCAGATTGGTAGACAAAATTTAAGAGGGACATACATGAGATAACAAAGCTAGCATGCGAGGCAGTGCTCCTACTCTTCGGCATAAGGGAAGGGAGATCAGGACCCCAAGGAAACGCCAGCATCCATATTCCCTGCAGCACTGTCCACATTAGGAGTCAGCCTACAGACCCAGACAGATGGATGGACAAAGAAAGGGTGGTGCGAGCTGGGCTTGGTAGCTAGTGCCTGTAACCTCAGCACTGGAGAGGCTGAGACAAGTTTGAGGCCAGCCTGCAGGGCAAGACCCTGTTCACAAGAAAAAGAGAAGAGGAAGAGAATGGAGTGGAGGGGCATGGGGGAATAAGAAAGAAAAGAACTGAATTTGGGGTGTATATACACATAGATTGTTATTCAGCCATAAGGAAGAATGAAATCCTATCATTTGCAGCAAATGGATGGAAATGGGCATCACACTAAGTGAAATAAGCCAGATGCAGAAAGACAGTTACTGCGTGTTTTCTCTCTATGTGGAAACTAAAGACAGTCAACCTGAGAGTCATGATTATGAGTGATTGGGAGGTGGAAGGGAGGGAGAGCGGAAGGATGGGTGGGTATGATCTCTCCACCTTATTCCATTACACATGACCTTTCTCACTGAACCTAGAGCTCGCAAATTTGGCTAAACGATCTATCTTTTGAAAAACTCAGGAATTGCCTGTCTCTGTCTCCCCAGTGCTGGGATTACAGATGTCCATCATGGAAAGGGGCTTTTACATGAATACTAAAAATCCAAACTCAGGTCCAAAAAGCACTTTGTCAACTGAGTGATCTCCCCAGACCCTCTCCTTTCCCTTTTCAATGCACAGGAATCCTAATAGCAAGCTGTCTAGAGGCATGCCAGTGGGCAGCTGCTGAAGCAGACGAGGTGGGAGGGTCAGGAGTTCAAGGCTCAGGAGATAGCTCAGTGTGTAAGAGTGCTTGTTGTGTAACATGAAAACATGAGTTCAACCCCGATAATCCATGTAAAAAGCTAAGCATGGGGCTGGAGAGATGGCTCAGCAGTTAAGGCACTTGACAAAAAAGCCAAAGGACCCAAGTTCAATTCCCCAGTACCCATGTAAAAGCCAGATGCACAAGGTGGCACATGCATCTGGAGTTTGTTTGCAGTGGCAGGAGGCCCTGATGCTCTCATTCTCTCTCTCTCTCTCTCTCTCTCTCTCTCTCTCTCTCTCTCTCTCTCTCTCTCACACACACACACACACACACACACACACACACACACACACTAAATACATAAATAAATAAAATATTTTAAAACAAAAAAGCATGGCCATGCATGGCTATAACCCCAGTGCTAAGGTTGAAGGAGGTAGGAGGATAACTGGAGATCCTTGCTGAGCCTGTAACCCCAGCAGTGAGAAGGGAAAAGGAGGAGGATTCAAATGGCCATAACCCAGGGAGTACCAGGTTCTATGAGACACATGAGGCAAAGAAAGAAAGAAAGGAGGGAGGAAAGGAAGGAAGGAAGGAAGGAAGGAAGGAAGGAAGGAAGGAAGGAAGGAAGGAAGGAAGGAAGAAAGGATAGAAGGAGGGAAGGAAGGAAGCTTGCAGAATTCTTCCATGAATGGAGCTAACATACTACACATCATTAACATGTGAAATTACAATGTTTATAGAAGCAAATAAAGAGTAAAGTGAGCAAAATAACTACAATCTAGGGTGCTGAGAAAAGAAAGTTACAAAGCTGTTGTTAACCAAGAGAGACACTGAGAGTTGAATGGGCAAATATCAATCTGATTCTCTAAAAAAAAGGGGGAATGACTGAATAGGGATTTGTGCAGAATATAGTTAAGCCTTTGAGCTTATTTTTAAGACCAAGAAAGATTAGGAATTAAAGCTAATAGATGGTTTGGAAATTCATGATTTTAAAAAATAGATCATAAACAATATGTTTCTAAGCTAATAGTGGCTATCAAATTTATCAGAGAAATAATAGTGACATTTATTTTTAAAGCAGGATCGAAACCAGAGTGAGTTCTATTGGGAGTGGAGGGGCACTTATTCTTTCGTCTTCATAATTTTATAAGAAGGAATCTGGCATACCAGGAAGCAGACATTGCTTAAAGGAGTACAGACTTCAAACAAAGAAATGCATTGTATCTCCTGCCTTGGTCTCTGTTGGACAAATGATATGTAGTCCAAGCCCTTGAGAACT
Source organism: Jaculus jaculus (assembly GCF_020740685.1). NCBI lineage: Eukaryota > Metazoa > Chordata > Mammalia > Rodentia > Dipodidae > Jaculus > Jaculus jaculus. Next base: position 292,752,985 of record NC_059102.1, on the reverse strand, counting down.
CTGGAATTGTGTGGCAATTCTTGGACACAACATGGTTTAGGAAGGTCAGAGAGACAAACTCCATTATTGATAAAGAATGAAGCTTTGGAGCCGGGTGTGGTGGCACATGCCTTTAATCCCAGCACTCGGGAGGCAGAGGTAGGAGGATTGCCATGAGTTCGAGGCCACCCTGAGACTCCATAGTGAATTCCAGGTCAGCCTGGGCTAGAGTGAGACCCTACCTCAAAAAATCAAAAAAAAAAAAAAAAAAAGAAGAAGAAGAAGAAGAAGAAGAATGAAGCGTTGGGCTGGAGAGATGGCTTAATGGTTAAAGCGCTTGCCTGCAAATCCAAACATCCAAACATGACAAACATTATGTCACGTATATTTTTCCATAAAAATAAAACAAAAAGGTCTGACTATGGCCAGAAACCAGACAGACTTGGGTTTAAATCCCAGATTCTTGTCATCTGAGCTGTCTGCCTATATAGATGGAAGTCTTGGTACTGACTAGGCGCTAAAACCCAGGGGGATTGGCTGTGTCTGGGCAAGACAGGGTGGCAGAGAACTTGCAAAAGAGCCAAGTGTGATGCACATGGCAGGGGTGGCAACTGCAAAATATTCAACCGTGGCACAACTCACTATAAAAATAACTACCCACATATGGACTGACTGGCTTTAGGAGGCAATGAGTTTCCTATTCCTGGTGGCATTACAGCTGCTGGGTCATCTGCTTGGGAAGAGCATCCAAGCATGAGGTAACCTTTAATGACCTTTAAACTCCCAAAAGAGCAAGAAGGTGATGTATATCTAACTACATTCTCTATGAGACATAGTCAGAAATATCCCACATAAATGGTGAAGTGGAAAAAATATGGGAGGTGGAAAGGAGCTCAAATGACTTATTACTCAAATGACTCCCAAGAAGCATAATTAGTATATCAAGATTATGAAAGAGGGCTGGAGAGATGGATTAGTGGTTAAGGCACTTGCCAGCAAAGCCAAAGGACCTAGGTTCAATTCCCCATGACGAATGTAGGCCAGGTGCACAAGGTGAGTGATACATGTGTCTGGAGTTCGTTTGCAGTGGCTCGAGGCCCTGGAATGCCCATTCTCTATTGCCCTCTTTCTTTTTTAAATAAATGAATAAAATATTTTTTTAAAATATGTAAGAAAAAGGGAAAATCCTTAAGAATAAGAATTGTTAAAGCCAGACGTGGTGGCACACACCTTTAGTCCCAGCACTTGGGAGGCAGAGGTAGGAGGATCACTGTGAGTTTGAGGCTACCCTGAGATTTCATAGTATAATTCCAGGTCAGCCTGAGCTAGAATGAAACCCTACTTTGAAAAAAAGAATTGTTTAGGGACTGGAGAGATGGCTTAGCAGTTAAGGCATTTGCCTGCAAAGTCAAAGGATCCTGGTTTAATTCTCTAGGACCCACGTAAACCAGATGCACAAGGGGGGAGGGCACATGCATCTGGAGTTTGTTTGCAGTGGCTGGAGGCCCTGGGGTGCCCATTCTCTCTCTCTTTTAAATAAATAAATAATATTTTTTAAAAAAATGTGGGCTGGAGAGATGGCTTAGCAGTTAAGTGCTTGCCTGTGAAACCTAAGAATGCTGGTTTGAGGCTTGATTCCTCAGGACCCACGTAAGCCAGATGCACATGGTGGTGCATGCATCTGGAGTTCGTCTGCAGCGGCTGGAGTCTCTGCCATGCCCTCTCTCTCAATCTCAGTCTCTCTCTCTCTCTCTCTCTGGCTCTCAAATAAAAATAAACAAAATTTTTTTTAAAAATTAAAGAAGGAATTGTTTAGAATGACAGTCATGATTATATAAGATTATAGGAATGGGTTTTCAAGAGTCCTTTACTTATATTTTATTTATATATGGTACCTAGAAGGAGTAATTTCTTATGTCTTAAAAGAAACTGATTTCTAGTACTAACAAACCACAGAACACAGTGCAGGCATGGCCTAATCCTCACAGAAAAAACAAACTTCATTGTTATTATCTTGTTTTAAATATTGAACAGGATGGTTCAATAACTGACTTCTTGGCTGGGGAGATGGCTTAATGGTTAAGGCAATTGCCTGCAAATCCAAAGAACTCAAGTTCAATTCCCCAGTCCCTACATACGCCAGATGCACAAGGTGGCATATACATCTGGAATTCATTTGCAGCGGCTAAAGGTCCTGGCACAACCATTCTCTCTCCCCCCCCTTCTCTCTGTCTCTCTGACTCTCTCTCTCTCTGTGTGTGTCTGTCTCTCTCTAATAAATAAATATTTTTATTAAAAACTGACTTGTGTAAGGTTTTCTAAGAATATGGGTGGCTGTGGATACTTGTAACTCCCTTTCCAGTGAATCACATCACCAAGTACATCCGCCTTCTCTTTGTTCAACCAACTGAAAGTTCAAAGGATAAGGGATATCCCAGAGCACTTCCCACTTAAAAAGGAGTTACTAATTTCGTGATATGAACATTATGAAGTGTTCCTTCAGAGTATCTATCAAAATGGAAAAATTAGAAAAGTGCTGACATAAATTTCATATGTTGAAGTAGGGAAAAAAATCACAAACTAGGATTAAGTCTCAGAATTTAATTGGGAAACTGAAGACGATAATATCTACAAAAAACATATGCAGAAGGAGGTCTGGTCAGTCCCTGCTACTCCACAGACCAGCTGTTGGAGGTGTCACTAGGACGTCCACACACTTGTCACCCATCACCACCACAATCATTACTGAGTGGAGACCAGCATGATATAAAGAGAAAATCCAATCAAGCACTTACTTAAAACAACTCTAGGACTGGAGAGATGGCTTAGTGGTTAAGTGCTTGCCTGTGAAGCCTAAGGACCCCAGTTTGAGACTCGATTCCCCAGGACCCACGTTAGCCAGATGCACAAGGGGGCAAGGGGGCGCATGCTTCTGGAGTTCATTTGCAGTGGCTGGAGGCCCTGGCACGCCCATTCTCTCCCCCTCCCTCCCTCTCTCTCCCTCTCTCTCTTTCTCTCTCTCTTCCTCCTCTCTCTCTGTCTCTCTCAAATAAATAAACAAAAATAAATTAAAAAACAATCTATTGTGCTGTGTGTGGTGGCCCATGCCTGTAATACTGGAAATCAGGAGGCTGAGGCAGGAGAATCACAGGTTTGCCTGAACTATATAGTTATAGGTCAGCCTGGGCTATAGCAAGACTGCATCTAAAAAATAAGTGAAATGATGTGAATGGCAACTACCCAAACCCACATGAATGCACTGGTTCTGTTCACTAATATACTTTGTTACTTTACAAGCCAAGGTCTGTAAAGATAATAGAATTCAACTCTATTATCTCGACACAGACAAGAGATCTAAGCCTGATGGTGAGAAGGCAACTTCCCCGTGCCCCCAGGCATCAGAATTATTTAGCCCAGTGAGATGAAATTTACAAAAGAAAAATGAATGATGAGAAAGAGTTAATACCATTTCTTCCCCAGAGTGATTTACTCCCCATTCTCAGGCAGACACAGCCGAGCCCTGGACATACCGTCTTTTCACTCCATCATTCTCCTGCAATGTAACAGGGGCCATTAAGCTAGGTAAAAAGATGAATTGCTGGAGATCATTATGCATGCCTTCAACAGCCCATGAAATGTACCCAAGAACAATAAAAATATCTGATGACCTGTCAGGGAGATGCTTATGCAAATGAAAACATTATGATTCTATTTTTGCATGTTCATCAAAAGGCTATCACGTCCCATCGTCCCATCGATGGTAAACTTCACTTGCTCAGGAACATCACACATAAGAGGCTGGCTTCAGGGCCAGAGTGATGGCTTAGCACTTAAGGCACTTGCTTGCAAAGCAAAGGACCCAGATTTGATTCCCCAAGACCCACATAAGCCAAATGTACAAGGTGACACATGCATCTGGAGTTCGTCTGCAGTGGCTAGAGGCCCTGGCATGCCCATTCTCTCCTTGTCTCTCCCCATCTCCCCCCCCCACCTCTCTCTGACAAATAAGTAAATAAATATAAAATACATTTAAAAAGAATCTGGCTTCAGATGAGGATATGCTAGAAATGAAATGGCCAAAGGCCTAACTCCACTATCAACAAGACAGTGTCCAACCCTATTTCCTTTGGGAAAAAAATAATTTCATGATAAGAAGTGTTTACTGCTCTCTTGAATGATAGTGTGTGGTGCTAAAAATTATTTGTCATCCTGGGGGCTGGAGGGATGGCTTAGCAGTTAAGGCACTGCCTGCAAAGCCAGAGGATCCAGGTTCAATTCCCCAGGACCCACATAAAGCAGATGTACAAGGGGGCGCACACGTCTGGAGTTTGTTTGCAGTGGCTGGAGCCCTGGTGCACCCATTCTCTCTCAATCTCTCTCTTTCTCTCTCTCTCTCTCTCCCCCCTCGTTTTCTCTGTCAAACAAATAAATAAAAATAAAATATTTTAAGAAATATTTGTAATCCTTAGGCTAAAAATATAAATATATGTCAGAAGCTTCTTTCTGCTCTTAAAATAGTAAGCAGCAGTTCTGACCTGAGATATGATATCCTTCAAGACACCAACTTGACAAAAAGAAGTCAATGTAACTGATAAAAAGTCACATGGGGGGGCTAGAAAGATGACCTAGCGGTTAAAGCACTTGCTGGCAAAGCCAAAGGACCCAGGTTCAATTCCCCAGTACCCATGTAAAGCAAGATGCACAAGGTGGCATATGCATCTGGCATTTATTTGCAGTGACTAGGAGGCCCTGGTGTGCCCATTTTCCACCCATTCCCCATATCTGTCTCCCTCTCTCTCTCTCTCTCTCTCTCTCTCTCCCCCCCCCCCCTCTCTCTTCCCTTTGATGTCAAGGAGAACTTCTCCCATTACATATGAGACACGCCTTGGTCTTGCCATCTGTAAAAATGAGGCTAACAGTACCTATCTCAGAGGGTGACTATGAGAATTTAAACCAGGTAATACATATAAAGTTCTTATTTATCATGACCAAAAAAAGAGCTCTTCATTTTCACCTTCCAGTGTACTCCTCCAGCTTTTCCTGCCACAAGAAATGCCGTTCAGGCCAAGCATGGTGGCGCACACCTTTAATCACAGCACTTGGGAGGCAGAGGTAGGAGGACCATCATGAGTTTGAGGCCACCCTGAGACTACATAGTTAACTCCAAATCAGTCTGGGCTAGAGTGAGTCCCTACCTCGAAAAAAAAAAAAAAAGTGCCTTTCATATCAGGAACCCCAGAGTTATTCTTGAAGCCACTTTTTCTTTTAGATCCCAAATGCCTCTTCAGCAGACCCTGTTAGTTCTATGTCCAAAATGTACTTATAACACCAGCACTCCTCACTTCCTCCAAACCAGCACAGTCCCTGACTGGGTTATAGCTCCAGATTTTTCCTAACTCACCTGCTTCCTTCCCTTTAAGAATTTATTCTCAGCCAGGCGTGGTGGCACATGCCTTTAATCCTAGCACTTAGGAGGCAGAGGTAGGAGGATCTCCATGACTTCAAGGCCACCCTGAGACTGCATAGTGAATTCCGGGTCAGTTTGAGCTAGACTGAGACCCTTACCTCTTAAAAGAGAGAGAGAATTTATTCTCCACATAGAAAGAAGTCAAGAGAAATCAGACTACATTATTTGGCTGCTCAAAATTCCCCACAGATTATTTTGGGGGGCACAGAGAAAAGGCTTCAATCCTGGTAATCCCTTTTGGGTGTGACTCCACATCCCTTGAGCCTCCCTCTGCCCACAGTTCCACGCTGGCCTTGCTTCATAATGCTTACGTCCACAGACCCTCTTGTTACTTCTTTTCCTTCTCACCACCATTTGCATGATGAGAGTGCTGTTCACATTTCATCAAATAGGGCGCACATTCTATTTGGTAACCACAGTGAGCGGCAGGCAGTAAACTCCTCCCTATAAGAAGTAAATGAGTTCCTTGGAGATTGGGGTTTAAGGACTAAATTACTGCTGCAAGTTAAGATTTATAAGTTCATCCTAAATACCTGCTGCCATGGTTTCAATATGGTTTGTCCCCTCTGAGGTTAATATTTATATTGCAATGTAATTCCCAGTATGAGCAACGCCAACGTGGAGCCTGGTAGGACCTTCAAGAGATCATTTGAAGGTGGGCCTGATGGTTCACATCTCTAATACCAATACTCAGGAGGATGAGGCAGGAGGATTTCTGGGTGTTGGAAAACAGTGTGGATTCAAGAACAACCTGACTACATAGTAAGACTCTGTCTCAAAAGAGATCAGGGATATAAGGGCTTTGCACCTATTAATCGATTCATACAATTAATGTGATAATGAGTACTGGGCTAATGGGTTATCTTGAGAGACTGTTTTCTATAAATAGCAGTTTGGTTAGGGTTCTCATACATTCCCCATCTCTACCCATGAGAGGTTCCGTGATGCCTCAGGATATCACCTCAGGAAGGCTATCATCATGTGTGGGCTCTCTACCTTGGACCAGAACCAAAAACCAAAATCAGGGCTGGAGAGATTGCTTAGTGGTTAAGGCGTTTGCCTGCAAAGCCAAAGGATCCCAGTTCAACTCTCCAAGACCCACGTAAGCCAGATGCACAAGGGGGCACATGTGTCTGGAGTTTGTTTGCAGTGGCTGGTGGCCCTGGCATGCCCATTCTCTCTCTCTCCTTCTTTCTCTCAAATAAATTATATATGTGTGTATGTGTGTGTGTGTGTGTGTGTGTGCATGCGTGCGTGTGCGTGTGTATGTATGTATATGTATATATGTATGTATGTATATATATGTGTATATAGGTATATATGTGTATGTATATATACATATATATGTGTGTATGTATATATATACATATATATGTGTGTGTATGTGTATATATATATACATATATATGTGTGTGTGTGTGTGTATGTATGTGTGTGTGTGTATATATATATATATATATATATATATATATATATATATATATATATCCAAAATCAGCTTCATTTCTATATAACTTATCCAGGTAATGTGTAATTAGCAAGAGAAAAAAATGGACTAAGATAGTAACTTTCTTTGGAAAGACTTAGTGAGTTAAAGCATGTTTTACTAATAAGAGAACTAATACATAACTAAAGTCAAGCTCAAAATCACATGGTTTGTATTAGAGCAAGGACTCAAAGAAGTACTTATTAAAATAATTATTTTGGGGCTGGAGAGATGCTGAGCGGTTAAGCGCTTGCCTGTGAAGCCTAAGAACCCCGGTTCATGGCTCGATTCCCCAGGTCCCACGTTAGCCAGATGCACAAGGGGGCGCACGCGTCTGGAGTTCGTTTGCAGTGGCTGGAAGCCCCGGCGTGCCCATTCTCTCTCTCACTCTCTGCCTCTTTCTCTCTCTCTCTGTCACTCTCAAATAAATAAATAAACAAAAAAAATTAATTATTATTTTGGACAAATTTATACATGTAGAAAACGAATTTTGATCATTTGATCACATCCCCCCTGCTACCTTCTCTTGTCCCTCTCCCACACTTGCGGAATCCTTTCTTCTTCCCACTAGCCCCCTTTCAACTTTGATCTCTCTCCCTTTCGTTTTCTTTCCATTTCTTTTTTGGTGGCCCACTGGAGCTTAGTGAGGGTGGCCTGCCTGAGCTTGGCTGGGCATTCTTTAGCAGGGCGTGAGCAATGTGCCAGCGGCCACGCCACTGAAGAAACTTTCTCGGCCTCCCCCAGCAATCCTTAAGTGCCAAGAACTCCTCGAGGAGGGGCTTTTGAAGCCATGATGGAATGACGGCAGTGCTTTTGTAATTTTCTTTTTTTCTGAGGTAGGGTCTCATTCCAGCCCAGGCTGACCTGGAATTCACTATGTAGCTCAGGGTAGCCTTGAACCCCCAGCGATCCTCCTACCTCTGCCTCCCCAGTGCTGGGATTAAAGGACTGCGCCACCACGCCCAGCTCCTTTTGTAATTCTCAATGAATATGATGCACTTGATAAATCATCACTCATAAATATCCCACTTTTTCGTGAAGTGAAACAGGCCCTTTCTAAACAACAGATGCAATATGGTAGATCACCAAGGGTCGTGAAAGTGGATCTAGCAACTCTGTGGATCGTGGAAGCAACTTTGGAGATGGTGGAGATAATTTTGTCAGTGGTAGAAATTTTGATGGAAGCAGTGGCCACGGTGGCAGAGGCAGTGGCAGTGGAGGGAATTATGGAGGAGGTAATCATAGGTATAAAGGATCGGGAGGTGATGATAGAAGCTATGATGGTGGCCCTGGTTATAGTAGTAGAGGAAGCTATGGTGGCGGTGACAGGGTTATAAAAACCAAGATGGTGGATTGGTGGAGGTACAAGAGATGATGGTTATAATGAAAGAGGAAATTTCAGTGGTGGTAACTAGTGTAGAGGTGGGACCTGAAGTTATTTTGAAAATTACAGTGAACCACGGCAGTCAAAGTATGAACTCAAGAAGGGAGGGAAGCTTGGGGGAAAGAAGCTCTGGAAGTCCATATGGTGGTGGCTGTGGGAGCTGGAGGTTTTCAAAATAGCAGGAAAGGACTCAATTCTTAGCAGGACAGAGAGCAAGAAGTTGTCAGAAGAGCAGGTTACTTGAGACAGTCGTCCCAAATGCACGAGAGAAACTGTACTAATCTGCCACAGAAGGAGCAATGACCCACAGTCAGAAGTTATTGTGGCTTAAGCAGGGAGACCTTGCTCAGGACTGTCACGACCACAGTGGGAAAGTGGATTAACCCAACGTCGCGTCAGCTGGATGCACATCCCTGAGGTCCTTCACTGTTGTAGCTTTGTCACTTTTTATTACATCGGGTATACCACCCTATAAATTATGGCAATGGTACCAGGAATTTTAAAAGAAGGAATTTTTAACTTTTCAATATTTGTGTAGCAGTTTTTCTACATTTTAGTACAGAAAAAAAATGTAATTTTGAAGGTGTTTCCTTGTGAGTGAAAGAGTAAAGAAGATATTTGTTAATTAGCATTTTGTATTAATTTTTTTTTTGTTTTTTGGTTTTTCAAGGTGGGGTCTCACTCTAGCCCAGGCTGACCTGGAATTCACTATGGAGTCTCAGGGTGGCCTCGAACTCATGGCAATCCTCCTACCTCTGCCTTCCACGTGCTGGGATTAAAGGCGCGCACCACTACGCCCGGCTTGTATTAATTTTAATAAAGTTACCTGTAAAGAAACACCCACTGACTTGCAGTTTAAGGGTGAGGTATTCTCCCTACTCCCAAACTATGATATGAACAGATGCTAACATGTGGAGAGGGTAGATATTTGTATATTTGCAATGTGTGTTTCAGAATAATTAGGATTGGATACTTAATCAATTATCCTATTTGTGAATTTGATAACATGAAGATTAGCTTCAAATGAAAAAGATCTCAAAATTCCTGTTTGGTTTTTGTGCATTTTCTTTCAAAATGTAACCATGTGTGTAGATTTACTGAGTCTGAGCTGTTAAGAACATCCCCACTCTACATTTACTGTGGTCACATTGTAACTGTTGCCATAGTTTCAAATGTAAAGCATGAACTGCCCTCTTTAAATTCTAAAAAAGGGTAGTAGATGTTTTCCATCTCCTACTTTTATCCTTCTTAACTTGATACAAGACCACTAAGTCAGCTGTGTATGAGCAAACTATGGGGTGCCTGGTTTTGTTTCCACCTTAAACCTCAAGAGGCCCACAACTCTTGAGTCACTTTTCTTGCTTTAGTTTATTTCCCAACAGAACAAAAATAAATTCTAAAAAGTCACTCATTGAACTCTTTAAAAAAAGATGAGGATAGCTTACATTTTGTTTCTAAGATAAAAGCATTTAATAAAGATAAATTTATAAAACTGGTTCAAAAGAGAGTGCCCTCAGGCTTCTAAGAGGGAGTCCCATGCTGGCCACTTTGCCTGCCTGCTTGTGCCTGTAGATCTTCAGCAGTGAAAGGAAGTTATATTCAATCTTTAAATCTAACACTGAAGAATGTACCAGACTGACCAAAAAAAAAAAAAAAAAAAAAGGCAGGCCATTTTCAGAGTTCTTAGACCTCTGGATTAGAGTATTATTCTGATTCGAACTGATAATTTCCATCTTAGAAATGTCTGGTTTGCTTTGGTTTAGTTTGGTTAGACATCATGCATTAGGAAGATAGCCGTGTACCAGAAATGTGACAGACCTAAGTCTGTCATTATCAGAAATTCGGGTGGAAACAGCTTATTTGGGCTCTCAGCTAACAAACAGAAGGGATAATCATCTCTAAGAATCCTTGCAACTCTATGAATCTTTATTCAAATATAATAATGAAAAGAAGTAACATGTTAATAGGTATAATTTTAGGTTTGCTAATAGCTACATTAAATTTTTTTAAAACCTGATTAGATTCATTTTAACATACTATGTTTGACCCAAGAGTACCAACCTAGTATAACTTCACTAAGTAATTGCTATTGATTAATACTAGTGAGGTAATTTACATTTTTCCTTTGTGCTAATTCAGCTGATATAGCTTGAATTTGCATCTTAAAGATTGGTATAGCTTCCAAACCAAATCATCAAGGTTACACCATACCTTAAAGGGAATGTCCATATTTCAGGTGCTCAAATCACAGGACAGGCTTACAGGTCTCTACCTTCCCTTGTACAGGGTCACAGCCTACTTTCCCTTATAGACATTTACTTGAATCAGAAAATTCATTTGAAACTTTATGTTCCACATATGCAGGGGGATCCTAGGGCAAACTGATTAACAAAGAAAAGCACAAGAGGTTTTTCTGGAAACATACAGAATCATTGTCAAAAGGGAAGGGGGCTGGAGAAATGGGTCAGTGATTAAGGCGCTTGCCTGCAAAGCCTAAGGACCCAGGTTCAATTCCCCACTACCCATGTAAGCCAGATACATACAAGATAGAGCATGTATATGGAGTTTGTTTGCAGTGGCTAGAGGCTCTGACACACACATTAATATTCTCTCAGTCATAAATAAAATATAAATAAAAGTAAAACATTTTCTGTAAATTAAAAAAAGGGAAGGTGTATTGGAGAGTTGGTTGAGTGGTTAAGGCACTTGCCTCTATGAAGCCTAAGGATCCAGGTTCAATTCCCTAATACCCACAAAAGCCAGAAAGCCAGATTCACAAAGTAGTGCACGTGTCTGGAGTTTGTTTGCAGTGGTTAGAAGCCCTGATGTACCGATTCTCCCCCCACCCCTTCTCTCTCTCTCTCTGGCATGCACGCACACTCTCAAAATAATTTTTTAAAAGAGTATGTTCATTTTTTTAAAGGGGAAGCTAAGACAGATATGTCACCTGGTATAGGTGTGGCCCACAAAACCTACCCACATGATCCTCCACCTTCCCTCTTCCCTATCTGCAAGTATGTGCACAGGGTCCATTTAAGGTCCTTGTGGCCTTGAGAATAATGTAACCAGAAGTCACAGGGGTCCTTATACTGGGATCTAGGATCCCTCATGGGCTCTATGGATAATCAAGCAAGGGCTCCAAAATCTGAATAGGGAAAAATAATAGCTTTCTTTCTAATAACCTCCAACTCCAATTCAGCATTTCATTTGATGATGAATAAAGACAACAAATCACAGTTGAATTGAACAGTCTGTGTGCTTTATCAGCAATAGAGTTCACTTTGATTTCATAGCATATTTCAGTTGGTGCATATCTTAAAATAACACTTCTTCAAAGTGACAGTAGTTATTAAATACCATAAGACTTTGTCATTGTATATATTAATAAAGAAGTACATATCTTATTGTAGCAGGGGATTTAAAAAAACATTTTTATAACAGTATTTCACTAAAATTGGTTCTTCCTTTTAAAGTCCTGTTATATTGTTGACTTTTTTTCATTTAAAAAATGTCATTCTGAGGGCTAAGGATGTGGCTCAATTGGTAGTTTTTTGCATAGCATGTAGGAAGTCCTGGGTTCAATCCTCAGCACTGCATAAACCAAGCATAGTGGCTTACACCTGTCATCCCAGCACTAAGGAAAAGGGGGCTGAAATCTCAAAGCTCAAAGTCATCCGCAACTACATAGTCAGCTGAAGGCCAACCCGGTATACATGAGATGCTGTCTCAAAACAGTCAGACTGAAAACATGTCCATACTTTCATCTGACTGCAGGAAGAGTCCATGCTATAATGCACTAGTAAAAAGAATCTTGGTCCCCAGATGACATCGCTTCTTTCACATGATTATATTGCATCACTAAGATTTGAGGGATATTTGTTTCTTCTGCTCTTAACTCATTTGCACAGCAGAAATCCAGGTTGTGGGCATGACCAGTTGGTTACTACTTCATTTATGCACTGAAGGGTTGAGCACTGGCAGTGATATACTACCAAATAGGGGCTCCAAAAGAAAAGAATAAGAGGAGTGAGGGAGGACGTAAGGAAGGTAAAGGAAAAGCAGGGAGCCAGGGAGTGAGCAAGGGAGGAAGGAAGAAAGGAAGGGAGGGAGGAAAGAGGGAAAAGGAAGGGAGGGCTGGGGAGGGGAGGGAGAGGGAGGGAAGAAAGGAGGGAGCAGCTCCCACAGCATCGTGATAGCCCAGACCTCGGAGTTGGGAAGGGAATTCCAGCCTGGGCGCCCAAGCAAGCAGAGCCCTCAGATGGCTCTGCCTCGTGAGCTCCTCCAGAGGTGTCTTCCTATGTCCTGCCCCGGCTTTAGGGGAAGGGTTGGTGAAGAACCTTGAGAATGGTTACTTAAGTTTCTATTTAAACTATTGTGTCTGACTCTTTCATAATGAATAAATAAAGCAGAATACCTTACATATAGTAATTTGTAAATTCAACACACTGTTGAAAGAATCTAATTAGCACTAATTACAATACTAGAATGTCCTTGCACATTATAATGCCATTGCTTCTGTAGAAACATTGTGTTTAAACACTCAGATATTAATTAGTCTGCAGAACAAATGTGTGAGATAGATATTATTTGGCAGAATGTGAAAGCCAACTATTTATTCTGTAAAGGCCTGAAAGCCAGCGCTGAGAGTAAAACAAATTGATCAGCATAATTATAGGATGGAGCAATCTGGGAAGTCACACTATATTTATTGCATTATAGTATTCATTCCTGAGTTCCTTTTTTGTAAAAAAAAATTTTTTTAATTTATTTATAAGCAGAGAGATAGAGACAGAGGGAGTGGTCGTGCCAGGGCCTCCAGCCACTACAAATGAACTCCAGATGCATGTGCCATTTTGTGCATATGGCTTTACAAGGGTACTGGGGAATTGAATGCAGCTCTTTAGGCTTTGCAGACAAGTACCTTAACAGTTGAGCCATCTCTACAGCTTCTGAGTTCCTTTTTAATTTACTGGGCATTACTGCTGGCCCCATTTTACATATGAGAACCTGAAAGCAGCCAGTAACAGAGAATCCAGCCTCAGGTGCAGCAAGTCCTCCGAAGATTAGAACACCTGTTTTGCACACTTAACAGTTCCATTAATTAGTCTTTTGTGCCTTGCTCTTCCAATATAAATATTTTTCTTAAAAATGAAGGTGTTGCCTAAGGTTTCATTTTCTTGACAATTAAAATGGCCTGCAATGCTCCTTTCACCCATCTGTAAATAATACATTGATTTGCTAACATGCTGATGAATTTTAATTTCTGTATTGAGCTCTTCACTGTGTGACCCATGCTTGAAGAAAAACAACTACTACCATCTTTATCAGAAGCAGCTGTGATGGCTCAGAAGAGATTAGGCCTCTTGAGGTTCCCCATCCACAGAGGAGTATGGGGAGACTCTTCAGCCCCACATCTGAGAGCTCAGCCGCCCCTTCTGCCAGCTGTATGCAATGATGTGGAGGTCTAGTGGTCTTGGAAGGGGACAGAAGATAGACAGGGTGAAAGGTCCAGGGACAAAGATCTCCATCTATGCAGCTATGAGGCACGAGACCTACTGATGCTCCTGTAAGTAGCCCCTCACTCATGCTCTGTAAGAAGACCCAATAAACTCATTGGTTTGCCAGGGAATTGGACTTTAGTTTTTTGGGGTGCCCTGCCTGGGTGTGGTGGTTTCATTCAATTGTTCCCCCATAAACTTATGTGTTCTGAATGCAAGGTCCCTAGCTGGTGACAACTGGAACTTCCTGGTGATGTACTGTTGGAGGCAGGCTTATGGGTGTCATAGCCAGCTTCCCCTTGCCAGTGTTTGGCACACTCTCCTACTGCTCTTGTCCACTTGATGTTGGCCAGGAGGTGATATCCAGATTCTGCCCATGCCATCAGTTTTCCCCTGCCATCATGGAGCTTCCCCTCGAGTCTGTAAGCCAAAATAAACCCTTTCCTCCCACAAGCTGCCCCTGGTTGGGTGTTTTCTGCCAGCAACGCAAAGGTAAGGGCAACACTTGAGGAGCAAGCACTGGCCAGCTTCTCCCTAGAAGAGGTCACTCTACACTGCTGGTAATCTACCACCTCATTCACTAAAAATACTCACTTCCAAAAATCAATCAATCCATTAGAATTAAGCTGTAAAATCAAAGGCTTAGTAAATGTTTTAACTTATACACAGGGCTGTTATAGGGTTGGCTCACCTGAAGAGCTAACATGGCTAAGGCTCTGCTCACATTCTACCAAGTTGATGCTCTTTTAAGTTAGGGTCTGGCTCTAGCCCAGGCTGACCTGGCATTCAGAATGTAGTCTCAGGATGGTCTGGAACTCACGTCAATCCTCCCACCTCTGCCTTCTGAGGGCTGGGATTAGAGATGTGTGCCACCACACCTGGCTTGACAAATACTCTTTACATTGGCGAAAAAGGCTATGAGAACATGGGCTATCCAGAAGAGACCTGGAGTTTCTGGAAGAGCTTTTGATACCCTGTTCCCTTTTCTATGATACAGACACCAAGTAGGCATTCAATATGTGTGAGCTTTTAATATTTTTATCCTCCTTTCTTACACCAGGTGTTGCTTTTAATTAAGAACTGACATCTCAGTTGATTTGCACAGGTCTTAGTCACACTCTGAAACAGTACATTTCAATTACTAGTTCTCATTTAATCCTTCTCTCCAACACAACCACTTTAAATATTTATATCCTAGGTATTGCAGATTCACTGCTGTTACTAATAAAATTTACAATAAGTCTAAGCCTATGACTGCTTTGCTTGTCCAATTATTCAAACATATCATCTGACACACTCAGCATGACTTATACAGGAAATAAAACTTTAAACAAACAGGCTCAGTCCAAATTTGGAAAAGCTCTGAATTCTTTGAAGCATATAATAGTAATTGTTACTTGCCTTGTGTTAGTTAAGGGAACATAACCACTGTTTAAAAAAAAAACATTCAGGGCTGGAAAGATGGCTTAGTGGTTAAGCCTTTGCCTGTGAAGCCTAAGGACCCCATCAGCCAGATGCACAAGGGGGTGCACATGTCTGGAGTTCATTTGCAATGGCTGAAGACCCTGGCACGCCCATTCTCCCTCTCTATCTGCCTCTTTCTCTCTTTGTCTGTCGTTCTCAAATAAATAAATAAAAATAAACAAAAAATTTTTTAAAAAATTCAGCCAGGAGTGGCGCATGACTTTAATCCCAGCACTTGGGAGGCAGGGGTAGGAGGATCACCAAGAGTTTGAGGCCAGCCTCAGACTACACAGTGAATTCCAGGTCAGCCTGGGCTAGAGTGAGACACTATCTTGAAAAACTATATATATGTATATATATTCAAAACATATCTTAAATATATGTATCTTCAAAATTTTCCTTCATTTCTGACCTGACCCTGCTCACCAGCACAAGCCCCAGAAGAGCCCTGGTCCCCCAGCTCTCTATACCCACACAGTCTCTGCAGACCTATGAGCTAGCAGCTAGTAGGTTAGAACAGCTCCATTCTCCCCAGATGCGGGAATGAGCAGCAGAAACATTGTGAATATTGCTCTTTCTGAAAAACTGGAGTCCATAATAATTCCTAGCTTTGTTTTTTTCCTCTCATGGTATTTATGTTTTCCTCCATCACATGAGACATGTTTACAATTACTGCCTTAGCATCTTTGTTAAATTCATCATGCTTATAACTCTGGACTTTGTTCCTATTGGTTTTTTTTCTTATAGTTATGCATATTTTCCAATTTCTTATTTGGTAATTTTCCAATGGATAATGGACATTATGGATTTTGATTGTTGAAAAGGTGTTTGGTTGTATGCCTATTTTTAAAAAAACTGTGGACTTTGTTCAGGCATGTAATTAATGTTCCTTGGGATCAGTTTGCATCTTTTCATATTTTCAATAATGAAACCCCACTATTTTATTTTTAAAGACATTCTTCTTAAATTGTATTTATTGTGTATACATACCTATATATGTATGTATGTGTGTACAAAGCAAAGATGCAGATAATTGTATCCTCAAGATCAGTTTGATTCTCTTTATAATTTTAAGAATGAAAACCACTATTTCCTTTTTTAAAATGGTCTTTTTGAATTTTGTTTATTTATTGTGTGTGTACATATTTGTGTCTACATACCTATGTATGTATATAAAAGCAAAAAAAAACAGATAATTGTCAAGTAAAAAAGAAAGAGATGTAGGGGGAAACTTTAGATTAAGAGATGTAAAAGATGTGTTTTTAAGTATGTATGTAAGATGATAGTATTTAAAAATTTAGGGTTGAGGGCTGGAGAGATGGCTTAGCGGTTAAGCGCTTGCCTGTGAAGCCTAAGGACCCCGGTTCGAGGCTCGGTTCCCCAGGTCCCACGTTAGCCAGATGCACAAGGGGGCGCACGCGTCTAGAGTTCGTTTGCAGAAGCTGGAAGCCCTGGCGCACCCATTCTCTCTCTCTCCCTCTATCTGTCTTTCTCTCTGTGTCTGTTGCTCTCAAATAAATAAATTAAATTAAAAAAAAAAGAAAGAAAGAGATGTAGGGGGAAACTTTAGATTAAGAGATGTAAAAGATGTGTTTTTAAATATGTATGTAAGATGATAGTATTTAAAAATGTAGGGTTGAGGGCTGGAGAGATGGCTTAGCGGTTAAGCGCTTGCCTGTGAAGCCTAAGGACCCCGGTTCGAGGCTCCGTTCCCCAGGTCCCACGTTAGCCAGATGCACAAGGGGGCGCACGCGTCTGGAGTTCGTTTGCAGAGGCTGGAAGCCCTGGCGCACCCATTCTCTCTCTCCCTCTATCTGTCTTTCTCTCTGTGTCTGTCGCTCTCAAATAAATAAATAAAAAATTTAAAAAATAAAAAAAAAAAATGTAGGGTTGAGGAGGCCATAAGGAAGTATGAAGAAGTCAGTATGGTAACATCTGCTGTCAGTGGCCTAGTAAACTGTGACTGGGGCAGACCCTAAATAATCATCTCTTGGTACTCCTGACTGTGTGTTGTCCCAACTCTTGAATCAGGTTGGCTCTGAGACTTGCTTAGCCAACAGAAAGTGGCTGCATAATGCCATACACCTCCAGGACTGTATTAGTTGCTTTTCTTGTTGCTGTGACAAAACACCTGATAAAAGCAACTTAGGGAGGGTAGAGTTTACTTTGGCTCCTAGTGTGAAAGTACAGCCCATCATGGCAGGAATGCCTGGTGGCAGGAGCATGCAGCAGCTGGTCAAATCGCATGCATAGTCAGGAAGTAGAGGTGAATGGTGGTGCTTCGCTAACTTTCTCCTTTTTATTCTGTCTGGGAACTCAGCCACGGTATAGTACTAGCCACGTTCAGCATGGCTCTTCCCTCTTCAGTTAAACTTTTCCGATCATACCCTCACAGACATACCCAGAGGTATGCATCCATGGTGATTCTAAAGCCAATCAAGTTGACAGTGAAGATTAACCATCACAAGGCCTAAGCAATAAGAAGTCCTAGCAGCTTGTAGGGGGTCTGGCATTCTAGTAAACCTTGGCCCACTATTTAAGTCCAGCACTCCACTGCAGAGACCATATGGAAAGGTCACCTAAAGAGAAGAAAGCCTTCTTAGGTAAGTCTGGCCTCCAGCCAACATACCAACTGAATGTAGCCATGGGAACCAGTGAAGATAAGTCTAACCACCCAGGGCTGAAGATGTAGCTGCGTTGATTGAATGCTTACTTAGCATTCATTAAAGCCCTGGGTTCCATCCCTAGCACCACATAAACAGGGTGTGTGTTTCATACATCTGTAATCCCAGCACTTGAAAGGCAGAGGTAGAAAGATCAAAAGTTCAAAGTCATACTCAACTATACAGCAAGTTAATGGTTAGTCAAGGCTACATAAGACCCTGTCTCAAAAGAAAACAAAAATGTAGAACCACCCAGCTTGACCCAGTATAATTAGCAGAATTGTGAGCAAATAAATGTGTTGTAAGAAGCAGTATCTTTAAAGTAGTTTATTGGGTAACAATAGATGGCTAAAAACAGTGGTTATTTTTGGAGAGAATAAAAGTATAGAGTGACTCCTGCAATACCCAGTGAGGTCTTTCTGTTTCTTAACCTGGACGATGGCTACATGGATATTATGACTTACAATGATTTGTTGAGGTGTGCATCTGCTTTGTGTGGCTTTCTGACTCTGTTTTATCTTACAATGAAAACAGTATTTCAGAAGGAAAAAGGGAATAAATATCCACATGGCTTGGTATAGAGACCTGGACTCTTCTTCCAGAGTTTCTTCAGACTGTGGTATGGACCTTTGAAAAATCATTTCTGGGATCCTAGCAGAAATCATTCATTTATTCTGATGCTATAGACTCATTTCATTCAAAATCAAACATAGAAATAAAAATTTCTTTGGGTCTTGGACCTTGCAATTTGCAACATGGAATTAATTGCTCTCATATCTCTAAACCTCTTGTTTTCCCTTCTGAGTGAAAAGACCATGCTACACCAAAGAAAAGGGTGTTTTCAAAGCTGGCTCACATTTTCTTATTGGCAGCCATTTACCAGTCTCCTCAAAATGAATTTTCCAGTTTCAAAGAACAAAATCTGTATTGCATTTGGAGTTTTGTTATGTGTGCATATGTGGGTGTGAATGCATTTTAGTTTGGAACTGCTAGAAAGCCTTCTTGTTCTATGTTTTCTAAATGCCCCAAACATGGCCGGGCATGGTGGCGCACACCTTCAATCCCAGCACTTGGGAGGTAGAGGTAGGAGGATCACTGTAAGTTCAAGGCCACCCTGAGACTACATAGTGAATTCCAGGGCAGCCTGGGCTAGAGTGAGACCCTACCTCGAAAAACCAAAATAAATAAAATAAAATAAAATGCCCCAAACAGACTGTAGCCAGTGTGTTCTTTTGTCTTCCTTTCCATGTTACTGTATCTTCACATCTGACGTCACTTCCCATTTCACAGTACAAGTATGCACTTCACTTCTCAAGTGATGATACCTACCTTTACTGACAGTCAAAGTTTCTGATTCGATTACAATTCGCCACCATGATTCACACTGCATATCTGTAAAGCGTTCACAGTGCATGTATCTGAATTAAATTATAAATGACTGCTACAAACTGTGCCCTTGCTGTTGCACTGCTTTCCTGTGAATTCAGTTCAGAGCTTCCACAGATTTCAACTGAGAAAAACTACAGTGAGGGCCAGGGAACATGGTTCAGTCAGTAAAGTGCTGGCCTTGAAAACATTATGACCTGAGTTTGATGCCCAAAGTCTACATGAGAGCGAAAAACATCAGCAAAAATTAGGCATGGTGGCATATACTTGTAATTCTAGTGGTAGGGAGTCAGAGACAAGCAAGTTCTGGAGGCTCACTGGCCAACCAGTTTACCAGCTTACATGGAAAGTCTTGAACTGTTGAAAGACCTAGTTTAAAAATATATATATAGGTGGGCTAGAGGAATGGCTTAGTGGTTAAGGCATTTGCCTGCAAAGCCAAAGGACCCAAGTTCGATTCCCCAGGACCCACATTAGCCAGATGCACATGTCTGAAGTTCATTTGCAGTGGCTGGAGGCTCTGACGTACCCATTCTCTCTCTCTGTCTCCCTCTTTGTCAAAAAAATCAATAAAACTATAAATATAAAAAATACAAGTGGAGCTGGAGGAAGAGTTTAGTGGTTAAGGCATTTGCCTGCAAAGCCAAGGACCCAGGCTCAATTCCCCAGGACCCACATTAGCCAGATGCACAAGGGAGCGCAAGCATCTGGAATTCGTCCTAAGGAATGACACCTGAGAGAATGACACCTGAGACTGTCCTCTGGCCACTGTGGGCAACCACACATACCTGCATACCCATGTGTAAACAAGCATATGCACCTACAAGAAGAAAGACTACAATCCATTCAGTAATTCCACAATAAAAATCAAATGGGAAAAATTACTGTTGTTGGAGGTAGAGACATAGCTCAGTAGGTAGTGTTTGCCTAACATGAAGGATGCCCTGGGTTCACACTCCAGCAGCACATAAACAAAACCTGTTTGGTGGTGATTTCCTGTAACTCCAGCTCTCGGGAAGTAGAGTCAGGAAGATCAGAAATTCAAGGTCATCCTTTACTCCATAGTGAATTTGAGACCAGCCTGGGCTACATGAGACCCTGTCTAAAACCAAACCAAACAAAACAACAATAAATTATTGTTAATTGTTATTTCTAGAACACCCTTGATGATATGGTCCTCTCTCAGCCAATGTCTACAGAAAATGGAAATGTTTCATTTGGATGAGGTCTTGATTCAGCATGGGACTCTCAGTAGTTCAAGACTTGTATTAGAGACCAGTACAGAAGAAAATGTTACCGGGGGGCCAGTGGCGCAATGAATAACGCATTTGACTACAAATCAGAAGTTTCCAGAAGAAAATGCTCATTTAGCTCTTTCTTTTTTTAATTGGATTAAAAACTCTCAATTCAGGGCTGGAGACATGGCTCAACAGTTAAAGGTGCTTGCTGGCAAAGCCTGAGAGCCTGAGTTTGAATCCCTAGTACCCATGTAAATCCAGATGCACAAAGTGGTACATGTATCTAGAGTTCATATTCTCTCCTCTTCTCCTCCTCCTCCTTCTTCTTCTTTCAAATAAATAAATAAATAATTTTTTAAAGTCTCAATTCACAAAACCTTCTTGAATTTGCAACATTAGATTTGGGGCTTCCTAAAGACCTTTTCACTCCGAACGTCTTGTTTTCTATTCATGAAGACCAAAAGAAGCACAAGGTAATTATTGACACTAGAAATTCCAAATCTTCACTAGTCCCTTCTTGAAATCCCTATTAGCTTCATCAGTACTTTGGCAACTTAAAAACATTTGTTAAATCAAAATATAGAGTAATAAAGACACATCTGGGCATTATTTGTTTGAGAGAGAGAGAAAGAGACAGAGAGAGAGAATGGGTATGCTAGGGCCTCTAGACACTGCAAAAGAACTCCAGACATATGCACTACCTTGTGCATCTGGTTTAAGTGGGAACTGGTGAATTAAACCCAAGTCCTTAGACTTTGCAGGCAAGTACCTTGAACACTAAGTCATCTCCCCAGCCCAAAAAGTCTCTTAAAAAAATTATTTACAAGCAGAGAGAGAGAAGAAAGAAAGAAAGAAAGAATGGGCATGCCAGAGCTTCTATCTACTGCAAATGAACTCCAGATGTATGCACCACTTTGTGCATCTGGCCTTATGTGGGTACTGGGGAACGAAACCTGGCTTGTTAGGTTTTTCAGGCAAGCATCTTAACCACTGAACCATCTCTCCAGCCCCAAATGAAAGAAATTTCTACACAGCAAAATAAACCATCAACAAAGCAGACCAACAGCCCGTAGAAGGGAGAAATCTTTAAATCTCCGTCACCTATACTTTAGACAAAGTGCTAGTAATCAGTTTACAAAAGAAAAAAGAAAAAAAAAAACCTGGGCTGGGGAAATGGCTTAGCAGTTAAGGCATTTGCCTGCAAAGCCTAAGGACCCCAGTTGGATTCCCCAGGACCCACGTAAGCCAGATGCACAAGGGGGCTCATGTGTCTAGAGTTTATTTGCAGTGTCATGGAAAATGTTAATAAAATTTAAAAAAAAAAAAAAAAAAGAAAACAGACACCAAATAGAGGTGAGGATACTAAGAAAGAGGAACCCTCATCCACTGTTGGTGGGAGGGGTAAGTAGTACAGCCATTGTGGACATCAGTATGAAGTATCTCAGGAAGTTGGAAAAACAAGCCGGGTGTGGAGGAGCACACCTTTAGGCCCAGCACTTGGGAAGCTGAGGTGTGAGGCTTGCTGTGAGTCTGAGGGCTACAGATTGAGTTCCAGCTCAGCCTAGGCTAGAGTGAGACTTTACCTTGGAAAAAAAAAAGTGAGGGATGGGAGAGATGGCTTGGTGGTTATGTGCTTGCCTGTGAAGCCTAAGGACACCGGTTCAAGGCTCAATTCCCCAGGACCCACGTTAGCCAGATGCACAAAGGGACGCATGTGTCTGGAGTTCATTTGCAGTGGCTGGAAGCCCTGGCACACCCATTCTCTCTCTGTCTATCTGCCTCTTTCTCTCTGTCACTCTCAAGCAAATAAAGAAAAACAAACAAAAAAAATTTTTTTTAAAGTGAGAAATTGGCCTTCCATATAACCCAGCTATACCACTCCTGGGTATACATAAGGACTTGCTTGACAGTCTACTACAGAGACATTTGCCAAATCCAAGTTTATTGTGGCTCTGTTTACAAAAGCTAAGAATTGGAATCAGTCTACATGTTCGTTGAAAGATGAATGGATAATGAAAATGTGGTCATATACACAATGGAATTCTATTCAAACAGTAATGGAAAAAGAACATTTGCAGGAAAATGGATGGACATGAAAAAATCATATTAAGTGAAGTGACTCAAGCTCATAAAGACAAAACCACATGTTCTCGGATACATGGGTCTTAGCTTATAGTAAGTATGCATTTATAGGGGGCAAATGTGGATAAAATTTATAAAGACAGACTGTAACCAAAAGTGAATAATAAATAATAAAGTGAAAGGGGAGAGGGAAGAGCAAAAGGATATATGTGACATGTAAATAGGAGAAGGGAAATACAGGGTGGAAGAGAATTGGGGGAAGGGAGAAGGAGGTAGGGAAGGATGGGAAGTCAAAAACAAATTGAATTTGAAAAGGCCAAAATGAATGATACCTCAATCTATGTATGCCAGCAAAAAATAAAAATAAATTAAAGTGACATGAAAATGTAAGAGAGATTATATGAAAAGGAGAGGAGACAGGGAGGATGAAATAAGAGAAGATAATGGTGGGGCTAAATATGACCATATTACAAATATGGTATATGAATGTATGATTGTCACAGTGATGTATTTTGTAAATTGATATATGCCAGTGAAAATATATTCAATAAAGAAGATATATTGAAAAAAAAAAAAAAGAGTCTTCATGGGACAGGGAAGATGGCTCAGCAGCTAATTGCTAGTGTGGCTTAACTTAAGCATGAGGGCCTCCTAGACTGGAGGCTGCCAAGTTTGACTCCCCAGAATCCACATCAAAACCTGGGTATGGTCACACAAG
The DNA here is from genome assembly GCF_020740685.1 of Jaculus jaculus. Lineage (NCBI taxonomy): Eukaryota > Metazoa > Chordata > Mammalia > Rodentia > Dipodidae > Jaculus > Jaculus jaculus. The sequence continues at coordinate 292,729,620 of NC_059102.1, read as the reverse complement.
TCTATAACTTCAGTCGGAAGTGGGGGAGATGGTGAGGAGACCTAAAACTCCCTGGGGCTTGCTGATAGACAACAGCTCCAGGTTAGGAGAGAGACCCTCATCTCGCCAAGGGAGAGACCCTCATCTCAAACGACATGTGGACAAGCAATAAGAGGACACTGGAACAAGCAGAGGTCTAAGCTACTCAGAAGCAACCAGCCTGATGCAAGGGTGGCACACAGCCTGGGTGGGTGACCAGTGGCTTTCGGATTGGCTACGTGATCCACTCAGTAGAAAGGAACCCATATCTGGAACTGGGAACCAGGTCTGAATCCTATGGAGACAAAGATTATGCTCTCCAACATCAAGCTCCCACTAGTCTTTGGCTAAAAGAAGGGCTGCATCCATTAAAATCTCCCCAAATTAATAACACTTATCCTATTTAGCCATGCTGACTTCGCTCTCCATCGGAGAATTTGTTTTTCTTTTTTGGAAGGTAGCAAGACCCAAGGAGAAAAACCACCCCTCACATTTCAGTCGAGGCCCAGCTGAAACCACAGAGGAATTGGGGAGATGAGCCAGAGCACTGCTTCCATGCTGAGCCTGACAATTAGCTCCAGGGTGAACAGGCAAATGCTGAGGAAACTCAACACATACAAAGCAGAGATACAGAGGCTCCTAAGAGCTCATCACTGAAGTAGATTTAAAACACACCCACCACAGCTCAGGGAATTTTGCAGAAGAGGGGTTGCAAAGATTGTAAGAGCACCGGGCGTGGTGGCGCACGCCTTTAATTCTAGCGCTCGGGAGGCAGAGGTAGGAGGATCGCCATGAGTTCGAGGCCACCCTGAGAATACAGAGTGAATTCCAGGTCAGCCTGAGCTAGAGTGAAACCCTACCTCAAAAAACCAACCAACCAAAAAAAAAAAGATTGTAAGCGCCACAGGTTGGGATGTCATGCCAGAGGCATTGCCTCCCCACTATAATGGACTGCTGTTCCCATAACACATAACCCACAACCCCATAGGGAATACCTACATCCCCACTGAGGAGAGGCCCCCGTGGAACGGGGTCAGGGAGGAGGAAGAAGATGGCATCAACACATGATGTATCCATACAAAGTATGTTCTTAATAGCAAAAGACAGAGAGAGCCAGGCATGGTGGCACACACCTTTAATCCCAGCACTCGGGAGGTAGAGGTAGGAGGATCGCTGTGAGTTTGAGGCCACCCTGAGACTACATAGTGAATTCCAAGTCAGCCTGGGCCAGAGTGAGACTCTACCTTGAAAAAAAGAGAGAGAGAGAGAGAGAGAGAAAGAGAGAGAGAGAGGGACACCTGATGTTCTCCTCTGGCCCCACATACATGTGCTGAGGCTCCCCCATCTGCACACACACATGTGCATGTACCACACATATCATACACACCACACATATACACTACACACACATGCATACATGCAAAAAAGGTCGTTCATATCTAAAACATGACCTGAGACAAATCATTACCCACTTTCCACTGCCTTTATATCAATTTTTCTTAAAAGAGACTCAATAAGGCAGTATTTAGTGTATTGGTTAGGATATTTTTGGCCACAGATAACAGAAGGCAGTTTTGTGAATTACAATAAGTTTCATCTTCAGATAATAATAACATTGGCTTACATAAGAGAGATGATTTTTCTTTCTTACTGCAGTCCAGAGGGAAGCAGTCCAGGGCTGACTATGGAGTTCTACGAGGTGACTTCCACAGGACCCCCCAAAAAAGGCTGCTTTTGTCTTGCCACTCTGCTCTTTGTGAACTCCTTCAAAGGCGACATCATGGTACAAGCCAGACATCCCAGACATGCTCACATCCAGCCAGCAAAACAAAACACCACATGCTTCCCCTTTCACCGCTGGACTGCAAACTTTCTGAAAGTAGTAAGTAATACAGACCGTGTGGACAGCTAAAAACCAGATGTTCCATGTTGCAGGAGAGGTGATATTTGAAGGTAGCTACCAACCTGTGTAACTGAAGATGACCTTGAATTCCCAATATTCCTGACTCAAGTCCCAAGTACTGAGGTGTGTACCAAGACCCTGGGTGAGACAGCTATCAGTAATTTTTCCATTTAATTGACATTTTTATAGATGTGCATAAAGTATTTTGAAGAAAATCCCTCCTATTACCTTCTCCTGTCTCCCTTTCCCATCCCCTTTCACTGAGCCCCTTCTTCTCAACTAGTCTCTCTGCTACTTTGCTGTTTTTTCCCCCCATGTTTGCTTATGAGTCCCACTGAGCTAACTGGGTTGCCTGCATGGGTAGAGGTTATTTAGCACAATGCGTGCAACTTTACCAGTGACCACACCACTGAAAAAATGTCTCCCATTCCTCTAGTAACTGTTAATGGCCAATAACTCTCCAGGGAGGGTAGGAGCCACATACTCTCCTCTGCCATCCATGCTAGAATCATGATGGACCTAAGATTGGGCAGGTAACCATAGTCACCCTGAGGTCATGAATGTAATGGCCACGTCATGTCCACAAAACAGCCTTTCAAAGCACTCCTCAGCACTTTGATGACTTTCGGGTCTCCCCAGTAGTCACCACCAACTGCACAAAGAAGGTTCTATGACCTTCCCAGACATAGGCTTTTGACTGGGTTTCAATACCAGGCATGAATTCTTTTCCACAAAGTAGACTTCAAATCCAACCAGAGAGCAGTTGGTCGCACCCGTAGGAGTCATGCCACTATTATACCAGTGGTCACATCTTGTCTGGATGGAGAAGGGATGTTGGGTTGGAATCTGACAGTGAGCCTCAGACTCTGCACCCTTTTTCCATCACTGCCATTAGTAACCAGACACCTTGGACTCTGAGGCCACACTGCCCTAATTATCAGATAATCAGACCTGTCTCTCACCAGCCAAGTATGACTAAAAGAATGAGCAGACATGTGCACCAGCTGCACACATGTAGATTAAACAAACTTTAAATAGGAACCATCCTCCCCATTCACCTCCCCAGATACTATTGTCAGATTAAATTTCAGCTATTATCACCTAAATTAGCCTTGATAAAACTGTAATACTATTCCCCCTGAGAAAAATCAATGTTTTTCTTATTTTATTAATTTAATTTGTGTTGTTTCTTTTTTTTTTTTTTTCCAAGGTAGAATCTAACTCTAGTCCAGGCTGACCTGGAACTCACTCTATAGCCATAGGCTGGCCTCAAACTCATGGTGATCCTCCTACTTCAGCCTCCTGGGTGCTGGGACTAAAGGCATGTGCCAATCACACCCAGCTCTAAAAAAATCAATGTCTGGAACTGAAACTCACTGCTTACTTTAAAAGCATCAGATCACTGATGAATATTTGAATATTTCAAAGGAAGCCATTGAGCCCTTCATAAGCTATAGTTGATGGTACAATGTTGAGTTTTGACCATTCATGGCCTAGGATTGATGGTACAATACTAAGTTTCGAGCCCTTCATGGGCTATGGTTAATGGTACCATATTGATTTCAACAGAAGAACAATTTTTTCAAGGTTGTTTGATTGGTGGGTTTTTGTTTTGGTTTGGTTGGGGTTTTTTGTTGTTTGTTTGTTTGTTGTTTGATGTTTTGGGGGTTTTTTGCTTGTTTTTGTTTTTGGTTTTTCAAGGTAGGGTTTTGTTCTAGCCCGGGCTAGTCTCAGGCTGGCCCTGAACTCATAGTGATCCTCCTACCTCAGCCTCCCGAGTGCTGGGATTAAAGTGCACCACCACGCCCCAGCCTTTTTTTCTTTTTCTTTTTTTCTCGAGATGAGGTCTCATGCAGCCCAGGCTGGCCTCCAACTCCCTTTATAACCATAGTTGACCCTGGACTTCTGATCCTCCTGCTTCTACTTCCAAAGTGCTGAGATTACAGGTGTATACCACCATGCCCAGCCCAGGAATTGTTTTCTTAAATAGTAAACTGGTAACAGGTCTACAAGTGTCCCATCAATCCTCCAGCTCTTAGCTATAGCACCTCTGTTCCAGCACTTTTGCAATCCTCTATGAGAGTCCTTATGTGGAAGTTTCAGATCTGTTTTCTTTATGATTCAACAGTGGGAGCCAGGTGTGGTGATGTACGCCTTAATCCCAGCACACAGGAGGCAGAGGTAGAAGGATTGCCATGAGTTCAAGGCTGCCTGGAGGCTACATAGTGAATTCCAGGTCAGCCTGAGCTAGAGTGAGACTCTACCTCAGGGAAAAAAAAAAAATTCAATAGTGGGGCCGGGCATAGTGACACATGCCTTTAATCCTAACACTTGAGAGATAGAGGTAGGAGGATCATTGTGAGTTCAAGGCCAGCCTAAGACTACAGAGTAAATTCCAAGTCAGCCTGGCCTATAGTAAAACCCTACCTCAAAAAAACAATCAATAGCGAGCTAGAGAAATGGCTCGTTGGTTAGGTGTGTTTCCTGAGCCAGCATAAAGGTCTCAGGGGGCTGAGACTGACCAAGTTCAAATCTCCATTTCCCATGTATACAGCTGGGGGTGGCCACACACACTTGCAACCCCATTCCAGAGCAGAGTCCTGAGACTGGAAACAGTGAGAAGAGACACTCTGGCTCAAAACAAGACTAGGCAGAGGAGCAATGGAGTGGTACAGTAACGTTCCAGTTCGACCACCACAGGCAAGGGACTCCCTTAGCAGGGGAGCATATGGGACACACAAGAGCACACACACACACACACACACACACACACACACACACATACCACACCACATTACACGTGCACCACTCACACTAAATTATACATGCACACACACAGCAAAAATGAAAAAGTTAAGAACATTCATTTAAAACAAATTTTTAGAAAATTTAGTAGTAAGTCATTAAAGTCAATAAAGTTATTGCTTCAAAAGGAGAACACTTTTTTAATACATTTTATTTTTTTTTATTTATTTGACAGAAAGAAGGAGAGAGAGAGAATGGGTATGTCAGGGCCTCTAACTGCTGCAAACAAATTCCAAACACATGTGCCACCTTATGCATCTGGCTTACATGGGTGCTAGGGAACCAAGCCTGGGTCCTTTGGCTTTGCAGACAAGCACCTTAACCAGTAAGTCATAGCATCTTCAGTTGATCATTGATGCCTGGATGGAATGAGCTTTATTCTTTATTAAAGGAAAATATATTTAGGTTCATGTTTAAGAAAAAAAAAATCACTAAAGTCTACCAGATGGCATTGTGATTACAAGTTAGCCTCAGTATTCTTTATTAATAAAAATGTTTTATTACAGGAAGTTCCTGAAAGTCCTCTAAACCATCCTAAAATTAATTCCCTTTTAGGGAACTGGAGGGTGGTAGTAATCATCAAAACTGACACAGTTAGAATTCCTGAACACATCCTGTATCTCTTACCTGAAGACTAACTGAATTCAAACAAACAAAAACAAACAAACTCAGAAGGTAGAGGTAGGAGGATTGCCATGAGTTTGAGGCCACCCTGAGACTACAGAGTGATTTTTCCAGGTCAGCCTGAGCTAGAGTGAGACCCTACCTCAAAAAAAAAAAAAAAAAATTTAAAACAGGGTCAGGCATGGTGTCACATGCCTTTAATCCCAGCACTTGAGAGGCAGAGGTAGGAAGACCTCCAAGAGTTCAAGGCCACCATGAGACTACGTAGTGAAATCCAGGTCAGCCTGGGCCAGAGTGAGACCCTACCTTTAAAAAAAAAAAAAAAAAAACAGCTTCAGGACACATATGTGGGGCTCACAAACCAAATGGTACTTGTTAAGTGACTTGTCTAAAAGTAAGCATTCAGGTGGGTGCAGTGGCGCACGCCTTTAATCCCAGCACTCAGGAGACAGAAATAGGAGGATGGCCATGAGTTTGAGGCTACCCTGAAAATAGTGAATTCCAGGTCAGCCTGAGCTAGAGTGAAATTCTGCCTCAAAAATATAAACTACAAGTAAGCATGGATTCAGTCAATACCATACTGGAAGAAGAGCTACTTAAAACAGATAACAAAGAAGTTAAAAAGGCTCAAAACACGTGGGCTAGTAATTGTCCACCTTAGCATCGTGTATCAGTGTCCAATAAAAATTACTGCCTCACCTACAGGAGCTTTTAGAGCCACCATATTTCACTGGTGGCTACCTTATGAGAAGCAGAGCATAAAAACTGTATTTAAACGTCACCCTCGTATCTCCATTGTTTTGCTTAAAATTAAATCAAAGCATGGGGACATTTATGTGCTAACGGATGAACCAAGGGGTAAATGTGGGATTATGCTTTTACTCAGAGCCCTGAAGCTTCAAAACCACCAAGGATTCAGAGCCTTGAGATCTTCGTTTGCTCATGCGCAAACAATTCCCAATGCCGTGCATTTTTCCAAGGTTCTTTCTCTTCTGGCCAGCCCAGTGCTGTCACATGAAGCGATGGCTCATTTTCTCTGGAGGTATTCTAACGTTAACTCTTTTCCTCCCTCCCCCTAGCACACATACCTTGAAAATACCTTCCCAAATATAGAAAAAGGAGGTAAAACTGAACTAGGCTGGGGGATGCAATGACTGTCGCACAGTCTATCATAGCCTTACGTTTTTAAATATGTTCGTGACACAGTCTTCCGCGTGCTCCACATGACACTTTGAAATGTGTAATCATTTCGACTCAGAACAAAAGAGGGGACGCTTTTTCTTGCATGCACACTCCTTGCACCAAATGTGTGGGAGCAGATTAACCCCTCATTTTGCTGGACATCAGGAGATTACTGTAAAACAGCGATGCCTGAGCTTTCTAAACTTTGCAGGGAGCATCTCATGACTGCTAGAAACACAAGTTTGCTCACAGCAGAATACGAGCCTTTTCCTGAAGTTCAGCCCCATCTCTCAGCCTGCACTGGTGGAAACAAGCCACACAGCCAAATGTCTAAGACAAAGACAGGCTTGGTTTAGCAAATGAAACATCCATCTTCCCCCTTTAATAAACAACCACAGGGCAGTATGTGACTGACTTTCATCCCCTGACAGAATGGGTTGACGACTCTGCCCCCGAAAGCACAGAGCAGGAGTCTGGAAAGTCAATTACAGCACACTGCCCTTCCAGTGCCCTGATTTGGTATCCTTCTAAAATGCTGAAGGACAAACACGGAATAAATACATCAAATAAATGCTTTCCTTTTAGGAAAAGGTTCAAGGGCCAGAAGGAGGTGTGAGGAAAGAAAAGTTAACGATTTCTTTTAAAGTGTTAGGATATCTATTTTGAGAGGCATTTCAGAAGGGTGGGGGAACACATGCAAAACTCACAACATAATCAAAGATTAGATAGTGGTTGCTGGCAGGGTTGGAAAGGGGTGGGGTGGGGACCAGATACACCTGGACATGGTCACGACTTCCAACAGCTTCGGTTTGGGTCCCTCTCTCCTTTCTCCCTGCCTCTTCTCTCTCTCTCTCCCCCTCCCTCCCTCCTCTCTTCCTTCCTGCCTGTCTCTCTCTCTCTCTCTCTCTCTCTCTCTCTCTCTCTCTCTCTCACACACACACACACACACACACACACACACTGTCATCCTATCTCGGAGGATCTCCTAAAGTGAGCTCGTCTCATCTACAACTTTAGCAATGGTAAAACCCGGGGTGGCCCTCCTCTCTGTCTTCTGCTCCCCGGCCCTCTCTAGGGAGAGACTCGAACCAGCCACCCGGGGCAGCCCAGAGGCCTCGTCCTTTTCCGCTTCTGACCTGGCAGGTGAGGTTTAGGGGAGTTCCCATGGAGGTGTGGCGCACACGAAGGTCAGCAAAACCAGTCCTGGGGGGGGGGGGGATTCTGCTCGGTGGGCCAGGGATCCCCGGGGAAATCTTCCCGGCGGTCTCGGCCACGGTCCGACCGGGCGCAGAGCCGGCGAGGGTCTTCCCGGGGACGGACGCCTGTGTCCCCCTCGCCGCCTCCCGCGGACACCTGCGTCTCCCACGCGCCCCCACCCGAGCGGGCGCCCCGCGCCCCGCGCCCCGCGTACCTCGGATGTAGGCGCACTTGCCCTCGTCCAGCTGGCTGGAGGCCGAGCCGCCCATGGTGGCCGCGCGGGGCGTGCGGAGCGCGGGGGGCTCGCGGGGTCGCACCGGCGCAGCACCGGCCCTCGCCGCCCGCCGAAGGTGGACGCGACTTCGAGATTAAATGGCAAACTTCCTCCGAGAGGCGTCGCCGTCCGCCCACCCGGGGCGCCTCCTCCAGGTCCGCGCCCTGCCCAGGGGTGTGGGCTGGCCCGGGGCCGGGCTGCCCGCCCTCACCGCTCCCCGGAGCCCCGGACCCGCGCGGACACCCCGCGCCCTCTCTTTGCGGACGTGGGGGGCTCATCGCCTTCAGCTTGCAGCCGGCGGAGAACCGTCTGGCAGGGAGTGGGGCCGTTTTCCCGGTGACTGTCAAGCTCTGCGCGCTGAAGGGGGCCCCACTCCCGTCCCAACAGATGGGGATCAAAGCCCCCCGGCTTTGCGGGGGGGCCCCCTGCTTTCCACCTAAGGGTCTGCTGGAAATGCAGCCTCTCCGCCGACGACGTGTGTTTTCAAAAGGCCTCTGCGGAATTCCCATGTCTCCGGGAAGGAGAGGAGAGCGATTCCTCCCAGAAGTTGAACCCGAAGGTGGGAACGGAAGGGAAAGGGGGAAAGAAACGGTGTGGGTGACACTCTCATGCCCCACGTGCCGAGACTGGAGGAAGTCTGTCCTTACCAGACAGCGAAAGCACATCTGTCCTTCTCCCACAGCTGTTTGGCAGCCTGGGAAAAGGGGTCTCCACCAACCTCATTCTGTTCTGGGGAGTTAGATTTTTAGCAATTCCTACTGGCTTAACCAGGCTCAGACGGCCTGTACACACCCAAACCAAGCCTGGGAAGGACTTTGAGGGTTCCCCAAGCCCTGTTTCTAAAGTTACTTAACCAGTACTTTCCCACACATATTTCCCTCACCTCATACCCAATCTGCCACACCCTACATTCCAGCCCACCAGTAAATTCTGTCAAAGTTTAATTTCAAAATATGTCCAGTACCCAGAGAATTCTCATGCCACCCACTGCTGTCAATTCTCATCTTGACCATTATAATAGCTTTCCAACTGATCTCCTTTCTTTAGCATTAAAAATAAATAAATAAACCAGACATGGTGGCGCACACCTTTGATCCCAGCACTCGCTCGGGAGACAGAGATAGGAGGATCCCCATGAGTTCCAGCCCACACAGAGACTCATATTGAATTCCAGGTCAGCCTGAGTTACAGTGAGACCCTACCTGGGAAAAAAACAAAACAAAGCAAAGTCACGGAATCTCTCATGGCCTAGGCTGGACGTTCTCACTTCAACTACCACCACTCCTTTCTTTGCTGTCATCAAGGTCCAGGCCCTGGCACTTGCCCTCCTCTGCTGAGGCTCACCCCGCTTGCCATTCATGTCCCCACTTAAATGCTATTACCTCGAGGCTGGCGCTACAGCTCAGAAAGTAGTGTCTGCCTAAACAGGATCCCAGCACTCAGGAGACCAATGTAGGAGAATTGCTGTATCCGGCCAGCCTGAGACAATTTAGAGAATTCTCTATCAGCCTGTGTGGGAAATGAAGCCCTACCTTGAAAAACAATAACAACAAAAAGAAAGAAAGAGAGAGAGGAAGGGAGGGAGGGAGGGAGGGAGGAAGGGGAGGGAGGAAGAAAGAAAGAAGTGTTGCCTCACATAGGTGAAGCCCTGAGTTTAATCCCCAATTCCACATAAACCAGATGTTGAGGCAGGTAAGTAGAGGCAAGAAAATCAGAAGTTCAAGGTCATACTCAGCTACACAGAGAATTGAAGGCCGGTCTGGGCTACACGAGACCTTGTCTCAAAAAGGGAAAAGAAAATACTAATACTCAGAGGTTTCCTTTGAGCCCTGCATCAAGCAGCCACGTCACTTGGCCCTTTGCTCTCTGGTTCTACACAAGCCATTTAGCATCCTCCCCCTCGAGCTCTTCCTTTCTCTTCTTCCCCCACTGACAGAAAAATTCCGTAAGGTCAGGGACTTTTCTCTTATTGCTAATGTTGTCTCTTGGAGTTTTGTAAAAAAATTACTTGTTTTCTTCTTTCATTTTTATTCTTTTTTCTGTAGCAGTAGATTTTTTTTTTCTTTCTTTCTTTCTTTTTTTTTTTTCCCCTTAGGTTTTTTTGAGGTAGGTTCTCACTCTAGTCCAGGCTGACCTGGAATTCACTATGGAGTCTCAGGGTGGCCTTGGTGATTTTCCTACATCTGCCTCCTGAGTGCTGGGATTAAAGGTGTGTACCACCACACTGAGGTCTAAAGAAAGTAGAATTTTAATTAGACTGTAACCATCATTGATGCTACATCAAGAAAAAAAAAAATTGGTGCTTTTTTTCTTTCTGCCAAAGTTATTTTTCCTCCAATCATTTACAGGAAAAAATTAAAGAATTCATTATATTAGTAATAGTATTTAACATTGGCAGGTCCTATGTGACCATCATTTTATTAATTACACATTAAAATGAGTCTCCAAGCAATTCAATGACTTTGTGAGCCAGATTCAGTTTCACATGACTCAAATCAGCTAGCTTAGAAAATGCTCTATATAATACTAATTTGTACACTGTAAAATAATTAACATATCCATTTAGGTATAATTCATATACTGTAAAATTCACCCATTACAGGTATCTTTTTTTTTTTTGTTTCCAGGTAGGGTTTCACTCTAGTCCAGGCTGACCTGAAATTCACTATGGAGTCTCAAGGTGGCCTTGAACTCACAGCCATCCTCCTACCTCTGCTCCCCTTCCCCCACCCCCAGGACTGGAATTAAAGGCTTGTGCCACCACGCCCAGCCTTGTTGTTGTTGTTGTTGTTGTTTTTTGAGGCAAGGTATCATTCTATAGCCTGGGCTGGCCTCAAACCTAGTCAATCTTCCTACCTTAGGGGCAAATTCATTCAGTAGATTTTTTTTTTTTTTATTTTATCTTATTTGCAAGCTGAGAGAGAGAGAGAGGAGTATGCCAGGGTCTCTAACCACTGCAAATGAACTCCAGATACATGCTCCACTTTGTGGATTAGACTTTATTTGGGTACTGGGGAAACGAACTCAGGTCATTAGAGTATGCCAGCAAGTACCTTAACCACTGAGCCATTTCTCCAACCCTTGTTTAATAAATACTTAATGCCTTGAAAGTATGTGAGCTTGAGGACTCCCTTGCATGTCACTGAACTATGAACTCCTTATTTTCTGTGTTCTAATTTGAGCTTCTGGTCATTGCCTCTACCTGCCACTTCCCTAAATACCTTGCTCAGCCCTTTAATATAGGAACAGGAAAACTGTAATCCCATGATTAACTGGTATGTGAATGTGAAAGGTTACATCAGTTGTCTAATTTCTTCTTCCCAAAAGCCTCTGAAGCAAGCACTATTATTACCATTTACCACACATAAGAAACCAGCATTAAGAAATTTAAGGGCTGGAGAGATGGCTTTGTGGTTAAGGTGCTTGCCTGTGAAGCCTAAGAACTCATGTTCAAATCTCCATGTCACACATACCCAGCGATCACACAATGTCACAATGCACACAAGGGGGAACATGCATCTGGAGTTCATTCCCAGCGGCTAAGGCCCTGGTGCACCCATTCTCTCTCTCTCTCTCTCTCTCTCTCTCTCTCTCTCTCTATCTATCTATCTATCTCTCCCTCCCACTTTTTCTCTCTCTGTCTCTTTCTCTCTCTCAAATAAATTTTAAAAAATTAAGGAGTGCCTAAGGTTCACTCTTGCTCTAGGCTTGTCCCACTCCAAGGTCCATCATTTTGACCCTTCTGAGGCTGCTTTTGTCCTGAATCTTGACTTTTCTTATTTGCATAAGTAATATAGGTTTTACCTCAAGAAAGTATTATAAAGCTGGGTGTGGTGGTGCACACCTTTAATCCCAGCACTTGGGAGGCAGAGGTAGGAGGATAGCATATAGCAGTGAGTTCGAAGTTCGAATTGTAGGTCACCCTGGGCTACAGTGAAATCCTACCTGGAAAAACAAAAATAAAGGTATAGATAAGATAAAAGAAAGGAAGGGCTGGAGAGATGGTTTAGTGATTAAAGACTTGCATACAAAACCTAAAGACCTGGATTCAATTCCCCAGTACCCACAAAAAGCTGAGTGCACACATGCATCTTGAGTTTGTCTGCAGTGGTTAGAAGCCCTGGTGTGCCCATCCTCATTCTCTCTCCTTGAAAATAAATAAAAAAATATATTTTTAAAAAGAGGGAGGAAGAGAACCACCCAAATCCCAATGTCAGCATCTTTAGACAATCCCAATTGCCAGTTTGGAATAAATAAATTCCCTCAGATTTATATATAACTGTATGTGCAACTATGATTTATAATTTACACATAAACTTACAGTAATTATTTTCTCAAATAGATGATTTTTTGGGGTTTTGTTTGTTTGTTTGTTTGTTTTTGGTTTTTTGAGGTAGGGTCTGACCTGGAATTTCCTATGTAGTCTCAGGGTGGCCTCGAACTCACTGCTATCTGCTATCCTCCTGCCTCTGCCTCCTGAGTGCTGGGATTAAAGGCGTGCAGCACCACAGCTAGCTTTGATGGTGTTCTTTATACATTCTGATATCTGTGTGATAATTTCACGTCTGAAATAGTTCCAATTAGATAAATATCTATATCCAGAGCAATGGTATTTTGTTGTATAAATGAAGAAGCTCTGTTCATCCACTCACCACCAATGCATGTGCACTCCTGTTCCTACTCCTCCATCACGCTGCACATTTTTATATACTTTTTATTAGTTTATAATCATTATCATTATTCTTTTTAGTATGTGTCAATTTGGATGACTGAAAAGGCTGATTTTTTCCTTTTTTTTCTTTTTCTTTTTGGTTTTTCAAGGGTCTAGCTCAGGCTGACCTGGAATTCACTATGTAGTCTCAGGGTGGCCTTGAACTCATGACAATCCTTCTACCTCTGCCTCCAAAATGCTGGGATTAAAGGCGTGCACCACCACACCCAGTTTATGGCTGATTTTTCTACACATTTTCCTTAGTTTTGAATTGTCTTATCTTGCATATTTCTGTTTTTCTACTGGCTTGGAAGATCTCTATATAAATACTGAAAACATTCACACTTTTGCTATAACATACATTGCCAATTAAACATACTTTTCTTATTAAAACAAGCTTCCCTGTGCTGTTTATTGAATTTTCTCCTGTGAATATTGGGCTCACCACAGGCCAACTATAAAAATCAATTAAGTTTGTCCCTGGCACCGTCCCATTTTCCTGTGTCCCTCTTCTCTTTATGTAATTTCTAAAGAGTGCCTAGCATAGTCACTATCTCATACAAGTTGTACGTGAGGTTTTTATACAACAGAAATTAAGCATTGAAAATCATTTTATGTCTTTTTTTTAAAGGAATTCCTCTACTTAGCAGCTGCCTCACAGTTTGTTGTAATGATCTAATTAATTCTGTTAAGAATACAAGCTTCAGGGTGGGAAAAAAAAAAAGTAGGCACCAATCCTGATTCTGATAATGACTTGCTTGATGATTCTGAGAAATAACTTCAGTTTTATTTCTTTCTGTTTGCTTTATTTGTGTTTGATTGGTTGGTGGGGGGTTGTTTTGTTTTATTTTGTTTGGGGCCTTGAGCTTTTTTGTTTGATTTTACTTTTTGAGAGGTTTTCATATAGCTCAGACTGGGCTCCAAGTTTCTAGATAAGGATGATCGCCTTAAACTCTTGATCCTCCTGCCTCCACCTTCCAAATGCTGACAACACATCTAGTCACCACCATATAAAACATAACTCCGTTTTTTCCAAGGCTCAAATTTCATATCTTCAAAAGGAGTATCTGTGAAAATTAGCTGAGATCATATGCATAATGCACATTTTTCTTATACAATTAGCGTATATTTAGGATTCAGTAGTTGAAGCTGGCATGAAAAGGTACTCTGGCTGGTTTTATTGATGTCAATTGTTTCTCTTCATATACTTGTTTTGTTTTTTTTCGAGGTAGGTTCTCAATCTAGCTCAAGCTGACCTGGAATTCACTGTGTAGTCTCAGGGTGGCCTCGAACTCATGGCAATCCTCCTATCTCTGCCTTCTGAGTGCTGGGATTAAAGGCATGCGCCACCAGGCCCAGCTTTCGGTGTGTTTTGAGTCACCCCAGTGATCAGTGCCATAAATCTATTAGTCTTTAATTTTATATTTGGAAAACAAAAAGTGAAAAGAAACCTACTAAGGAGGGCCCTCAGTGGAGGGGAGGCAGGGAGGAGGGAAAGGATGGTACCAACAAAGTTTCTACTTAATAAAAAATAAAAATAGGGCTGGGAAAAATAACTTAGTAGTTAAAGGAGCCCTGTTCAATTCCCCAGGACTCACATAAGCCAGATGCACAAAGGGGTGCATGAGTCTGGAGTTCATTTGCACTAGCTAGAGGCCCTGGCATGCCCATTCTCTCTTTCTCTCTGCTTCTTCCTCTGTCTCTCTCTCTTTCTCTCTCAAATAAATAAATAAAATATTTAAAAAATAAAAAACTTGGGCTGGAGGGATGGCTTAGCGCTTAAGGCACTTTCTTCTTTTTCTGTTTTTTTAAAATATACTTTATTTATTTATTTACTTGAGAAATTGAGAGAGAGAGAGAGAGAGAGAATGGGCATGCCAGGGCTTCTAGCCACTGCAAATGAACTCCAGATGTGTGCACCGCCTTGTATATCTGGCTTATATAGGTCCTGGAGAATCGAACTGGGATCCTTTGGCTTTGCAGGCAAATGTTAAGGCGCTTTCTTGCAAAGCCAAAGGACCCAGGTTCGATTCCCTAGGACCCACGTTAGCCTGATGAACAAGGGGGCGCATGCGTCTGGAGTTCCTTTGCATTGGCTGGAGGCTCTGGCATACTTTCTCTCTCTCTCCCTCTTTCTCTGTCAAGTAAATAAATAACTAAAAATAAAATAAAATCAATCAATAAAAGTCAGGCTAGAGAGATGGTTTTGAAGTTAAGGCGTTCATCTGCAAAGCCTAAGGACCCAGTTTTGGTTACCCAGCACCCACGGAAGCCAAATGCACAAGGTGGAGCATGTGTCTGGAACTTGTAGTGGCAGAGCCCCTGGCGCACCCATATTATCTCTCTCTCTCTCTCTTTCTCTCTCCCTCTCTCATGCTCTCTCTAAAATAAATAAATTAAATTAAATTAACAATATTATTTGGCCAGGCAAGGTGGCACATGCCTTTTATCCCAGCATTCGAGGGGCAGAGGTTGGAGGCAGAGGTAGGAGGATTGTTATAAGTTCGAGGCCACCCTGAGACTACATAGTGAATTCCAGATCAGCAAGACCCTACGTTGAAAAAACAAAACAAAAAATATATATATTTGAAAAATAGAAAGTTGACCTGCAGTCTTTTCTAGAGGGTACAGGTAGGAGAGACTAGCCAACGTCTGCTTAACGATGGGAAAGAGAATTTTAACAGAAAGATGTAGATTAGCACAGACACCTAAGAGATACAGCCACATTGTTGACATGGGGAGCCAAGTTCTACTGGATCTCCGGAAGGCAAAGTTCTGACCCACCTTGTATTGGAGAAGCTTGTGGTACTAGTGCACAAAGGGAAGAGCGCCACCTGCTGGACGGCCGGTGCTGCTCTGTGCCGGGCTAGTGCCCCCAGGCGGAGTCAGTCCCAATGAAATTCACCTGCCTGTGCCCCAGTGAGTGGCAGTGGCCATTAGTCAAGGTACAAATACTGACATTCAAGATAGTTTCCTCAGATCACAAATGAATTACTGCCCTGTAACAGCCTTTATTTGGTTTTGAATCATCTTTATTTATTGTGGATTACATACATTTTGATATTAATTTTAATTTATTTTGTAAAGAATGGCATTTTCCGTTTTTCTTACCACCCCAGTCTCCTCTTCGTTTCACAGAGGAAATCAACAACTTGTGAATTTTCCTAGTCAGGTGTCAGCACACAGGGTTTGTGACTTCTAATATGATGTGTTTGAATGGGGAAATCGGAGGAAACCCTCAAGGGGATTTGAGAACAGAAGGGCTGGTCTAACAGGATGAAAAAGGACATCTTGTCAGTACCTTTGTGTAGAATTTCTCCACATGGTGATTTTCTAAAATATTTTTATGTATTTTGGAGAGAGAGAGAGAGAGAATAGACACATGCCAAGACTTCTTGCCACTGCCAACATACTTCAGATGCCTGCACCACTTTGTGCATCTGGCTTTAGGTGGGTACTGGGAAATTGAACCAGGAGGTAGGATTTCACTCTAGTCCAGGCTGACCTAAAATTCATTATGTAGTCTCAGGATGGCTATGAATTTGCAGAGATACTCCTACCTCTGCCTCCCAAATTAAAGGCATGCAGCACCACACCTAGCCTTATTTTTTTTTTTTAATTTTTTCTTAAGCACATTTAAAGTGGATTTCTGTGTTCTTTTCTGTACTGGTTATTTTCCTCCTTGCTGTGACAAAATATTTGACAAAAGCAATGAAAGGAAGGAAAAGTTTACTTTGGCTCACAGGTTTTTGTAAAATTTATTTTATTTTATTTACTGACTTTTTTTTTTTTTCCTAGGTAGGGTCTCACTCTAGCTCAGGCTGACCTGGAATTCACTATGGAGTCTCAGGGTGGACTCAAACTCTTGGCGATCCTCCTACCTCTGCCTACCGAGTGCTGGGTTTACAGGCATGCGCCACCACACCGGGCTACTGACAATTTTCATACATGTCTATAATGTATTTTGAACACAATTACCTCTCATTAACTTCTTTTGTCCTCCTCCCCTACTCCTACTCTTCTTCCCAGCTAATCTCACTTCACTCTGATCTTCTTTTTTTATATTTATTTATTTGTTTATTTATTTATTTATTTATTTATTTGAGAGCGACAGACACAGAGAGAAAGACAGATAGAGGGAGAGAGAGAATGGGCGCGCCAGGGCTTCCAGCCTCTGCAAACTAACTCCAGACACGTGCGCCCCCTTGTGCATCTGGCTAACGTGGGACCTGGGGAACCGAGCCTGGAACCGGGGTCCTTAGGCTTCACAGGCAAGCGCTTAACCGCTAAGCCATCTCTCCAGCCCTGATCTTTTTTTTTTTTGTATAAATTGTGTCAAACTCTCACCCCTTCCTGTTTTCTCATTCTGTTTATTTATTTATTTATTTATTTGAAAGAGCCAGAGAGAGAAAGACAGAGAGAATGAGTGTGCCAGGGCCTTCAGCCATGGCAAACGGACTCCAGACACAAGTGCCCCTTGTGCATCTGGCATACGTGGGTCCTGGGGAATCGAACCTGGGTCCTTTGGCTTTGCAGGCAAATGCCTTAACTGCTAAGCCATCCCTCAGGCCCCCACTCTGATCTTCGATGTCATGCATGTTTGTGTGTATGTGTGTGTGAGAGAGAGACAGACAGAGATACATGGAGGTTAATTAGTATTGCTTGCGTGAGAACGGGTAACTTACCAGGAGTTATACCACTGAAAAAATATCTCCCCCTTCCTCAGCAACTATTAATTGCCAGTAAGTCTGCATTGAGAGGTGGGGGCCTGAGGAGATCCTCCACCACCCAAGATAAAGTGTTAATGGGACTAGTCCTTTGCAGGTCTTGCACAGGTAATGAAATCCACTATGAGCTCATGAGTCCAACGACCATGCTGTGTCCAGAAGATAGCATTCCACAACACTCCACCCCATCCTCTAGGTTTTCTACTACGTCCGTTCCCTCTTCCACAGTAGGCCCTGAGCCTTGGAGGGGGCGATGTAAACGTCCCATGTGGGACTGAGCATGCAACAGTCAATAATTCTCAACACTGCAGGTTTTTGAGTCTCCCCGGTAGTTGCCACCATTTCAAAAAGAAGCTTCTCTGGCCAAAAGGTGTAAACATGAATATTTAGAAAGCACAGCATATCCACCGGGCTCACAGTTGAAGTGTACAGGAACCCTGGCAGGGAGGACGCGCAGCAGGAGCACAAGGCAGTTGTCCTGTTGTGTCTACAATCAGGAAGCAGAGCCAGGTGAAAGCTTGTTTCTATTCAGTCCCAGATTCCAGTCCATGGGGTTGCGCCACCCACATCCACAGCGGGTCTTCCCTTTACACCTTTAGGGACATACTCAAAGACACACCCAAAAGTGTGTTTCCATGGTGATTCTAAATCCAGTCAAGTTGACAGTGAAGATTAGCCATCACAAAATAAATATATAGCCATTACACTTTCCAACCACAAGCCCTTTGACAAATATGTCTTAAATATAGTGCTTATTCTTTTATATAGCTGATTGAAGCAAATATAAGCAGATGTCATTTTCTATAATGGATTTACAGCATAAGCCAGCAAGTGGCAGTTTCCACAATGCATGACCACTTATTTTTCATAGTTGTTTGTCATTCTTTATAGTCAGTTGGAAAATGATTTGTTTTTGTTCTAGACATTTGATTAGTTATCGACTATATGCATATACTAATTCTAGCTGAAAGGCAGCTGGCTCAAATTTTGGCAAGAGAACCAACAGTGCTTGCACACTTCATGACCTGAATATATATATGGTCTCAATTTACTTTTATTTTATTCATTTAAAAATTATATTCAAAAAGTTGTGTTTTAGCTTGTCGGTACAATTACATTAGGAAGCACTGCAGGGTTTGAGATTGAAATAAATTACATTGGCAGAAATTCTGCAGTCTTAAAGCCTATGTTTAACATAGTATTATTAAAGCTAGAACATATAAAGTATATCACTTAATTCTAGAATTCTTACCATAAGAATTATAATAACTTGAATTCAGAAGGAGCCCATGGTGGTTTGATTCAGGTGTCCTCCATAAACTTAGGTGTTCTGAATGCTAGGTTCCCAGCTGATGGAGATTTGGGAATTAACGCCTCCTGGAGGGAGGGTATTGTTGGGGGGCAGGCTTATGAGTGTTATAGCCAGTTTCCCCATGCCAGTGTTTGGCACACCCTCCTGTTGCTATTGTCCACCTTATGTTGGCCAGGGGGTGATGTCCACCTTCTGCTCATGTCATCGTTTTCCCCTGCCATCGTGGAGCTTCCCCTCGAGCCTGTAAACCAAAATAAACCTCTTTTTCCCACAAGCTGCTCTTGGTTGGGTGATTTCTACAAGCAATGTGAACCTGACTGCAACAGAGCCTATGTAGATAAAATAAGTAAGGTTGAAGAAATAGTCAAGACAGTATGAAAACCTGCTTTTAAAAACAAAGATTAGCCAGACATGGTGGCGCACATCCTTAATCCCAGCACTAGAGAGGCAGAGATAGGAGTTCAAGGCCACCCTGAGACTACACAGTGAATTCCAGGTCCTCCTAGGCTAGAGCAAGACCCTACCTCACCAAAAAAAAAGAAGATAAAAATAAAATTTAAAAAGAGATAGCCTGGGCATAGTGGCATACACCTTTAATCCAAGCACTCTAGACAGGCTGAGATGGAAGGGTCATCGTGAGTTGGAGGCCAGCCTGGAGGTACAGAGTGAGTTCCTGCCTTGAAAAACAAGTGGGAGGCAGCGCCAGTCTACCACATCGCTCATGCTCCCACTGGCGGTGGTGGTGGTAATGTCGGTTCTGTTGCTGGTTGCTTGTTTTTTGTTTTGTTTTGTTTTTGTTTTACCACATGCACAATTATTTTCATCGTTATTGATTGAGCCTAGAAGAACGCCAGGTTTCTGTTTGGCAGTAAATCAGTTAACAGACACTTATCAAGTTGCCATTGTTTGGCACTATTTCAGACAATGGAGACTCACCAGAGCACGAGGCAAAATCCTGCCTTCAAGGACCTTATAATCTGATTTATGAGAGAGTGAGTAAATTAGCATGCCAAGGCCTCTCGCTCCTGCAAACTAATCCCAGGTGCATGTGCCACTTTGCGCATCTGGCTTTACATGGGTCCTGACCGGGCTATCAAACCTAGACCAGCAGGCTTTGCAAGCAAAAGCCTTTAACCACTGAGCCATTTCCCCAGCCCAAGAAGCTGAATGATGAGAAACAGGAAAATGAAGAGTAAGTTGGTTTCAGGTCCTGATAATTGATGCCATGAAAAGACAGAACAATGAGGCAGAGATTACTGCACAATGGAGAGAGACTCGAGTAATTTTAACTGCATTCCTCAACCCAGAACTGTCATGACAACGTAATGAAGAAACACGATGTCAGCTGGAGAGATGGCTTAGTGGCTAGGCGCTTGCCTGTAAAGCCTAAGGACCCCAGTACGAGGCTCAATTCCCAAAGCCCCAAGTAAGCCAGATAGATGCACAAGGTGGCGCATGCATCTGGAGTTCGTTTGCAGGGACTGGCGGTCCTGGTGCACCCATTCTCTCTCTATTTCTCTGCATCTTTCTCTCTCTGTCTATCTTTCTGTCGCTCTCAAATAAATTAATAAAAATAAACAAAAAATAAAAAAGAAACACATGTAGAGATGGAGGGAGGGAGTCCAAATTCCAGGTGCAGAAGTTCTGCGATGGGGCCTGCCTTCCTCTCCTTCTCTGAGGAGTGATGAAGGCCTGCACCCAGCCTCTCCCCCGACTCTGCTCTGCCCCTGAAGGCACAAACCTAAGAGGAAAGCTTTCCCTAAGTACTGAAAGAAATAGCAGGATGGCACACAAGATGCAGCCGGAGAAAGATTTCAACAGTTCATCTGCATCGTTGCCCACCCCCAGACACACCTGCTTCCTCAAGGCCCTTGATAGAGATCCGGGTTGATAGGGACACTGGGACCAAGACACTAGACCCGGCTCAGGAGAGGCCAGCGCAGCAGATGGCCATGAACCTGATGTTTGAGCAGGACAAGATAACCGATGCCATGGGGGTGACCAAGGGCAAAGATTACAAAGGAGTCACCAGCTGCTGCCAAGAGCTGCCCCGCAACCCGCTGAGGGCTGTGCAAGGTTGCCTGTATTGGAGCCTAGCACTGTGTCCATGTGGTCATCTCTGTGGCTCCAACCAGACAGAAAGGCTGCCATCGCTATACCGAGGCCAGCTGAAAGATTTACAAGATTGGTCAAGGCTGCTTCCCAAGGATGACCAGCTGATCAAGAACAACACCCCTGCCAACCATGACCTGTCTCACAAGAGCTCTAACCCCCCCCCCTTGACTTTGTTCCCTGTGTTGAAGTGACCAGTGACTTTGTCATGCTGAAAGGCTGTGTGGTGGGAAGCAAGAAGCAGGTGCTCTCCCGCACAAGCCCCTGATGGAGCAGAACAAATGGTGGCTTCTGGTGAGGACTGGCATTAAGTCCATTGACACCGCCTCCAAGTTTGGCCACAGCTGTTTCCAGATCGTGACGAGAACAAAGGATTCCTGGGTCACTAAAGAAAGACCACATTGCCGAAGAAGAAGGCACTTGATGTCAGAAGCACATCACACAGCTGATGGGATCTTAACAAAAGCTTTCCCAGGGCTGCAGAAATGGCTCAGGGGTTAAAGGGGCTTGCATAGCCTGATGGCCCAGACTCAATTCTACAGTACCCAGGTAAAGCCAGATACACAAAGTAGCACGTGTGTCTGGAGTTGGTTTGCAGTGGCAAGAAGCCTCGGTGCGCCCATTCTCTCTCATTCTCTCTCCTTGCGAATAAACAAACAAAAACTTTTCTAGTATGGTGGGGACAGGGATAAATAGCACGTGGGGCAGCCCAGCTTGTCCTCTGGCCTCCACAACTCATGCACACATATGTGCCCATAAGCAACATGTATCTACCTGCACACACATGAACACACTCATACACACAAAGATTTTGAGGACAGGAATCATACAATCTAATTTTCATTGTATTTTTTATTTGCAGCCAAGATTCCAGATCTGCTAAGCAATACATTGAACCGTATCCTTGGCCCTTAATTTTCTTTTTTCTTTTTTTAATATTTTTATTTTTTGAGGTAGTACCTTGTTCTAGTTAGGCTGCCCGGGATTTCACTCTGTAGTCTCAAGGTGCCCTCGGACTTTCACCAATCCTACCTCTGCCTCCCGAGTACTGGGATTAAAGGTGTATGCCGCCATGCCCGGCCGAGTTTCCATTTTAGAAATGTCACTCAGGTGAGTAGAGAATAGACCAGGGGTGAGGCAAGAGAGGACCCTGAGAGATGGCCATCACTTGAAAGAGGGTGTAGCAGCAGAGAGAGTGAGCTGCAGCTGGACACAGGCACATTTGAAAGAACCTAAAGGTCTTGAACTCAATGCATGTGCCCAAGTGACAAATGAAGAAGTCACTTACAGTGATCCCAGAAGACATGAAGATGAGCAAATTGGGAGGGCAGGAAAAGGCATGTTAAATCTGACACTTCCATTAGATCTTCAAGCAGAAGTGCCTAATGATATTTGTATAAGTAAGTATTGACCTCAGGCCAGAGGTCAGGAGAGGAGATGCTAATCTGCAAGTCATTGACAACTAGGTGACCTTTAAAGCCACCAGGGAGAGAATGCAGGTAGGGAAGTGGACTGAGGGCAGAGCCTGGGGCATCTGTGAGCTCTTCCAGGGAAAGGCGCCTGAGAGAGCCTCACAGATGAGTCTGGGTGCATGGGAGTCTATAGGCAGCCATGGTAAGAATCAGTTCTTGTTGTCATGGGAATGGAAAAGTGGAGAATAAAAGCTGACTGAAGTGCATTCAGATGAGGTTGAGAGAAGGCATAGAAATGAAGACATGGCTTTTTAAATTTTTTCCATGGCCAGGCATGGTGGCGCATGCCTTTAATTCCAGCACTTGGGAGGCTGAGCTAGGAGGATCGCTGTGAGTTTGAGGCCACCCTGAGTCTACATAGTGAATTCCAGGTCAGCCTGGACTAGAGTGAACCTTAACTTTGAAAAAAAAATTGTAGAATACTGCTGGAGGACTAAGGAAGGTACCTTACACTGTTAATGAAATGACCCAGTAGAAAGATGGGGATGACAAGACTCAGAGCTCTTGAGAAGACAAGCGAGGATGAGATGCAGTCATGTGTCAGGACTGGCCGTGGCTTTGGATTGAGTGGAATTCACCACTATTCAAGGGAAGGGCAGGTGGTTGGACCCAGATACAAGTCAGCCACAGGATTTGGTGAGGAGTGAAGGTGGTCTTGGTCAACTCCACTAAAGGGGAAAACAGTGTTCCCCAATCTAGAGTGCATCCACATCACTGCCATTAGAACCATAATGTCATATTTATTGTATCAAAATATTCTCTCTGCTTCCAAGTAATTTAAAAAATAAATAAATAAGCCTAAAATCCATTAAAAGGCAGGTTGACAAACCTATATAAATACTTAAACTCCTTCATTCATCCCTGTGTGATGGTACATGCCTGTAATCCTAATACTCAGAAAGTAGAGGCAGAAAGATTCAAGTTCAGAGATAGCCTGGGCTACATAAGTCCCAGGTCAGTCAAGGTTATAAGAAAAAGAAAAGAAAAATCTTCATTAAAGCCTATAACAAGTCAAAAGGCAAATAAAAAGTAGGAACGTTTGTAATTTGAAAAAAGAGATGAAGGGCTTATTTCTCTAACACATATAGGGAATATCAAAATCTATTTTACTTTTAAAGATTATATTTATTTATGTATTTTATTTTTGAGACAGATGGGGGGTAGAATGGGTGCACCAGGGCCTCAAGAAACTGCAAACAAGTCCAAATGCTTGCACCACCTTGTGCATCTGGCCTTACATTGCAACTGGGGAATCAAATCCAGGTCGTTGGGCTTTGCAGACACTTACGTACAACCAGCAAAATAGAAAATGAAAATAGTACAAAACAGGCCTTTAAAAATGACTTATTCAGGCTATAGAAATGACTCAGTGGTTAAAGCTGCTTGTTTACCAAGCATGATGGTCGGGGTTCAATTTCCTAATGCCCACATAAGATACACAACCATCTGGAGTTGGTTTGCAGTTGCAAGAGGCCCTGGCATGGCCGTTCTGTGTGTGCTCTCTCTTTCTTTCTTTTCTCTCTCTCTCTCTTTTTCTCTGTCTATATAGCTCTCTGCTTGCAAATAAAGAAATAAGACATTTTTTAAAAAACAACTTATTCATAAAGATTGCATATAGCATTAAAGCCACACTGATATTATTATTTTTTTCTTTCTGTTTCAAATCTTTTGCTGAGGAGAGTGGGAAAATAGGCCTCTGATATATTTCTGGCCAGAGTAATTTGACAATATTCAAGAACATTAAAAATATTCATCTCACTTGAGACAGCAATTCTGTTTTAGGAATGCATCCTGTAGTGTTATTTGTACAATAGTAAGATGGTATTTGTACAAAGTTAGTTTTGTAACATTATTGGTCAAAGCAAAAGATTGGGAGATGGAAGGACAAGAGATTCAGACCGTGGAGGGCTGGCAGGTGGAGGGAGCACACACCTGCAGAAGGACGCAGGTGCCCCTAGGAACGGGTGATGCCCTCAGCTGACAGCCAGCAGGAAGTGGGGACCTCTGCGCCACAACCGTAAGGAACTGAATGCCACCACAAGCGCCAACAAGCAAAGAAATTGCCTTCTCTTAGAGCCTCCAGAAGGGGATGCAGCCATTTCTGGATTCCATATATGAGCAAAAATATGCTATACTTATCTTTCAGTGTCTAGCCTATTTTGCTTAACACAATGTTCTCAGGTTCCATTCATTTTTAAAATTACATCATTCCATTCTCGTTTGTAGATGAATAATACTTGTATTTTCTCTGTCCATTCATCCTTGGATAAGCAACTAGGCTGATGTGATCTATAGTTTAGGTGTTGTGAATAGTACACAGATTTTTTTAATTGGATTAGAGTACCATGAAGAGGTTGGCTAAGTAAATGCTAATCTGGCTAGATAAATGTTAGTGTGATCATACAATTGAGTAGCATGTAACTGTTTTTTAAAAAGGAACGTTTTTCCTATTTTTTAAATTTTATTCATTTATTTATTTATTTGGTTTTTTGAGGTAGGATCTCACTCTA
The DNA here is from genome assembly GCF_020740685.1 of Jaculus jaculus. NCBI lineage: Eukaryota > Metazoa > Chordata > Mammalia > Rodentia > Dipodidae > Jaculus > Jaculus jaculus. Next base: position 292,704,773 of record NC_059102.1, on the reverse strand, counting down.
GTCCAAGCTGAACTGGAATTCACTATGTAGTCTCAGCATGGCCTCAAACTCACTCCTATCTCTGCCTCCTGAGTGCTGGGATTAAAGGCGCACACCACCATGCCTGGCTTCTTTTTATTTTTATTTATTTATTTGACAGAGAGAAAGAGGGAGAGATTGGGAATGGTTGTGCCATGGCCTCCAGCCTCTGCAAAAGAACTCCAGACATGTGTGCCCCCTTGTAACGTGGGTCCTGGTGAATCAAACCTGGGTCCTTTGGCTTTGCAGGCAAATGCCTTAACTGCTAATCCATCCCTCCAGCCCTATAACTTTTGATATGAAAAGATCTTCATAATTTAGTATTTTTTTTCAAAAAAAGCAAGATTCAATATGTGTATTATGCTGACATTTGCATAAAATAAGGATATGGAGAAATACCTCTGGAAGAATATTCTAGAAACAACATTGGTTGCCTGTGACAGGAAGGCTGGAGAACAGATTGGGAGAGAGAAAAAGTGTTTTGTAACATAACATCTTTAATATAATGATTTGTAAACATGGTTGTATTTTTATAAAAAGCACAAATTCAAAATTAAACAAGAAAATGAAATTTGTTGTTATACATACAGTATAAGAAATACAAATACTAAACAACAAATATTTGGGGAAATATTACATGCACATTAACTAGACAGATAAATAAAATAAAATTTAAGACATTTATACAATGGATGACTAGGCAAACATTTTAAAAAGAACATGATGAAACATTTTATGTTAAAAAATAGAAAACAGCCGGCGTGGTGGCACACACCTTTAATCTCAGCACTTGGGAGGCAGAGGTAGGAGGATTGCCATGAGTTCAAGGCCAACCTGAGATGACAGAGTTAATTCCAGGTCAGCCTGGACCACAGTGAGACCCTACCTCGAAAAACCGAAAAAAAAAAGAAAAAAAAGAAAAATCTAAAACTAAAAATATCAAAAGATTTATAAGCTAAGTGTTATGGTGCATGCCTGTAATCCCAGCACACAGGAGGCTAAGACAGAAAGATAATCAATTCAAGGCCAAAGCAGCCCTAGGCTACAAGGTGAAACACTGTTACCAAAAAGAAAAAGAAAAAAATTAAAGGAAAAGGTATCTAGGGTACATTTTTCCCCCAAGGTAGGGTCTCACTCTAGCCCAGGCTGACCTGGAATTCACTATGGAGTCTCAGGGTGGCCTCAAACTTACTGGGATCCTCCTACTCTGCCTCCCGAGTGCTGGGATTAAAGGTGTGCGCCACCACGCCCGGCTTGAGGGTACATTTTTTGTGAGAGAATGGGTCACCTGGTAGTCTGACATCAATGAAAGTGTATTGGACGTATGCATGAACGTGTGTTGGACATACCCATGAAAGTATATTGGACATACACACGAGTGTATTGGTCCTCTGAGGATGAGGCTTCAAGAGAAGTTTTCTTCCACTATACGTGCTTGAATGTCTTTAAATATCTTGAACTATATAAATATTGGCTTTTTTTTTTTTTCTGAAAAAGGGTTTCACTCTAGCCCAGGCTGACCTGGAATTCACTATGTAGTCTCAGGGTAGCCTGGAATTCACAGGGATCCTCCGACCTGGGCCTCCCCAGTGCTGGGATTGAAGACTTGTGCCACCACGCCCGGCTTTATTTTTGATACTTGAAATGTGACATACGCATGCATGTGGTAAGGGCTCAGCATTTCAGGACATTTTAAAGGTCCCTCTGCAGGAGGACAAGCTCTGGCATTGGGCTTTGTGGGTTCAGGCTCTGATCCCACCAAGGACCTGGCGCAGCTATTTCGCCCTCTGCGCTTCCTCGGATGAAAAAAGCAGGAGCGCGCGCAGGGCAGTGCTCCAGCAAGGAGCAGCCTCACTAAAGGTTAGCTCTCACCAGTCCTGACTAGTGAGGTAACAACATTTTAAAGTAAAAGACTTTTTTTTTCCCCCCCTCTGGGTTTTAATTTGTTATTCAAAATTATCCATAAAAAGCATTTAAGCTGGACCATCTCCAGTAATGGAAGGAATATAACAGATGAATGTTAAAATGCCAACAGCAATAACTAACAAGTATCTTCTCATAAAACATTTGTCATCATTTATTGTTCTCTATTTCCACCTTAATATGCTGTATTTTCTCAAGTTATAACATTCATAACTAGATGGTTGCAGACAACATTATCAGCCTTTCCACAATTGAACATAAAACTGTCAGTAAAACCCTCAATTTACCCCTTGCCATCCTCTGCTAATGAACACAGCCACTAGAGTCTCTGTGATGATTCGACTTCATGTGTATGTGGGACAGGCTGTGGTACCCGACAGCATTGTTCTGAGGGAATTTTGTAGGTGTGATATCAGTAATTAACTCCATGTAAAGATCACCCTCAAAATATAGGCAAATTTCATTCATCCAGTTGAAAAACTTAACACCAAAAAAGAGTTCTTGAAAAAGAAGGAATTTTGCTTTAAAACTTTAACATGCGCATCCTGCCTACGTTTTTATTGGCTTGCCCCAAAAGCTTTCAGATTCAAGATGACATCAGCTCTTGCCTGAGTCTCCAGCCTTGTAGCCTGTATGTAAATTTGAAATTTTTTTTCCATCCCTCATCACACAAGCCATGAATCTCTCTCAATAGATGATAATTAGACAGACAGACAGACAGATAGATAATTAAGAGGCCCAGTGGAGCCATCTGTTGCAGTACAGACCCTAAGATTTTGGAGATGCCAGAAGATGGCTGACAAGGGGAGCTGCGGGTTTGGGATGGAGTTTTCCCTAGGCGTGCGCAGGCCTGCCGGGGCGGGGGAGGGGCCAGAATAGGAATCCCAGAAACTTCATACCAGACACCGCACAGGGAGTTGCTACAGGATTTGATTCTTGCCCAGTTCATTTTAGATCTTGATTGGTTCCATCTTCTTTTGCAGTGGAATTATTTATTCTGTGCCATTATGATTTTTTAACTTGTGTTTTAATTTTACAGGCTTATAGTTAAGAGATTGCCTTGAGTCTCAGGTAAGACCTTAGACTTCAGATGTTAGAGTTGATTTAAATATATATATATTTACATTTATTTATATTTATATTATTTATATTTATTATATATATACATATACATATACATATACATACATACATACATATATATATATATATATATATATATATATATATATATATATATATATATTTCCTTCTATCAGCTGCTCTTTGGTCAGGTGTTTTGTCCCAGCCGCATGAAGGTAACTGCAACAATGATAGACTGGATGTTTGTGTTCTTCCAAAATTCCCATATTGAGATCCTAACTGCCTGGGTGATGATATCAGAAGGTAGAACTTTTTTAATGTTTTTTAAATTAAATTTTATTTATTTGACAGAGAGAGAGAGAAAGAGGAAGAGACAGAGACAGAGAGAAACAGGAAGAGAGAGAGAAAGAAAATGGGTGTGCCAAGGCCTTCAGCTGCTGTAAAGGAATTCTAGACGCATGTGTCACTTTGTGCATCTGGCTTAAGTGGGTCCTGGGGAATCGAACCTGGGTCCTTTGGCTTCACAGGCAAGTGCCTTAACCACTAAGCCACCTCTCCATCCCAGAAGGTGGAACTTTTGAGAGGTGATTAGGCCAGGAGAGTATAATACCCAGGAATGGAGTAAAAGACTCTCTAACCATCTATCCACATGTGATGGTGCCCTCAGAATTCAGCAGTCTGCAACTGGGAAGAGGACCCTTAGTCTCACTGGAATCCGACCATGCTAGCACCCCAATCTTGGACTCTCAGCCACCATAACTATGAGAAATACGTTTTTGCCATTCATAAGCCCCTAGTCTGTGATACTGAGTTATGGCAGCCTGAATGGACCAAGACATCTTTCTTTAGGCAAGGACAAAAAGCTTATTCTGCCAGAGAGACAGAGAAGAGCTAACAGCCTTGTCAAGAAGGTGACTGTGGTGTCTTGATTCAGGTGTCCCCCATAAACTTGGGTGTTCTGCTATGCTCCCAACTAATGGAGATTTGGTAATTAATGCCTCCTAAAGACAGTGTATTGTTGGGGGTGAGTTTGTGGGTGTTATAACCAGTGTCCCCTTGCCAGTGGTTGGCACACTGTCCTGATGCTGTTGTTGCCTGATGTTGGCCAGGAGGTGATGTCCATCCTTTGCTCATGCCATCATTTTCCCTGCCATCATAGAGCTTCCCCTTGAGTCTGTACAAAATAAAGCCCTTTTTTTCCCCCCAAAGCTGCCCTTGGTAGGTTGTTTCCTGCCAGCAATGTGAACCTGACCACAACAGTCCATTCTTGAAGGGGTAGAGAATTTGAGGGTGAAGAGAAAAGAGGTCCAGAGCATGGAAAAAAATCACCCTTAAGCACCCCATGCAGTAATAAAACATTGTTATTTTGTTTCTAGTTATTTATTTATTTGACAGAGAAAGAGAGAGAGAGAGAATGGGTGCACAAGGGCCTCCAGCCATTGCAAACGAATTCCAGACGTATGCACCCCCTTGTGCATCTGGCTAACGTGAGTCCTGGGGAATGGAACCAGGGTCCTTTGGCTTTGCAGGCAAATGCCTTGACTGCTAAGCCATCCCTCCAGCCCATTAAACATTTTTGAATGCGCAGAGCCAAATTTTTGTGTGTGTACATGCATGTTCATACATGAGGGTGAGTGTGCATGTACCCCCTTGCTATGAAGGCCAGATTTCAACATCAGGCATCTTGGGGGGATTACTCTCTACCTTATTCTTTGATGCACGGTCTCTTGATGAGCTGATCACTGATTTGACTAAACTAGCTAGCCAGTCATCCTAGGGATTTCCTGTTTCCACCCCCTGAACCTGAACACGGGGTCCCACAGTTGGTGCTAGAATCCAAACTCAGGTTCTCATGTTTGCACAGCAAGCACTTTACCTCCTGCTCGTTTTTTGTTTTTCCTTTGAGTGTAAGTTTATTTGGCTTGAGAATACACACAGATTGATGGAGTACTCTTCTGGGTGTGTCTCTGAGGGTGTTCCCAAAGAGAATTCTCTAAGGGGAAGACCTGCCTTTAATATGGGCAACACCGTCCAATAAGCTAGAGGCCAAGATTGCATACGGGAGAGAGAGAGGAAGACAGGTAGTGAGGAATACTCCTCTCTTCTTCCTGTTCACCGTGAGGAAGGGAAATTCGGCCACACTCTCTCACCATGGACTTAGAAATAAGGGTAAGAATTGGGGATGAAATTTTTGAAATCATGAGACGTAATAAAATAATCCACCCATCTAAGTCGTTTTTCTGAGCTACTTTTACAGTGATGGAAATCTAATCCGATGTCAATGACATCCAGTTGGTTCATTGCTTGCTGAAGTCCCCTAATTCTTAACGTAACTTCTATCTGGTGAGAGTGGAGCATTGAGCATTATCAAGCTGCCTACTGCTCCCTTTAATCCTGTCCATTTTTGCTTCTCATATTTTGGTAGTCTACTAGAAAGTGTATAAATGGTTATAGTTTTTATATCTTCTTAATATATTGAACCTTTTATTAATATATAATGTCCTTATAAGCAGAGACTTGTGGCAAATACCTATAATCCCAACATTTAGGAGACTGAGGCAGGAGGGTTGTCTTGAGTTTGAGACTGGCATGAGCTACATAATAAGACTCTGTCTCAAATATATATGTGTATATGCAGGGATAGCTCAGCAATTAAGGCGATTGCCTGCAAAGTCTAATGACCTAGGTTTGATTCCCCAGAACCCATGTAAAGCCAGATTCACAAAGTGACACATCCATCTGGAGCTTGTTTGCAGTAGCTAGAGGTCCTGGTGTGCACATAATCTCTCTCTCTCTCTCACTCTCTCTCTCTCTCTCTCTCTCTCTCTCTCTCTGTCTATGTCTCTCTGATTGCAAATAAGTAAATAAAATATTTAATGTGTGTGTGTGTGTGTGTGTGTGTGTGTGTATGCACACACGCACACACGTGCCTTCTTAATTTCTGATAATTTATCTTTCACAATATGGTGGCTTTATAGGTGGAGCTAGTTTGGGGTGCAGGTCAGTGAATGCATGCCCTAGAATGATACATCTTATCCCAGGCTCCTTACTTCTCCACCCCGCCCTCTTGCCTGCCCATCATGAGATGAGCTCTACCATGTGCTCCTCATAGTAATGGTGCCAGCAGATCATGAACTGAAACCTCTAAAACCATGAGCCAAAGCAAGTTTTTCCTCCTTGAAGTTGTTTCATCCAGCTTTATGTCACAGAGAGGAAAAGACAAACACAAAATTATATGGCTACCAAAAAGCAAACATGCTCTTTTTGTTCTTGGATTCCTACCAGGAATAGATGGTAAGACCCTATTGCTGATGACTCCACATGCTTGGGCTGCAAGGTCACTGAGAAATCAGCTGGAGCTCCTCCCTGTAGACCAGCTGACAGAAACCTGGAAAAAGCTATGTTGCATGCAGTCCTATGGGGGAGAGAGAAGTCATCAGTGGAGATAAACAACAGTGGACACTGCAAGACTTGAGTTGGGCCAGCCAGGCCAAATGAGCCAACAGGTGTACATCTGTTATGGGGGAAAACAACCACTTACTAATTGGACTGGAGGTCTGCTCCATAGGAGGGAATATATGCCTGGTACTAAAAACCTATGATGGGGGAGGTCATGAGCCCTAGGGGTGTAACGTCTGCTGGTATCTGGCTAAATTCATATCTTATGCTCACCCAACTGCCCAGTAAGCACTTTGCTTAACGTCCATACTCATATGTTAACACTACTCTCACTTTTTAAAAAAAATTTATTTATTTATTTATTTGAGAGTAACAGACACAGAGAGAAAGACAGATAGAGGGAGAGAGAGAGAATGGGCGCGCCAGAGCTTCCAGCCTCTGCAAACGAACTCCAGACGCCTGCGCCCCCTTGTGCATCTGGCTAACATGGGACCTGGGGAACCAAGCCTCGAAGCGGGGTCCTTAGGCTTCACAGGCAAGCACTTAACCGCTAAACCATCTCTCCAGCCCCTACTCTCACTTTTGGATTAGAGAACCTTCTATTTTCAACTCTGGGATGATTCAAAAGGCACCATAGTGCTGAGAAGAAGTTACAGAGGAGTGTTCAGCACTGAAACATCTCTATCATGCCCTCCAAGGCTCAGGGTCCATTGCAGAAAAGGTAGTGGAAAAAATATAAGAGCCAAAGGAAGGGTAGGACTGCTTACAGTGCAATCTTCCAGACACAAAATGGCCTGGATATCCATGGCCTTGCGATACCTGATACTACCTACATAAGACCTTCATAATAGTAGGAAAAGATGATGACATCAAAATAAACTAATAGACTAATTTAGAAGGGGAGGGGATATGATGGAGAGTGGATTTGTGAAGGGGAAAGTGAGGCAGGGAAGGGAATTATCATGGATTATTGTCTATAATTATGGAAGTTGTTAATAAGAAAGTTAAAATGCTTTTTAAAGAACATTTTATTTTTTATTTATTTGAAAGAGAGAGAGGCAGAGACAGACAAATAATGAGTGCATGAGGCCCTCTAGCCACTGCAAATGAACTCCAGATATATGTGCCACCATGTGCATCTGGATTACATGGAAACTAGGGAATAGAACCTAGGTTTCTTAGGCTTTGCAGGCAAGTGCCTTAACCACTAAGCTATCTCTCCAGCCCCAAATATGCTCTTTTATTAATGAGGTAAATGGTCAATAGACAGGTGGCCTAGGAGATGAGAATTCAGTTGGTAGAGTATCTGCCTAGCATGCAGGAAGCTTTGGGTTCAATCCCCAGCACCACGTAAACCCAATGTGGTGATGTACACCTGTAATCCTAGCACTCAGGAGATAGAGGCAAAGGATCAGGAGTTCAAGGTCATTCTCAGCCACGTAGTGAGTTTGAGACTAGTCTAGGGTACATGAAACTCTGTTAAAAAATTAACTAAATTAGGCCAGAGGGATGGCTTAGTGGTTAAGGCATTTGACTGCAATGCCAAAGGACCTAGGTTCAGTTCCCCAGGACCCACATTAGCCAGATGCACAAGGGGGCACACGTCTGGAGGAGCTCTTTTGCAGTGGCTAGAGGCCCTGGCACACTCACTTTCTCTCTCCCTCCCTCCCTCTCTCTCCCCCTCTTTCTCTGTCAAATAAATAAATAAAAATAAATATATTTTTTAAAAAGTTAACTAAATTCATGGCAGGCGTGGTGGCATATGCCTTTAATCCCAGCACTTGGGAGGCAGAGGTAGGAGGATCGCCATGAGTTCGAGGCCACTCTGGGACTACTTAGTGAATTCCAGGTCAGACTGGGCAAGAGTGAAACCCTACCTGAGAAAAATAAGAGAATTAACTAAATGAAGGACACTTGCTAGTGGCCATTTAAAAGTATAATATTTCACACATTAAGAAGTACTTAAACTGGACATGGTGCCACATGCCTTTAATCCCAGCACTCGGGAGGCAGAGGTAGGAGGATCGCCGTGAGTTCAAGGCCACCCTAAGACTACATAGTGAATTCCAGGTTAGCCTGGACTAGAGTGAAACTCTATCTAAAAAAAAAAAAAAAAATCACTTAAATTTCTATTCATTTTGCTGCACAAAATATGTAAAAATCCAGTCACTTAGCCATTTCACAGAATACGAGGATGTTAAATAAAATATAGTAAAGGGTTTAGCATTAAGCCATGTCTACGCAAAGCACAAAATTCCCTGTATATATCTAATGCTTTTTCTTATTTTCAAGAGGAAGTCAGCCTTGAAACAATCTGTTTCCTCTAAATTATCTAAAAGTTATTCCATATTCTAATGGCCTTTTGTCTTTGTTTTCTTTTTTTCATTATCTGGAGCCAGGTTTAGATTAAGGTTAGCAGAAAATAACAAAATACAGATTGTTTACTTCACACCTTATAATGCTCTAATGAGAATGACAGTTTCTAACAAGTAAGCAATATATGAGTATACAGTCAAATTATGATGAGTCCACACTAGCCAGATAATTACAAATACAGGTCACTAGTCTGTCTACCAACAAGACACTTAATAATGAGATCAGTAACATTTACTCACCATCTACTATGTCTTGTCATTTCCAAAAATATATTCTCTTTTAACTCTTACAACCTCTATACAGCTCCAGCCCCTGAAGACACATCTCTTAGCAGTTACTGTTATAAAGAAAACTTTCATTTTCATCATTTCTTCATTGTCCTAAATCTCAAAGTAAATTTAGACATCTGTATTTTATACTTTTATACTTCTGGGAAAGGAAGCTGAAAAAAGCTCAGTGACTATCCCTGCCAAGCATGGAGACCCACACCTGTAAGTCCACTACTGGGAAGCTGAGGCAAAATGGCTGTACTTCAAAGCAGCCTGCACTATATAAGTGTAATAGCCTTCTCGAACAGAGGCAGGACACGCTGGCTTGCAGCGGGAAGCAGCGTTTATTGTCTGTGCCAGGAAAGGCTCAGCGGATTCACCTCTAAGGGCTGAGCCCCGCCAGCAGGGCTTTGTTTTTTAAACCCTCCGTTAACTTCCCTGTATATCCCAGCCCCCATTTGTCTCCTCTCCATGGTAACATATATTCCGACTGCTTATGTTATACTTCTGGCTTGCTACATGTGCGTTCTAGCTACAGGGTACTTTCTACACTTCAAAGTTGCTACACAGTTGCTGGCCCTTTGTTCTGGGAGGGTTCTTACCACATAGCAAGTTCAAGGTCAGTCTGAGCTATATAGGGAGACTGTCAAAAATAAATAAATAATAGCTAAGAAATGATAGTACTTGGGTTGGAGGGATGGCTTAGCGGTTAAGGTGTTTGCCTACAAAGCCAAAGGACCTAGGTTCGATTCCCCAGGATCCATGTTAGCCAGATGCAAAAGGGGGTGCACCTGTCTAGAGTTCATTTGTAGTGGCTGGAGGCCCTGGCATGCCCTTTCTCTCTCTCTCTCTCTCTCTCTCTTCCTCTTTCTCTGTCAAATAAGTAAATTAATTTTAAAAAATGATAGTACTTGCTATAAACTCATTTTTTTTTCTGACTCAGAAGCCTATATGCTCTTCTTTTCATACTTTTTTCTTGTGCTAGAGGTGGAACTGGAGGCCTTGCACATGCCAGACAGATATACTGCACTGAGCTGCAGCCCAGCTCTAGATGCTACTAACAGTGTGAGATTGTGTCTCTTAGTATTAAGCTGCTTTTCATTTTAGCACAATCATGGAGAGTTGGTATTTTTATTGGAAATTGCAAATTAAGGCAGCTCCTGTGTTAATAGCTTGGCTCAGCTGAACATATAAATTAGACTACATTAGAGTCATTACTTATAATGTGCTATTAGTTTAAAGTAATTTTATTACCTTCAGAAAACATTTAAACTATTTTTGAAATAATAATCATATTTGTGTTTTAGCTGATGAGCTATACATATTTAGTGAGCATCATTTGCTGAATCCTGGCAGGTTTTTTATTTCTCCCAAAACATATAGTGATACACAAATTAATTTTTTTAACTCATTTCTTTTTGTCTTTTCTTGAGACAAGATCTTATGTAGCCTAGACTGCCTTGAACTTGCTATGCAGGCAAAAATGACCTTGAGGCCTGGAGAGATGGCTTAGCAGTTAAGGCATTTGCCTATGAAGCCAAAGGACCCAGGTTCGATTCCCCAGGACCCACATAAGCCAGATACACAAGGTGGCACCTGCATCTGGAGTTCATCTACAGTGGCTGAAGGCCTTGTTGTGCCCATTCTCTCTCTCTCTTTCTCTCTCTCTCTCTCTGTTTCTCTCTCTCAAATAAATAAAATTAAAAATAAAAAAAATTGACCTTGAATTTATGACGTTCTGATCCTCCTGCCTCACTTCCCGAATGCTGGGATTATAGGCATGTACTCAAGTTTATGCTGGGCTGAGGTTCAAACCCAGGGTTTCATGCATGCTAGATTCATGAAAAAACTCATTTGGTAACAGTTTCTGTAAAGAAAATTTTCACTCTGTCATGCCTTTATTGCCCTAAATCCCATTAATTAAATTTCATTTGTTTGTTTGTTTGTTTTTTTCAAGGCAGGGTCTCACTCTAGCCCAAGCCGACCAGGAATTCACCATGTAATCTCAGGGTGGCCTCAAACTCACAGCCATCCTCTAACCACTGCCTCCTGAGTGCTGGGATTAGAGGCGTGCGCCACCACACCCGGCTTCATTAATTAAATCTTATTCAGTACTATTTTTTTTTTTATTATTATTTATTTATTTATTTGAGAGCGACAGACATAGAGAGAAAGACAGAGGGAGAGAGAGAGAGAATGGGCGCGCCAGGGCTTCCAGCCACTGCAAACGAACTCCAGACGCGTGCGCCCCCTTGTGCATCTGGCTAACGTGGGACCTGGGGAACTGAGCCTCGAACCGGGGTCCTTAGGCTTCACAGGCAAGCACTTAACTGCTAAGCCATCTCTCCAGCCCAGTACTATTTTTTATACACTACAAATTGTGGTATTTTTCTTACAAATTGTGTTTTAAATATTATTTCACATTATGGAAAATGCTTAGAATATTAAGATTTAAATAAGTACCGAATTATTATAATATATGTATCCCATAAACATATGTAAATGTTATGTCTCAAAAAAGCTTACACAGAAAGTTGGGCATGGTGGTGTATGCCTCTTATCCCAGCATTTAGGAGGCAGAGGAAGGAGGATCACCATGAGTTCAAGGCCAGGCTAAAATTACATGAGTTCCAGGATAGTCTGGGCTAGAATGAGATCCAACCTTGAAAAACAACAACAAAACCTTATATATGCTTAAACTATATACAGATAACATATAAACAGATAACGATTAAAATTGTAAATGTAATGCAAAGGCACATGTAAACTATTTTGTTTTGTTTTGTTTTGTTTTACGAGGTAGGGTCTCACTCTAACCCAGGCTGACCTGGAATTCACTATGGAGTGTCAGACTGGCCTTGAACTCAGGGCGGTCCTCCTACCGGGATTGAAGGCGTGTGCCACCACACCCAGCACATGTAAGCTTTTGGTATGAACACAGCAATGCGTAATTGTCTCCCTCATCTAGCTCTCACGGGGTAACAGCAATGCCTGAGCTCTGCCTTCCCAGTCTTGCCCGGCATTTCTCTGAAACTCCACAGCATATCTTTCCTCATCTACATTTCATTCCATGGCACCCAGACTACTCCTGGTACTAGTGTATAAGCAACTGTGTGGAAATTTTCTGTGTCCAAAACTAGTTCTGTAGTTAAATGTGATCTTGTACCTGAACCTAAGCCAAAGCATTCTTTAACTGTCCACAGAGAATTAACTCTGCTGAGTTCTACAGAGTTTCTCATTCTTTTCTTTCATTCTTTTGTTGTTGTTGTTGTTGGTATGGGTACTGAAAATCAACACCTCACTTTGTTACTCTATTTTTAAATTAACTGTATTTTGTAGATAGTATTGCATTTATACATTGACTTCTCTACCACTACTTAGACCTCAACTGCCCTCCAAGGACCCATATGGTAAAGGCTCAATCCCTAGGCTGGCATTATTGAGAGGTGAGAGAACCTCTAAGAATTGAAGTCTAGGGCCCCATGGTTAAAGTACTTGCTTACAAGCCTGACAGCCAGGTGCAATTCCCTGCTGTCCATGTAAATCCAAATATACAAAGTGGCACATGCAGCTGAAATTTGAAGAAAAATGGTTGAACCTGGAGCAGATCATTCTCAGAGAAATTACCCAATCACAGAAAGATAATCGCCGCATAGTCTCACTCATCTACAGCACCTAACCTGAATCTACCCAAGATGCTGACATACCCAGCAAGCATCTGGAGGACCAGATAATAGGGAGGGTGGGGAGGGAGGGGATGGGGGACACAAATCTGGACCCAAATGGCAATGGTACCATAAAATTCTACATCCTAAAAGACAGACCAAATGGTTGAACCTTCACCAGGCACTTAGAGGGATCACCTGAGTCACAAGGCCCTGGAGAGGCTACGATGAAGACTGACCTTAATCTTCTACAGCCTCTTTCTCTCTCTCTCTCTCTCTCTCTCTCTCTCTCTCTCTCTCTCTCTCTCTTTCTCTCCCTCTTCTCTCTAACTCTTTTATATTGCTTATCTTTTTCTTCCTTCTCTTCATGGCACTGACCTATAACTCCCAGTACCAGCAGGTGGCTATCATCCACAATGAGCTTTTGATCAGAGTACTAAAAGACAGATTTCTGTCAGAGTACTTGATGACCCACCAAAGGTTAGTGGTAAGACCCTACTGCTGAAGACACCATATGCAGTTGACACGTAAAATGGAATGGCATGGCTGGAAGAGAGTCAGTCCCCAGACAGTCAGCATATCTAGTGCCAGAAGGTGCTACATGGGCTACTGGGGGAAAATGACCAATATCTCTCTCCAAGCAACTCATGGTCTAACCTACTTAGCAGCAAATAACCTGTCATGATGCTCACACAAGTGCAATAGTGGTGCACAGCCATGGTGGGAAATCAACTGCTCTTGATTTGGCTAAGTGATCCCCTCAGTGGAATGGGACCCATAGCTGGAGCTGGGAAACATGTCAGAACCAGATCCAAAATTGAGCCCGCTCTCCATTATCAAGCTACCATTAATCATGGACTACAAGAGGGCCTACACCTATTAAATTCTCTCTAAAAAATAAGGGTTATCCCATTTATCTGGTGCTAACTTTACTCTCCGTTGGAGAATCTGCTTCTCTTTTTCAGATAGATGCAGATCTTAAGGATAAAACCACCCCATCATACCTCAAAAGGGCCCCAGATGAAACTAAGAATAATTGGCAAAACAAGCAGTGTGCTGTTTTCTTGGTGAACCAGCACAAGGGTGAAGGAGATTGACACAGAAAACAATCAACTCCAAATCAGAGATCCAGAGACACAGAGGCTCCCAACACCTCATCACTGAAGCAGACCAAAAATGAACCCAACATGGCTCAGGGGAATTTGTGGAAGAGGGGGCAGAAAAAATGTCAGAGCCACACTTTGGGTCATGATACACAGAGACATTTCCTCCTACCCATAACTGAGGGCTAACTCCACAATGCATGACCCATATATCTCAACAAGGAGGGGCTGGGGGGAGGGGGCAGGACAGGGAGGAGGCTAACAATGGTACCAACTTGACTGTATTCACTGAGTACAAAACTAATTAATAAAAAAAAGTAAAAAAAATGACTTACAACTTCATCCCAGTTTTATTATATTCATAAAAATATTTTATTTGTTCATTTGCAAGGAGATATAAGTGATAGATATAAAGATGATAGAGAAAGAGAGAGGGAGGGAGGAACTAAGTGTGCCAGGGTCTCTTGCCACTGCAAATGAACTCCAGAGGTATGCAGCACTTTGTGCATCTGGCTTTCCGTGGGTTCTGAGGAATTGAATTGGGGCTGGTAGAGGCTTTGCCAGAAAGTGTCTTTAAGCCCTGAACCATCTCTCCAGCCCCTAACTTTTTAGCCTTTTTTATATATTTTACTTATTTGAGAGAGAGAATAGGTACACCAAGTTCTCTTGCCACTGCAAATGAAATCCAGGTACATATACCACTTTGTGCATCTGGCTTTATGGGTATACTAGGGAATCAAACCTAGGCCATCAGGTTTTATAAGCAAGTGCCTTTAACTGCTGAGCCATATCCCAAGCCCTCATTTCAACTTTAAAACTAATGAAACTAAATCTCAAGGAGTATCAACTGGCCTGCTTAACACACAGTTTACAAATGGCAGAATAGGGTTTTAATTTGGCGCTATTTGATACCAAGCCTGTTGCCTTTCTAGCTCAACACTCTGCTTCCTACTTGGTGAATGACACCCAAGTTAACTCAGTGTTGGCTCAGTGGTTAAAGGTTCTTACTTACAAAGCATAACAGGGCTGAAGAAATGGCTTAGCGGTTAAGCACTTGCCTGTGAAGCCTAAGGACCCTGGTTCAAGGCTCGGTTCCCCAGGTCCCATGTTAGCCAGATGCACAAGGGGGTGCATGCGTCTGGAGTTCATTTGCAGAAGCTGGAAGCCCTGGGGCGCCCATTCTCTCTCTCCCTCTATCTGTCTTTCTCTCTGTGTCTGTCACTCTCAAATTAAAAAAAAAAAAAAAAAAAGCATAACAGCCTGGGTTTGATTCCCCAGTACCCATGTAAAGCCAGATGCACAAAGTAGTGCATATGTCTGGAATTTGTTGGCACGAGGTGCTGGCATAGCCATTCATTCTCTGTCTTTCTCTCTCCCTCAGTCTTGCTTTCTCTGCTTGAAAGTAAAGAAAATAATAATAAAACAAACTAAACATCTCTTTTCCCTTAAAAAATTAAACTGCAATGAAACTATCCAAAAAGCTTGTTTATTTGAATCTTGGAGGATGGGTTCAATAGCAAATGTTTATCATTGCTGAATTTTTTATAATCTGAACTCGCTCTTGCTTCTCTGTAGGATGGCAGCGATCTATCTGGCCTTTTCCTTGGAAATTTCTTTTTGATGTTATTCATCATTAATCCTGAAACTATTATTTAAGCTGATACCTCCAACTTTATGATATATCATATATTAAAAAGGCAAGAGAAAATTAAATTAGATGAAGTGCTTGGCTTCTCTTGCTCCTGCTGCTCGCTCTTCATTTAAATTCATAAGTCTCTTTTCTCCATGACAGGATAATCATCTCCACAGCAACTAACTATTATATCACAAAGGACACTGCCAGTGAGTGAGAACCCATCACAGAGCTGAGCAACACTTAAGCAACAGTGATTCTATTTTCATACAAATATCTCTAATTATAATAAGCTAAGGAAGAAATATATCATTCCCTCCCCCGTGACCTTCTATCATGCAAACAGAGCTCTCTTTACATTGTGCCTCACCAAAACATGGTGCTTTCAACCACAAGTGTCTAGAAAGCATATTTCCATGCAGAGTCGATGTCACCTGTCATTACAAGGCAATGTGTGTCTAGACTGAAAAACAGCCACTGGTTAAACACACACATACTACATGACTTAGCATAGAAATCAAGCAGGATCTGTGTGCTACATATTGCTACTAACATAACCCCAAACAAATAACATTTCTTAAAAATTAAAGGGAGGCATAGAAATAATTGGTGGATCAAAGGAAAAATACTATCAGGGTGTCTCTTTCTGAAAAGGAAACTTGGAACTGTGTGGTTAGGAGCTTGCATGAGTTCACTAATCAACACAGTATAAGATGCATTCAATTTGAAATGGGTTTGGGCATTTCACAAGTTCCAGAAATCACTGTGTGTGTGTGTGTGTGTGTGTGTGTATATATAATTTTTTTGAGACAGGATCTTAGGATACATACCAGGCTGACTTCGAATGATCCTCCACAGTTTCCCAAGTACTGGGATTACAGACGTGACCCACCACACCCAGCTCAAGGTAACCCTTTCACTGGTAGGAAGAATTCTCTAGGGAAGTTAAAACCATAATACCTGCTAATGATAGAATGCTGACAATGACTTACTATTTTTATTTTTTATTTTATATATTTTTTGTATGTTATATTTCTTATTGGTTTCATAGAAGTTACAGTTAATTTACATTTGTAATCTATTGTATTTTCCTTTGTAGTGCTGGGGCTTAATCCCAGGGCCTTGCCACTGAACTACACATCCAGCCCTCTAATATATAATCTTACAAGTGACATGTTTGACAAACATTACTTGTGCCTCTCTCCCCAGATGATAAGCATCTTGAGGGCATACATGATGTCTAGTCTGGCTTTTCCAATTTAATCCATGATAAATAAGTATCATCTCAATTTAATATTGAAATGACAAGGTCCTCAAAGCTACATGTCAGCTGGTAAGAAAAAGTAATTAAACTTAGCTCTTCATCTTTCTGCTCTTTTATTTCCAACACTCAAAAGGAGTTAGGGACTAAAGCGATACCAACCACTGTGGCATAAAAATTCTTTGGGGCAGACAATTTTGAGTTCCTGAATTGCCTGCCTAAAAGCAAAGATGCCCAAAAGAACTGCAAAGAAATCAATTTTCATAAACTGCCTCCCTAGATCCCTCCCTGGGAGCAATCACGGAAGATTGACTCTATTGTCAGGTCTCCATATCACACAGGGACAGTCATTGTCACAGAACTGTCCTATCTCCCATCTAATCTCCCAAGAGCCCATTAGTCCTTTCAAAAAAATTACTTGCTTTCCTGTAAGTGCCTTTTCTTTCTTTCTTCTCCTCTGTGTGTGTGTGTGTGTGTGTGTGTGTATTGCAATCTAATGAAATCATTAAGTCACATTTTTCTGTGAACTATAAGTGATTAAATCTGTCTTTTGCTAGTTTTTAAAAACATGAAACAGGGTGTCACTATGCAGCCTATGTTAGCCTCAAACTCTTAATCATCCTACTTCTGCTTCCTGAGTGCTGGGATTAAAGAGCTTGGTCCACTGTGTTCATCTCTCATCACTTTAATTTTCAGGGCTTTACAAAATTGAACCAATGAGGATAATAGCCAATTTGTTTTTCTCCCCAATATGTTGTAAGGTGGTGACCACCCAGGAGCCCTCCCAAGTCCTTCCACCGGTTTGCCTGGTTAAATACCACTAGTGCTGACACAGCACACGAGCCACTCCATGCTCCCACGCGTGGTTTTCTCTCTGATCACCTCGGTTCAGCTATCACTTGCCGGCGGCCATTCTGAGCTGTTAACTGCTGACATGGCTCTCTGAAGATTCACTCTTCACCTCAGCAGAGCCCCTTCCGCTGCCCAGCGATTCCCTCTGCTCATTTCTTGCCAGATTACTTACCACCAATAGCAAGAATAATAGTCAAAGGGTTTTAAATAACTTGTAGGGCAAAGGCATCAACCTTGAATGGGTACCGCCCCAAAGCATGTGAGATGTGAGAGAGACCCCCAGATGTACTCTGCCTAGGGGAGATGCTGAAGTGGCCAAGCAGCAGGTCTGACAAAGGTATCCAGAAGCTGGATGTCTGACCACCCATGCCACTGTGTGATTTGAACCAAGCAAATGCCAATGCTGTACTAAATTACATGTTTTCAAATAGATTTCTCTCTTTCATTTATTTTAGAGAGAGAGAGAGAGAGAGCGAGAGTGCACCAGGGCCTCTAGCCACTGCAAACAAACTCTAGATGCATGCACCACCATGTGCATCTGGCTTACGTGGGACCTGGAGAATTGAACCTGGGTCCTCAGGCTTTGCAGGCAAGCACCTTAACCCCTAAGCCATCTCTCCACAGGCATCATTCTAAATAATAATAATTTTAAAAAGTGAAGCAAAAAAAAAAAAAAGACCAAAAAAAATCCCTGCCCTTATGAGAAGCAAAGGAAAGTAGAAAATGAATATAGTAAATAAATTATATAGTATATTTGGCAGCGATGAGCTGAGATGAAAAACATTTTCACTGAGATGTTCAAGAGCAGTCAGGAGGAAGTGAGATCATACTCAAAACCCCCTGCCCCCCAGCACACACACTCTGAAGCCCTAAATCTGGGCAGAGGCGGGGGCCCTTGGTCAGCCCCGACAAGCCTAAGGTAGCCTGGCTTCATGACGCAGACAGACCGGAATAGGATGAGACCTGGTGCCCAGCGTGCAGACCTTGAGGGACACCGCCGTACAACAGTCTCAGCAGTGGCTGCAGCTTCTCCACAAGCCTGTTTTCGGGAAACACCTCCGCCACTGTCTCTCTGGAATGTGTGACCTCAGCTGAGTTCACAGTGGGTCCACATGAGAGAGCAGCCCTACAAAGCAACGAATGAACGATATTTTACAACTTCCCTCCTCTCGCTTGCATTAAGAGTTCATATTGAGATCGGCTGTGATGGAGCAGGGGACCCGTGTTGACTGCCACCTATGAAGAATCAAGCTGTCACTGAGACACCCCTCTCTCACATCTTCCAAGGATCAGGGACCATTTCAGAAAAGGTGTCAAAAAGAATGGAAGAGTCAAAAGATGAGGAATGCTGTGGGACATGTCTTCCAGACCCAAAGTGGCCACTGCATCCATGAACTCACAGTGGCTGACAGAAGACCCGCATAATATGAAGGCAAAAAAAAATGATGACATCAAAATAGAGACATTAAGCCGGGCGTGGTGGTGCACGCCTTTAATCCCAGCACTCAGGAGGCAGAGGTAGGAGGATCGCCATGAGTTCAAGGCCTCCCTGAGACTACATAGTAAATTCCAGGTCAGCCTGGACCAGAGTGAGACCCTACCTCGAGAAACCAAAATAATAATAATAATAATAATGATGATGGAGGGAATTACCATGGGATTTTTTTTTATAATCATGGAAAATGCTAATAAAAATTAAAATAATAATAATAATAATACAGGATTGGAGAGATGGCTTAGCAGTTAAGCGCTTGCCTGTGAAGCCTAAGGACCCCTGTTTGAGGGACCCATGTTAGCCAGATGCACAAGGGGGCGCACGCATCTGGAGTTCGTTTGCAGTGGCTGGAGGCCCTGGCGCACCCATTCTCCCTCTCTGCCTCTTTCTCCCTCTGTCTGTCACTCTCAAATAAATAGATAAAAATAAACAAAATTTAAAAAAGAAAAGAAAAGAATCCAGCTGTCAAAAGACAGATCCAACATGCAACACAAATCCATGGAACTGTTCGTGAATTCCACAACGGGCCTTCTACCAGAATGGCTGGGCACAGACGGGGTGCAGGTGACCGGGGAGTGGCGGAGAGCCGGGGACTGGTTTCTTTGGCATTTGCCACAGCTGTCAGGACAGAATGGTGGCTAGGGCTAGTACTCTAGGAACATCTGAGGTATTTCAACCAGAACTTCACAGGCAGTCAATGAACAGCGCACTACAGTTTGTAACTCCAGAGAAAGCTGTGGGACCCACTTTTCAACCCTAGTTTGTGAAATCTGATTCAAAAATTACACATCTTGGGCCGGAGAGATGGCTCAGTGGTTAAGGTGCTTGCTGGTAAAAAGCCTAATGACGTGAATTCTATTCCTCAGGACCCACTTAGAGCCAGATGCACAAAGTGGCACATGCATCGAGTTCATTTGCAGCAGCTAGAGGCCCTGACACACCCTTTCATTCTGTCTCTCTTTCTCCTGGGTGTGGTGGCACATGCCTTTATTCCCAGAACTCCAGGGGCCAAAGTAGGAGGATCACTGAGTTCAAGGCCAGCCTGAGACTACATAGTGAATTCCAGGTCAGTCTAGGCTAGAATAAGACCCTACATCAAATTAAAAAAAAAAAAAATTATACCTGTTCAGTGTTTCTCTTGCAAACTTTTCTTCTAGCATGTAAGGTTGAGTAAACTCAAACTACTTTCTTTCACTTTTCTCAGTTAACATTTTGGTAGTATATTTCAGAGTGATGGGTTAATATAGTTTAAGTATATAAGCTTAATGTAGATCTTCTTTGTGACGTCTTTTATTTTCTGGTCCATTTATTCTTCCTCCCCACACTGCACAAAAGCAAACCTCCCCCAAACCTCAGCCCTTTGTCTCTTTTTCTTTTATTTTAAAAAATTTTTTTGCCCCAGCCAGCGGGGAGTAGAACAAGGAAATGAGGGGAAAATTAACCAGAATGAAAGAAGGCAAACAGACACAAGAAGGAGACCATGCTAGATGTTTGTCACGGCCTCAAGAGTTTATTCTTACATGTAGGTTTATATAGGGTTGTAGGGGGAAGGGGACGTGGTCAGGGCAAGGAGTTTTAGGGGGAAGGGGATATGGCCAGGGCAAGGACTTGTCAGGTAACCTAGAGGGGATGTAATTAGGTGTTCATCTAATCTTGCCTCACTGGCTTAACATCCTGACTGCACCAGGCTTCACATCCTGACCATAAACTGGCCTTTTGCAAAAGATAAGATTCTGTAAGCAGTCTTCTGACCGGTTCCAGAAGTACCTAACAGAAAGCTGGATGGACCAGCTTTCTGAGTAATGAGTCAGCTTATGAGCAGGCCCAGGCAAAATGGAGAGGCTTTTGCTCTATGGCTCCCAACAATTTTTAAAAATTAGTTTATTTTTATTTATTCATTTATTTTTAAGAATGGGCACACCAGGGCCTCTAGCAAATGAACTCCAGATGCATGTGCCACCATGTGCATCTGGCTTACATGGATCCTGGAGAATCGAACCTGGGTCCTTAGGCTTCACAGGCATGTGCCTTAACCACAAAGCCATCTCTGTAGCCTCTCCTTGTCTCTTTATGCCCTCTGTCTATCAGGATCTTTATGTTCTTCAGCTCTTAGCCGATGACCAGTTTTCTTTTTTCTGAGCTCAGGTCTATTTTGTTCTTTTCTTTTCCTTTTGTTTCCCTCCCTCCCTTCCTTCCTTGCTTTTTCTTTTTCCTTTTTTTTTTTTTCAGTTTTTTGAGGTAGGGTCTCCCTCTAGCTCAGGCTGACCTAGAATTCACTCTGTAGACTCAGGGTGGCCTCAAACTCATGGCGATCCTCCTACCTCTGCCTCCCGAGTGCTGGGATTAAAGGCATGTGCCACCACACCTGGCTTCTTTAAGATTTTTAAAAAATATTTATTTATTTATGGGAGAGAGAGGCAGATAGAGAGAATGGGTGCACCGGGGCCACCAGCCACTGCAAACAAACTCCAGATGCATGGGCCACCTTGTGCATCTGGCTTACGTGGGTACTAGGGAATGGAACCTGGGTCCTTAGGCTTCATAGGCAAGAGCATTAAGCCATCTCTTCAGGCCACTTCCTTGCTTTTTCTTCAACACAGAGTCTCATAGCCTAGGCTGACCTGAAACTCACTAAGTAGCCCCAGAGTGTCCTCAAATTTGTATTCCTCCTGCCTCAGTGTTGATATTTCTGGTGCACATCACCATTCCAGGCCATATCTATGTTTTCTACTTACTACTATAGGATTTTCTAATTTCTTTGTCAATGTTCTTTTTACCTCTGATGATTAATTCTTATAACAAAAACAACTTTATCGTCAGGCATGGTGGTGCACACATTTAATGTTAGCACTTGGGAGGCAGAGGTAGAAGGATTGCCATGAGTTTGAGGCCACCCTGAGACTATATAGTGAATTCCAGGTCAGCCTGGGCTAGAGTGAGACCCTACCTCAGAAAAAAAAAAAAAAAAGAGAGAAAAGAAAAACAAAAAAGAAAAGTACTTTAAGCTAGTCTAAAGCCCTTCTAACAAATGTGTGTCATCTTTCTTTTACTGTTCCTTTAAGTAGGAGCCATTAACCCACCTCAAGTATAGTGCAATATAAAAGTAGAGTAGCAGCCGGACCTGGTAACATGTAAGTGCAATCTTAGCATTTGGGAGCTAGAAGCAGGAAGACCAAGTGTTCAAGGTCAGTTCAGCTACGTATTGGATACAGGGCAACCTAAGCTACGCAAGAACCTGTCTTAAAACAGTAAGAACAAAAGAAATACTTTGCCATTTCTTCCAAAACTTCAAATGTACTTTACAAGTGTAAAATTTAAGTCCTAGCCTCATATTTAATAAAGTACACATAATATAATAGTAATTAACTTCTTCAGCGTTATATTTTCACCAATTTTTTGTTACCCATTGTAGACCTTCTACAACTCTCCAAATAAACCATACAATGTAACTCTGCTATCTTTCCACCTGGCTCCCTTCTAAAATGTCCTGTTGTTCCCTTATCAAAATCTTGTACTTCCTTCAAGGTCTGAGGCTTACTTACATTCCTTTGTCTGAAATTGTCTCATCCTCTCAGCAACCTGAGCAATTCACTTATGCTCTGCAGCAGAATGGCTGCACTGAAGGCCACACATCTGCTTATCTCCTTTAGAAACTTGTGAGCTCCATTAGAATATATACCAATGCAGTGCTATTTTTGTTTTCAACATAAAATGTTTATGGACTTGAGAATTTCTTATTCCCTTTTCCCTCTTTTTAAATTTTTTTAACATTCTATTTTTATTTATTTACTTGAGAGAGAGAGAACAAGGCAGTTAGATAGAGAGAATGAGCCAGGCATGGTGGTGCACGCTTTTAATCCCAACACTCAGGAGGCAGAGGTAGGAGACTCACCATGAGTTCGAGGCCACCCTGAGACTACATAGTGAATTCCAGGTCAGCCTGAGCCAGAGTGAGACCCTACCTAAAAAAACAAAAACAAAAACAAAAGAAAGAAAGAAGAAAAGAAATAGAATGGGCACACCAGGGCCTCTATCCAGTGCAACAAACTCCAGATGTATGTGCCACCTTATGCATCTGACTGACACAGGCACTGGGGAATTGAACATGGGTTCTTAGGTTTTGTAGGCAAGTGCCTTAATCACTAAGCCATCTCTCCAGTCCCCTTTTTCCCTTTTCTTGTTTTTTTTATTTTGGGGGGGCGTTGAGGTTGAGTCTTTCTCTAATCCAGGCTGACCTGGAACTCACTGTGTAGTCTCAGAGTGGCCTTGCACTCGTGGCAATCCTCCTACCTCTGCTTCCCAAATGCTGGGATTAAAGGCATGTGCCACCATGCCTGGCTTCTTTTCTCTCTTTTCAAACATTGCGTTTGACCTTACAGATGGCAAAGCATTTTTATGTAATTGATAAACCATTCAACCTCTCAGTCTCAGAAGTACAAGGCTCAAGTTTGAAATCTTGGTTCAAGTCTTTCCCTGGGGCTGATAACTGATTCATGGTCACAGTATAACTTCTGTCCTGTCTCAGAGCTGCAATGGGCACACTAATTTCTAGTGACCTTTCATGATTTTCCTCTCTTGACCTGCTTATGAAACATTTAGAGAATTCTTTCTGAAAACTGAGCACTTAGCCTAATCTTCCAACCATTGCAACCACTGTGTGAACTTCATTATATCTTTTTCCATTATTTATTAAGATATTTTCTTTTATTTATTCTCCATGGACAAACTAAGTGAAGGTCATAATACTTCTCTTAGTAGGCTGGGGTAATGTAACAAATACCAGAGACTGTGCAGGGCATCGTGGTATGTACCTATAATCCAAGTACTTTTGAGGGAGATGTAGAAAGATTGCTGTAAGTTTGAGGCCAATCTGATTGACATGGTGAGTTCTGGGCCAGCCAATGCTACAAAGTGAAACCTTGTGTGGAGGTTTGAATGTAAAAATGTCTCATAGCTTCATATGTTTCTGACTAAGCTTTATACTTAATCCCCATCTGGTGGAGCCTTTGGGAGGTAGAGTCTTGCTGGGAGACAGGTGTTGCTGGGAGCAGACGTTAGGGCATTATTATAGCTCAGGTCTGCTGCCCTCAACTAGTTCAAACTCTCTACTTCCTCCTTGCTAGTGTGAAGATGTGATGCCCAGTTGTCTGCTTTTGCCATGCTTTCCCTCCACCACGATGAAACTTCCCCCCATACTTTAAGTGAGAAATAAACCCTTTCTTTCCATGCTTCTGGTCAGGTGGTTTTATCCCAGCAACAAGAGGAGAGGGTAACTACTACCCTTGTTTCAAAAACAAACAGAAAAACCAAACCATAGACTGGATGGATGGCTTATGATGAACAGAAACTTATCCTAACTCTGAAATCTGAAATTTGAAATCTGAAATCTGAAATCAGGGTGCCCGTGTGTACAGGTTCGAGTGGAGATGCTTATGAATTGCCAACTGCTCATTTCTTGTATCCTCACATGGTAGAAAGTGGGCGGGAGAGCGCTCTGGGGTCCTTTTTGTTAGGACACTAATATTGCTGTGAGCCTTAGATTCTTCTAAGTTAATTACCTTCCAAAGGCAACTTAATTACATTTGGGGTTAGTATAACAACACATGAATTATGAAGGACATAAACATTCGATTCATCACCATATTTATCAAGGCTTTACTGAAGAATCAACAATAATACAGTGGAAATATAACACTGATTTTCTAGTTTCTGACTTGGCTACACGTACAGAAACCAACTTTACCCCTCTCAGGGACAATTAAGAATAGTAGGGGGCCTGGGGAAGTAGCTCATTCAATGGAGCCCCGGCACCCAGGAGAGATGCCTTAGGGGTTAAGGCACTTGCAAGCAAAGCCAAATGACCCAGGCTCAATTCCCCAGTATCCACATAAAGCCAGATGCACGAGTTGGTTCATGCGTCTGGAGCTCATTAGCAGTGGCTAGAGGCCCTGGAATGCCCATTCTCTCTCTTTCTCTCTATCTGCCTCCTTCTCTCTCTCAGATAAATTTTTTTAAGTTAATTGTAGCAGACAGCTTCCAGTTCACTGAGATGAACTTTCAGACCAGTTATGGAGGAAGGGATTTATTGAAGCTTACAGATCCAAGGGAAGTTCCATAATGTCAGAAGAAGCTGGCCTGCCTTCACAGGCCCAAGCAGACAGAGAGAGAAGTACAAGCCTAATGGTCAAAAGTCAGAGCACACTTCAGAGACTCCAGCTAGGCACACTTTACATATCTTTAGATTGAAATCAGAAACCCATCACCACACCTTAAGATCACCCAGTGACATTGCCTTCAGCCAGGTAGTCAGCAGATGCAAACTACAAACAACTGAATATATTGGGGGCCATCTATTCTATTCAAACCACCACATTAATTAACTACAAGTTTTTAAAATATATATAATTTTAAAAGTGGGAGAGGGGGCTGGAGAGATGGCTTAACGGTTAAACGCTTGCCTGTGAAACCTAAGGACCCCAGTTCAAGGCTCGGTTCCCCAGGTCCCACGTTATCCAGATGCACAAGGGGGCACATGCGTCTGGAGTTCGTTTGCAGAGGCTGGAAGCCCTGGCATGCCCATTCTCTCTCTCTCCCTCTATCTGACTTTCTCTCTGTGTCTGTCGCTCTCAAATAAATAAATAAATAAATAAATAAATAAATAAATAAATAAATAAATAAAAATTTTAAAAAAAAAGATAAAAGTGGGAGAGGGCTGGGGAGATGGCTCGGTGGTTAAAAGGCGCTTACTTGTAAAGCCAGCTGGCCTGGGTTTAAGTCCCTAATACCCATGTAAAGCCAGTCACAAAAACTATTACATGCATCTAACATTCATTTGCAGTGGTAAAAGACCTTGGTACACCCATACACACACACACAAATAAATAAATAAATATTTTTAATATTTTATTTGTTTGAGAGTAAGGCAGATAGAGAGACAGGGAGCAGGGGAATGAGTACTCCAGGGCCTCTAGCCACTGCAAATGAACTCCAGATGCATGCACCCCCTTGTACATCTGGCTTTACATGGGTGCTGTGGAATTGAACCAGGGTCCTTTGGCTTTGCTGACAAGTGCCTTAACCACTAAGCCATCTCTCCAGCCCTCAAATAACAAAGTTTTTAAAAATTTAAGTTTTAGGGCTGGAGAGATGGCTTAGCAGTTAAGCACTTGCCTGTGAAGCCTAAGGACCCCGGTTCGAGGCTCGATTCCCCAGGATCCACGTTAGCCAGATGCACAAGGTGGCGCATGCATCTGGAGTTTGTTTTCAGTGGCTGGAAGCCCTGGTGTGCCCGTTCTCTCTCTCTCTATATATATATCTGCCTCTCTCTGTGTGTCGCTCTCAAATAAATAAATAAGTAAATAATGAACCAAAAAAGAATGTTTTTAAAAAAAT
The DNA here is from genome assembly GCF_020740685.1 of Jaculus jaculus. Classification (NCBI taxonomy): domain Eukaryota; kingdom Metazoa; phylum Chordata; class Mammalia; order Rodentia; family Dipodidae; genus Jaculus; species Jaculus jaculus. The sequence goes on along the minus strand of NC_059102.1, from coordinate 292,678,304 downwards.
TTAAGTTTTAAATGATGAGCCACTTTTATGTACCCAGAATACATCCTACTTCATTATCAAGTATAATTTTTATACATTATTGGATTAAGCTTTCTATTTGAGGATTTTATTAAACTTTTTTTCTTCCCTTTCTTTTCCCTTCTTTTCTTCTTTTTGTCTTTCTGCCTTTCTTTCCCTTTCTTTTCTTTCTTAACAACTAAGCCATCTCTCCAGCCCAATAAATAATATTTTATTTATTTATTTGCAAGCAGAGAAAGAGATAGAAGAGAGACAAACAGAGAGAATGGGTGTGCCAGGGCCTCTAGCCACTGCAAACTCCAGATGCATGTACCACCTTGTGTATCTGGTTTTACATAGGTACTGGGGAGTCAAATCCTGGTTGTTAGGCTTTGCAGGCAAGTGTCTTAACTGCTATGCCATCTCTCCAGGCCTAAACTGGTATAGCAAGGGGAGAGCTTATCACACTATACACATACCTATGGTCAGCAGTTCCACTCCTAAGTATTTACCCAAGAAAATGAAAATGAATATTCACAAAAAGAAAGTCAATGGCAACTTCATTTCTAATAGTCAAAATTGGAAACAAGCTCCAATGTCCATCAACAGGATTATGAATTAAAAATAACTATGGTATATTTATACAAATGATATTACACAGTAACTAAATGAAATGGTACTCATGCAAAACCACAAATCTCTAAACTACTAGATGAATTAAATTATTTATTTATTTGATAGAGAGAAGAGAGGGAGAGAGAGACTGGGCACAGTGTGGTGGTGTACATAATCTCAACACTCAGTAGGATCATGGTGAATTCAAAGTCAGCCTGATATTACAGAGAGAAACCCTGCCTTACCAAAAAAAAAAAAAAAAAATAGCAGGGCTAGAGGGATGGCTTAGCAATTAAGGCATTTGCCTGCAAAGCCAAAGGACCCAGGTTCAATTCCCCAGGTCCCATGTTAGCCAGATGCACAAGGGGGTGCAAGTGTCTAGAATTCATTTACAGTGATTGGGAGCCCTGGTGTGACCATTCTCTTTCTCTCTGTCTCTCTTTCTGCCCCTCTTTCTCTGTCAAATAAATAAATAAATAAAACAAAAATTTTAAAAAGCAGACTAAAAGATACATATAATATATAATTATTATGTGAGTTTCTTTTTCAATATTTTTAAAAATGCTACTTTTTACTTATACTCATGTATAAAAGGCTATATATATATATATTTTTTTTTACCGGAAGTCTCCCCTCTTTTTTTTTTTTTTTAAATTTTTATTTATTTATTTGAGAGTGACAGACAGAGAGAAAGACAGATAGAGGGAGAGAGAGGGAATGGGTGCGCCAGGGCTTCCAGCCTCTGCAAACGAACTCCAGACGCATGCGCCCCCTTGTGCATCTGGCTAACGTGGGACCTGGGGAACCGAGCCTCGAACCGGGGTCCTTAGGCTTCACAGGCAAGCGCTTAACCGCTAAGCCATCTCTCCAGCCCTAAAAGGCTATATTATCATGGAAATATATATACTTATATTAGAAACAGAATTCCATGACAAGTCATTTAAATTTTATAAAGGGGTTTGGGAGATAGCTTTGTGGTTAAGGCACCTGCCTGCAAAGCCTAAGGACCCAGGTTCAATTCCCCAGGACCCACATAAGCAAGATGCACAAGGGGGCACATGTGTCTGGAGTTCATTTGCAGCAGCTGGTTGCCCTAGCATGCCCATTCTCTCTCTCTCTTTCCCCCTCTGCTTCTTCTTCTCTCTCAAATAAAAATAAAATATAAAAAAAAACATTTTAGCTGGACATGGTGGGGCACACTTTCAATCCCAGCACTTGGGAGGCCAAGGTAGGAGAATCACCACGAGTTCAAGGCCAACCTGTGCTTACATTGTGAATTCCAGGTCAGCCTGGGCTAGAGCAAGACCCTACCTCAAAAAACCAAAAAGATATTTTTTTTTTCAAAAAAAGTTTTATAAAGAACACACAAACTATTGTTTCCGTAGCATTGGCCATAGGCAGCAAAGTAGGAAAAAATGTTATATTTTTTTCTTTCATTAAAGAGTGGCATTGTCTGAGAAGAATTAAATCCATTAGTAATATCTACTATATAATAATATCAACAAAGGAAAACTAGTAATCATACTGACTTTATTATTTTTCATACTGACTTTATTATTTTTACTAAATCGTTTTATCTTCCTCCCATTCAGTGCAAAGGGATAAAATACAATCTGGAGAACAGTGTACCCTCTGAGGCGCTCTTTCAGAGCTGGGAGGTCTATACCGGGAGCAGGCTCCTTGGAACAAGGGACTGTTTCATCCTGCTCCAGTCATATCAGGCACCTATACTAACGCCATGGCAACTGCAATAGAAAGAGCCATTTTGAAGTATCGCTAAATAAAAAAAGGACCTCACACAATAAAGAAAACAATTGATCTGTCTATAATGATAGAGCCTTCTTTAGCAAGAGGTGGATGAAAGTGTCACTGTGGCCTAAGTCTTGTTGGATGGATAAAGAAGACAAGATGCCCACCAAAGCTACTGCCAGGTTAACACCCTTCCCCAACTCTGATCAACGCCTCCAGTCTTTTCCAAGAAGACAGGCAGTCCTGTGTGGCGTTGTTGGTAGCTATGAAATTCGCCGCAATTCAACCAAACCATCTACTTTTATTTCTTGGTAACCTACATTTGCTCCCTCAGTCTATTGCAAGGGCAAAAGTTGAAAAGAAACCAGGTCTGAGAGCCCACCATGCAGCATGGCCAGTGGTCACGCTGATAACAGGGCCTCCAGCCCTGCCTGATGCCATAGCAAGGAGGTAAACTCTTCTCACACAGGAGCTGCTTGAGAGCATTGGCCACGATGAACCCTTCTCTCGCCGGATCCCTTTCCATGCCTGGGTGACCCTGCTGCCCAAATAGCTCCATTCCAGCTTCGAAGATTCCTGTCGGAGATAGAAACGTAGCTCAGTCAGCAGGGCTTGCCTAGCATGACGGAAGATTTATTTATTGTATAAGGTCCCCAGCACCCCATAAACCAGGTGCAGTGACACACTTCTGGAGCCCCAGCGCTCCAGAAGTGGAGGAGGAGGGGGAGGGGGAGGAGGAGGAAAAGAAGAAGAAGAGGGCTGGAGAGATGGCTTAGCCATTAAGCGCTTGCCTGTGATGCCTAATGACCCCGGTTCGAGGCTCGATTCCCCAGGACCCACGTTAGCCAGATGCACAAGGGGGCGCACGCGTCTGGAGTTCGTTTGCAGAGGCTGGAAGCCCTGGCGCGCCCATTCCCTCTCTCTATCTCTGCCTCTTTCTCTCTCTGCCTGTCGCTCTAAAATAAATAAAATAACAACCAAAAAAAAAATTTTTAATTAAAAAAAAAAAAGAAGAAGAAAAAAGGTTCTGTCAAGGCTGTCACACGACTTGTGGCACTGTCTGTCTTGTGTGATGTTCAAGAGCAGATTAATCGGTAGTGATAGAAACCAGAGCAAGATTGCCTGTAGAGGAAGGGACCTGGAGGAGGGCACCAAGAAGCTCATAGACATTCTGTCACTGTGGCCAGCACGGTAGAGAAGCAATTCAAAGGAGGAAAGGTTTATTTTAGCTCATGGTTTTTGCCCATGTTGTTTCTGGGCTTGTGGTGAGACAGAGAACTATGGCTGGGTGCAGGCTCCCACATGGCAGCTGGGGTCACAAGCTCATGCCACCAGGCCCAGCTAAGGTAGTCATTTTTGTTAATTATTTTTATTATTTATTTAGTGTGTGTGTGTGTGTGTGTGTGTGTGTGTGTGTGTGTGAATGCAGGTGTGCACATGCCACAACACACATGTGGAGGTGAAAGTGACAACTTTTGGGTAAGTTCTGTTCATCCCATTTTGAGGCTGGGTCTCTTGTAGTGCATCCCGCTTCATCCACAAGCTTCTGGGCAATTCTCCTGTCTTTGCACTCCCTTGTGTCATAGATCGACAGGGATTACAGAAGCCCACATGTGCTCCTGGCTTATATGGGGGGTCTGGGGATCTGAACTCATGTACTCAGAGTTGTAGTGACAAGTGCTTGATCCACTGAGCCATTTCCCCAGCCCCTTTACTCATGTTTTTGTCACAGTAACAAAAAAGTCTGACTAACACAGGAACTTTCTGGACATGGTGGAAATGTCTGGCAACTATTTTTTAGTGTATGGTTATTTGTGTAAAAAAAAAATGGGTTTTATACTGTATTCACACACGTATACATAATATACTTCAATTATTATCACACACCACCATCATCCTATTCTATCCCCCTTTACCCTCCCAGGGTCTCCTCATACTTCAAATAGGCCTACTTCTGAGTTCATGTCTTTAAAAAATTTAAGCTGGGTGTGGTGGTGCACATCTTTAATCCCAGCTCTTGGGAGGTAGAGAGAGGTAGGAGGATTGCTGTGAGTTCGAGGCCATCCTGAAACTACATAGTGAATTCCAGGTCAGCCTGGGCCAGAGTGGACCCTTGAAAACCAAAAAAAAAGAAAGAAAGAAAGAAAAAAATCTAGATTCTTCAAATGAGAGAAAAGATGATTTTTGCCTTTCTGAAGCTGGCTAATTTATTGACTATGATGATTTCCAGTTGTATTTATTTTCCTGAAATTGACGTGACTTCAATCTTTTTTATAGCTGAATTATATCACTTTTTTGTTTTGTTTTGTTTTGTTTTGTTTTGTTTTGTTTTGTTTTGTTTTGTTTTGATGAGGTGCTCACTCTATAGCCCAGGCTGGCCTGGAGCTCACTCTCTAACTTAGGCAGGCCTCTCATGACAGTCCTCCTGCCTCAGCCTCTCAAGGGTTGGGATAAGAGGCATGAGTCACCACACCTGGATTTTTAAAACATCATGTTTTCTTTATCCACTCATCCAGTGATGGGCTGATGCTAAAGCTTTGTTGTGAATAGTACTGCAATAAACATGAGTTTGCTGGTCTTTCTGCTGCATAGTAACTCTGACTCCTTTGAGATTATTACAGGAAAGAAATAGCAGGATCATATACTACTGTTCTATTTTTAGTTTGCTGAGAAACCTCCATTCGCATTTCCATAGTAGCTGAACTAATTTACATTCCACCAACAGTGTACAAATAGTTCCTCCCTCCTGAAATTCTCGTTAGCATTTGTTGTTGTTTGTTTTCTTAATGATAACCATTCTAACTGGGGTGAGACAGATTATCAGTGTAGTTTTGATTTGCATTTCCTTTACAACTAGGATGCTGAACATTTTTTCATGTATTTATTGGCCAAAAAAATGTCCTATATCTTTATTGGCATATTGGTTAGATTAGCATGTAACTCCATTAAAAACTCATTCAATTGTAAATTTAATATCTGCACATTTCACAGTATGTAAAATCTACCTCTATAACATAGAAATACAATAATAGGGCTGGAGAGATGGCTTAGCAGTTAAGGTGTTTGCCTGTGAAGCCTAAGGATCCAGGTTTGATTCTCCAGGTCCCACATAAGACAGATGCACAAGGTGGCACATGCATCTGGAGTTTGTTTGCAGTGGCTAGAGGCCCTGGCATGCCCATTCTCTCTCTCCCTCTCTCTAACAAATAAATAATATTAAAAAAGAAATACAATAATATATTTACCCTGTGTTAGATACTTTTCTTGTTGATGTGACAAAATACCTAACAGAAGCAATTTAAGGGAGGAAGGAATTATTTTGGCTTAGGGTTTGAGAGGTTAATCCATCATGGTGATGAAGGCATGGTGGCTCAGTTTTTTTTTGTTTTTTTTTTTTTTGTCAGTTTTTATTTATTTATTTGAAAGTGACAGAGAGAGAGAGAGAGAGAAAGAAACAGAGAGAGAATGGGTGCATCAGGGCCTCCAGCCACTGCAACGAACTCCAGACACATGCGCCCCCTTGTGCATCTGGCTAACGTGGGTCCTGGGGAATTGAGCCTGCAACCAGGGTCCTTAGGCTTCACAGGCAAGCGCTTAACAGCTAAGCCATCTCTCCAGCCCCTGGAGGCTGTTTTATGCTACAATTTGTTACATCTTATCAGACTAGGAAACAGAGGGAGCCCAAGCTGGAAATTGAGCCAGCCTATGACCCTGAAATGCCAGATGCACATGATGGTGCATGCATCTGGAGTTGGTTTGCAGTGGCTAGAGGCCCTGGTGAGCCCAGTCCCTCTCTCTCTCCCTCATAAATAAATAATAATGAAATATTTAAAATAAACAAATATAAAAGAATTATAGGTAGAAAACTATCAAGTGGAATCCAATAAAAGGTATCTGAATATCATATGTCCATGCACTGTCTCCAAAGTTGTTTCATTTAACTTCCTTGGAATATGCTTTGCAGGGCTCATTGTGTTCTGAATACACTTCTTGGCATCAGAGAGAAAAACCAAAAAGAAAAGAAACAAAAGCATGAACCATATGCTTTGCTTCAAAGATTGGGGCATGTTGTGGTTTGAATGTGAAATGTGGCCATAGGTTTATGTGTTTGACCGCCTGGTCTCCGCTGGCAGCACTGTCATGGAGGTTGTAGAAGATTAGGAAGCGGGCCTTCGCTGTAGGAAGAGGGTCACTCAAAGTCTGGCATTTCATCGAACCTGGGTCCTTAAGCTTTGCAGACAAGTGCCTTAACTGCTAAGCCATCTCTCCAGCCCTATTTTTATTTATTTATTTTTTTTATGAGAGAGAGCAAGAACTGGTGCACCAGGGCCTCCAGACACTGAAATCGAACTCCAAACATGTGCGCCCCCTTGTGTGCATATGCAACCTGGCTCTCTTGCATCACCTTGTGCATCTGGCTTATGTGGGATCTGGAGAGTTGAACATGGGTCCCTAGGCTTCGCAGGCAACTTCCTTAACCATTAAGCCATCCCTCCAGCCCCCTACATATAATTCATTATAGAGAAAGGGATCTAGGGGTGGAGAGGTGGCTCAGTGGTTGATGGCACTTGCTTGAGAAAGAGATCTTCCTTCTCTTTTTCTCTTAGATCATCAACATTTGCTCTAGTTTGAGGCAAGTTAACTTTCCTTGGCAGTCATGTAGATGAATGTGTGCATATGTGTGTGTGTGTGTGTCTCCATCATAAAATTAATCGTCTTGGATTGTTCTCCCTACTAGAAGTGTATACATTGACTATTTAAAAAATAATTTCACATGTCTTTAATACCAGCACACAGGCAGCCGAGGTAGAAGGAACAATGTGAGTTTGAGGCCAGCGTGAGACTACCATGTATGTTCCAGGTCAGCCTAGGCTAGAGTGAGACCCTGCCTCAAAAACACAAACAAACAAGAATCTTAGGGCTGGAGAGATGGCTTAATGGTTAAGCACTTCCCTGTGAAGCCTAAGGACCCCAGTTCGAGGCTCGATTCCACAGGACCCACGTTAGCCAGATGCACAAGGGGGTGCACGCGTCTGAAGTTCATTTGCAGTGGCTGGAGGCCCTGGTGTACCCATTCTCTATCTATCTATCTATCTATCTATCTATCTATCTATCTATCTATCTCTTTCTCTCTATCTGTCACTCTCAAATAAATAAATAAAAATAAAAACAAAAAATCTTACCATACAAAATATCAAAAAGCCAAACCAAAAAAATACAATCATAAATATACTCAAAAAAATACCTTTGGAGCCAGGCATGATGGCACATACCCTTAATCCCAGCACTCAGGAGGCAGAGGTAGGAGGATCACCATGAGTTTGAGGTCATCCTGAGACTACATGGTGATTTTAAGTCAGCCTGAGCTAAAGTGAGACCCTACCTCGAAAAGACAAAACAGACAAAAAACAAAAAAAAACCTTTTTTTGTTCAACTAACTTTTGAGATAATTTCTCCTTAGAAAGAAATGACTGAAATTTATTTCACATATATATTGTTTAATTTCATTCCTAAATTAAAATATTTTTAGGGCTGGAGAGATGGCTTAGTGGTTAAGCGCTTGCCTGTGAAGCCTAAGGACCTCAGTTCGAGGCTCGGTTCCCCAGGTCCCACGTTAGCCAGATGCACAAGGGGGCGCATATGTCTGGAGTTTGTTTGCAGTGGCTGGAGGCCCTGGTGTGCCCATTCTCTCTCCCTCTCTCCCTTTCTCTGTGTCTGTCACTTTCAAATAAATAAATAAAAAATGAACAAAAATATTTTTAAAAATTTATTAAGCATATTATGACAAGTATTTCTCCACTAGTAAATTTAAAGTTTTTGAAAATGAGCTGGGCATGATATTGTATGCCTGTAAGCTCACTTTTCAGGAGATGGAGGTGGGAGGGGGGGTCAGGAACTCAAAGTCATCCTCACCTACATAGTAAGTTCAAGACCAGCTCAGACTACCAGAGACCCTGCGCTCAGGTAATCAAAAGAGGGCTGGAAAGACGGCTTAGCAGTTAAGGCCTTGTCCAGGAAAGCCAAATGTCCCGGCTTTGATTCCCCAGGACTCATGTAGAGCCAGATGTACAAGGTGACACATGCCCATTCCCTCTTTATCTGTCTCTCTTCCCCTCACTAAAATAAATGAAATATTAAAAAAAAAGAAATTTTGTAAAAAGTTACTATGATATAATAAAAACACTTTTGAAGATAAAAAAAAATAATAATATAACTGGGACGAGAGAGATAATTTAGTGGCTAAAGGCACTCGCTAGCAAAGCTTACTGGCCCAGGTTCAATTCCCCGGTACTCACATAAAGCTGGATTCACAAAGTGGCACATACATCTGGAGTTCACTTGCTGTGGCAAGGAGGCTTTGATGCACCCATTCTCATTTTCTTTGAAATAAATTTTTAAAAAAATGAAAAAGCCGAACATGGTGGCACACACCTTTAATCCCAGCACTTGGGAGGCAGAGGTAGGAAGATTACTGTGAATTTGAGGCCACCCTGAAACTACAGAGTGAATTCCAGGTCAGCCTAGGCCACAGCAAAACCTACTTCAAAAAAACAAAGAGAAAAGAAAAAAATTATATTAGTATATAACTGTAACTCATTTGAGGCTAATGTGAAAAAGAAAATTTTCCTTCACTGTGCAACATTAAAATTATTTTTCAACACTAAAATATGACTTGAAAATATAATTCTGTTGTAGTGGGGGCATTATTTATTATTTTTGAGATAGTTCCCTTTTTTTTTTTCTTTTTTTTTTTTTTTTTTTTGTTTTTTTGAGGTAGGGTTTCACTCTAGCTCAGGCTCTCCTGGAATTCACTATGTAGTCTCAGGGTGGCCTCGAACTCACGGCGATCCTCCTACCTCTGCCTCCTGAGTGCTGGGATTAAAGGCATGTGCCACCACACCCGGCTTGAGATAGGTTCTTTATATAGTCTGAATTGGTCCCAAACTTGAACTTTCTATTTAGCTAAAGGAATTGATTATTTATTTTATGATCCTTCTGCATTAGCCTCTAGAGTGCTGAAGTTAAGGGCATGCACCACCTCTCCTGGATCCACTCAGTATTAGGGATCACACTCCGGGCTTCTCATGTGCTGTGAAAACACTCTACAAACAGAGCCACATCACCAGCTTTGAAAGGATAAATTTTTCAAGTTTCATTTAAAAGAAAGCAGATGGTAGACCAAAAAAAAAAGTGTTTCTGAATTCCATGAAATGTCTAAATTCCAGATGAGAATGGAGCATATGGGAGTGTGTAAGTGTTAATATTGACACACCACAGCTGTATTTTCAAGAATATTGTGCTTTAGATTAAGCAAATTTAGTCAGAAATCTTGAATCTTTCTGAAAATGAAAATAATTGCCTATCAAAAGCCAGAAGTTTCAACAACTTTCAGATTAAGAACTGGGGTCCTAGTTATTTTGAAAAGATATTTGGAAAACTTTGGCTCTAGCATAATGCTGGCTTTAAAGGAGACTTCTGAACTGCCTACAGGTAATGATTATTCCCTTTCAGGTGGAGGCCACATTCCTGTGCCCTGGCCACCACGGGATGGCCTTCCCTAAAACACATCTGGTTTAAATTCTGCCAGCTGTGATAAATCAGTGCACAGCAGACAGTCAGTGCAGGAGAATGTGTGCTTGCAGGCTTTCACTTCTACTTTCAGCCTCAGCAAGGATGAAGAGTTTTGTCTTAGTTTTGATAGTAAGGACAGGTCCCAAAACACATTCTATACTTACTTCATTCTTTGTGTTGTTGGGGATTAATTCCAATCCAGAGTCCTAAGCATGCTAGGCAAGTGTTCTACCACTGAGCTGTGCCCCAAGCCCCACAGAATATATCTTATGTCCCCAAGGCAATCAGCAGGCAATGAAAAGGGCCACAGTTGTGTCTGTGTGAATTTTGGAAATTATCCATTTCATGTAGCTGGGCTTCTTGTGAGAGCATTGTTTTTATCCAACATGTTTGGTAATTGAAGATTCTTATTGAAGTATAATGGCTATGTTCATTATTTGGAAATTCCTTCTTTTATTTGAGCCCAGATATTCAAAGCACCAAGTATCATTTTATGACTTACAGCAGACCCACCAATTATAAGAAGCCAATGTGAATAATTTGATGAAGAGTAAGTATGGATGTTCCCATGTGGTTATTCTGAGATGACTTATGCAGGTACTGAATTGTTTTAAGCCTCTGTTTCCTTTTTTTTTCTTTTCTTTATTTTTATTTCATTTTTTTAAATTTTTGAGGTGGGGTCTCACTCTAGCCTGAGCTAACCTAGAACCCACTTGGTAGCCCAAAGCTGGTTTTGAACTGGTTATATTCCAACTTCAGCCTCACAAGTGCTGGGATTCAAGGTGTGCGCCACTACACCAGGCTCTTAGCCTATATTTTCATTCATGGATGGATGGATAGATAGATAGATAGATAGATAGATAGATAGATAGATAGATAGATAGATAGATAATAGATAGATAGATAATAGATAGATAGATAGATAGATAGATAGATAGATAGATAGATAGATAGATGATAGAGGCAGATAGAATGGGTATGGTAGGTCCTCTTGCCACTAAAAATGAACTTCAGATACACACACCACCTTGTACATATGGCTTATAAGGAATTGCATGAGGAATTTACCCTGGGTCCTTAGGCATTGCAGGCAAGCACCTTAACTGCCAAGCCATCTTTCCAGCCCATGTTGTTTTTGTTTTTTGTTTGTTTGTTTGTTTGTTTTGAGGTAGAGTCTCAGTCTAGCCCATGCTGACCTGGAATTCACCATATGATTCCAGGCTGGCTTTGAACTCATAGCAATCTTCTTACCTCTACCTCCTGAGTACTGCAATTTAAAGGCATGCACCACCATTCCTGGCTAAGCCTCTGTTTTCAAATCCATGACATGATGATAATGGTGGTGAGACTGAGATGATGCTTATGAAACACAGAACAGCTCTTGACATGTGTAAGGCTGTTGGCTCTTAGCACAGTTGTGAACTTATGTACAACTCTTCTAATTTCCAGAATTAAAGCTGTACATGGAGGCCTGTGAGACATGCTATTGCTTAGTATGCAGTTAATAAGAGGCATGGGGAGGGGGCCTGTCTCCCCCATGTTAGCGCTGGGTTCCTTGAGGATGGGCTTTATGCCTTAGGTCTCTTTGAAATACTGTATCTGGTTATTTCTAGACTCTTTTTCCTTTATTTTAAATATTTTATTATTATTTATTTGACAGAGTGAGAGAGAGTGGGGAAGAGAGATAATGGGCGCATCAGGACCTCCAGCCACTGCAAACGAACTCCAGACACATGCACCACCTTGTGCATCTGGCTAATGTGGGTCCTGGGGAATCGAACCTGGGTCCTTTGGCTTTGCAGGCAAATGGCTTAACCACTAAGCCATCCCTCCAGACCTTTTTCTTTTCTTTTAAATTTTTCAAAAAATGTGTATGCATGTCCATCTGTGCCTGTGGAGACCAGAGGACACTTTTAGATGTTGTTCCTCAGGAATGCCACCTTTCCCTTTTTTGAGTGAGTCAGTGAAGGGCTTGGATCTCACCAATTAGACTAGACTGGTAGGCACTGAGCCCTAGGGTTCTGCCTATCTGCCTCCCCAACACTGGAATTACAGACATGTCCCATGGCACCAAGCATTTTATGTGGGACACTTTTTCCCTGTGGAGACATGAACACATGGTCTTCACCCCAAGTAGGGCTAAGATGGCAGACCAAAGTACAAATATGCCAATACCAGTTCGGTAAACCAATGTGCATATTTCAGTTATTTACAGGACATAGAGAGGAGTTATTTATAGGAATGTGAGGCACCCAAAACAGCCACTTTGATGGGAACCTCTGTGTCAATATATTAATCCTCAGATGTCGCTCCCTCAGCCAAAGGTTGAGGGCTTCCTTACAGAGCACGGGGACCCCAGAGCAGCTGCACCACAGAGAAGACTCATCCTGTGCTGGATGACTCCCTCCCAGTGGCCACATTAAGGAACTCCTTTTGTCCCTGCTCTGGAGTATGAAGACTCCAAACAGTACTTCAGTGGGACTCATGATTACCCCAGAGGGTGTTCCATCCTCAGCTTCCAGGTGAGGACTTACAGAGCAAGGAGACCCCAGACCTTTAGTGAGGTCACTATGGTGATTACTCCAACAAATGGTCTTCCCTCAGTGTCAGGATGAGGGCTTATTTAAAGGGCACCAGACCACAAAGAAGCACTTTAATGAGTCTCAGGGTGAGGGCCTACAGAGCGTGGATACTCCAAAGAAGCATTTCAGTGGGACTCATTATCTTGGGATTGCCCTAACAGATTTTCTTCTCTCAGTCTCAGGTTGAGAGCTAACAGCATAGAGACCCCCAAGCAGTACTTCAGAGGAGCTCACTATGTTGAATTCCCCAGCAAAAACTCTCCCCTCTTGAAGGTTTACTTATAGAGAACAAGAGCCCAAAGCAGAATTTACCTGAGTATGTCCAGATTACCACTGTGAATGCTCCTCCCTCAGTCCTGGATGACAGTTTACAGAGCATGAAGACTCCACACAGCATCTGTAAGGTCACTATGTCAGGATTCCCCCTATACAGAGCACAGGACCTGAAAGCACTCCTACAGTGGGGCTTACTAGGTTGGGATTGTCCCTGCAGATACTCCTTCCTCAGTCTAGGGTTGGGAGTTTACTTACAAAGAATGGGATTACCTCCTCAGACACTCCTCCCTCAGCCTAAGGATGTGAGTTTACTTACAAAGAATGGGATTACCCCTGTGGTTACTCCTTCCTCAGTCTAGGGATGGGAGTTCACTTACAAAGAATGGGATTACCCCCTCAGATACTCCTTCCTCAGTCTAGAGATGGGAGTTTACTTACAGAGAATGGGATTACCCCTTCAGATACTCCTTCCTCAGTCTAGGGATGGGAGTTTTCTTACAGAGAATGGGATTACCCCCACAGTTATTCCTTCGTCAGTCTACATATGGGAGTTCATTTACAGAGAATGGGATTACCCCTACAGATACTCCTTCATCAGTCTAGGGATGGGAATTCATTTAACAGAGAGAAACCAGTGTGGCTGGTTATGTCAGGATTACACCCATGGATACTTCTCCCTTAGTCTTGGGGTGAGGAGCTACAGAGTAATGAGACTCCAAAGAAGCATTTCAGTGGAGCTCATGATGTGGGGATTACACTAGCAGATATTCTTCCCTCAACCTCTAGATGAGGGCTTACCTCTTGAGCACAAGACCCCAAAGCAGCACCTCAGTGGGATCACTATGTGGACACTACCCCTGTAGGTACTCCTCCCTCAGTCTATAGCAAAGGAATTACAGAGCATGGAGACTCCAAAGCAGCAGTTCAGTGGGAACCTGTGAGGATGACCACCACCACCCCCCACCCCCGGCATGTTTTCTTCCTTTGGAATAGGCGTAAGGGACAGCAGAGCATGAATAGGGTCCAGAGAAACACTTCAGGGAAGCTCAGTATGTCAGGATTTCCCAAGGAATGCTACACCCTTAGCCTCAAGGTGGAAGCTTAATTTCAGAACATGAGAGCCCAAAGAGAACTCAACTGGGGCTACTATGCTCTGATTACCATAGCAGGTTGTCCTCCTTCAGTCTTGGAGAAAGGGCGATTCCAAAAGAGCACTTCAGTGGAGCTCACTATGTCCGGGTTACCTCAGGGAAGCCTTCCTTCAGTCTCAGGATGAAGGCTTGCTTGCAGAGCATGAGGCCCAAAGCAGAACTGCAGTGGAGTTCACTGAGTCTGGATTATACACCAGCAATGCTCCTCCTAAGTTTTGGAGGGCTTACTTATAGAACATCAGACCCCAAACAAGCACTTCAGTAGGACTATGTCAGGATTACCCGCCCCCCAGGTTCTCTTCCCCCATCACAGGATGAGGGCTAACAGAGCATGGAGACTCCAGAGAAGCACTTCAGGGGGCTCACTATGTCAGGATTGCCCTTCCCCCAGATTCAGATTCTCTTTCTCCATCACAGGATGAAGGCTAACAGAGCATGGAGGCCCCAAAGAAGGCCTTTAGTGGAGCTATGTTGGAATTATGCCAGCAGATGCTCCCCCCTCAGCTTTGAGGTGAGGGCTTACTTTCAGAGCCTTAGTCCCTAAGCAGCTCTTCACTGGGACTCACTATGTGGGGATTACTCCAGAGAATGTGTCTTCTTCCTCGGTTTCAGGGCAAGGGCTTACTTACAGAGACTCCAAAGTAACCACATCAATGGAGCTCATTGTCCCCTGATCTTTTAGCCCTCCATCTCTCCCTCAGGTCAGGAGACCTCCTGCCTCATTGGATATAGCTGGCACAGGGAAAGCTGAGGTCTCAGGTGGGAGTCTGATGACCCTCCCCAGCACCCTCTTTCCTGTGCTGTCCCAGATGCTTTTTTAAAAATATTTTTATGGGCTGAAGAGATGGCTTAGCAGTTAATGCACTTGCCTATGAAGCCTAAGGACCCAGGTTCAATTTCCCAGTAACACATGTAAGCCAGATGCACAGGGGGCTCATGTATCTGGAGTTCGTTTGCAGTGTCTAGAGGCCCTGGTGTGCCATTCTCTCTCTCTCTCTCTCTCTCTCTCTCTCTCTCTCTCTCTCTCTCTCTCTCTCTCTCTTTCTCTCTCTCTCTCTCTTAAATAAATTTTAAAAAGTATTACTTATTTGCAAGCAGAGAGAGATAGGAAGAAGAGAGACAGAGAGAATGGGCACTCCAGGGTCTCTAGCCACTGCAAACAAACTCCAGAAACATGTGCCACTTTGTGCATCTGGCTTTATGTATGTACTGGGAAATTGAACTCAGGTTGCCAGGCTTTTGCCTTAACCTCTGATCCATCTCTCCAGCCTCCAGCTGCTTCAAAATAGTTTACTTATTTCAATGGGGAGGAATTTTGCTGCACAACATAGGCCAACACAGACCTCTTGCTGTGAGGCCAACAAGCCTTTCGAGCCACATTTGGGGCGATGTTAACATTTTCTAATTCTAGTATTACATAATATTGTTCAAGCTTTTTATGGTGATCTCAAAGGGTCTTCAAATAAAAGTTCCTTGGATGAGAGGTGTATAAGTTGGAAAATTAGATTTTCAACCTAAAATTAGAGTCATTTCCAGAAATCATGTGCTAAATCAGTGGCAATTTTTTGAAGGAGTGGTAAGGATACTAGCCAGCAGCTTCAGATATTTTCCCTGGAGACAGATATAAATTAGCAGAACAGAGTCCCAAGATAATAATATAGGCCCCTGAACTCTTTTGAAAAACTGCAATTTGAAGGAACTATAATTATTGATTAGTCTCTGTTTAGTCTAAATTATTAGATAGGGTTAGGAATGTTTGGGGGAATGAAGATTAAGGTCTAGTAATAAATTGTGCTAATGCCTGATTTTCAGGGCTAAATGTATAATCAGAGCTCTCAAAACTAAGAATTTCAGAGACCTAGTTTTCCTGTTTTGGTTGATAATGCCTAATTTAGAATAGCTGTTTTCTTTACCATGCTCCTTCTGTTAACAAATACAAAAGTGGGATCATCTGGTATATATTGCTGAGTAATTTGGTTTTAATTTAAACTATGAGCTGGGCATGGTGGTACACACCTTTAATCTCAGCACTCGGGAGGCAGAGTGGTGGATCACTATGAGTTCAAGTCCACCCTGAGACTACATAGTTAATTTCAGGTCAGCCTGGGCCAAAACCCCAAAAATGAAATAAACTATGTCTTAATATCTGCCTATGTCAGATTTTAAGGTCTATATTATTCATTTTGACTGCTTTATGGTATAATACACATGTGTTTATACAAAAATATGGGGGTTATAGTTTTATACAAACATGAGCAATACAGTATTTTAATTTTTATTTACTTATTTTTGTGTATGTATGAATGTGTGTGTATGAATGTGTGTGTATGAATGTGTGTGTAGAGGTCAGAGGTCAATGTTGGGTGTCTTCAATCACTCTCCAATTTTTTTTTTTTTTTCGTTTATTTGAAGTAGGATCTCACTGTAACCTGGGCTGACCTTGAACTCACTCTGTAGTACCAGAATGACTTTGAACTCTTGACCATCCTTCTTCCTCTGCCTCCCAAGTACTAGGATTAAAGGCATGTGCCACCACACCCAGCTGCCCTAATTTTTTGAGACAGGGACTTTCATTTAACCTGGAGCTCAACAATTCAGCTAAATTCCCAGAGGTACAAGCAGGCACTGCCGGGCCTGGCTTTTTTTTTTTTTTTTTTCAGTATTTAAAAGGAGGATAATAGAAACCTAATCTATTTTCTTTTTAATTTATTTGAGAGAGAGATACAAAAATAGGCAGGGGGAGAGAGAGAGAGAGAGAGGGAGGAAGGGAGAGAGAGAGAGAATGGGTGCACCAGAGCTTCCAGCCGCTGCAAACAAACTCCAGACGCGTGTGCCCCTTGTGGACCTGGCTTAGGTGGATCCTGGCAAATCAAACTGGGGTCCTTTGGCTTTGCAGGCCTGGCTTGTTCACATGGGTACTAGGGGTTGAATTCGGGTCCTCCTGTTCGCTCAGCAGGTACTTTACTACTGAGCCATTCCCTTACCCCATGATATAAGATTTGACATCCATGTACATTGTCTCTTTGCACACTTGTTTGCAAGTGTTTTGCTGCTGTTGTTACTACTCTTTGTGTTTTAGAAACAAGGTCTCATGTAGCCCAGGCTGGCCTCAGGTTCTATATGTAGCTGAAGATGACCTTAAACTTCTGATTCTGCTGCCGCCACCTTCCACGTGCTGGGATTGCAGGTGCGCACCACCATGTTCAATTTTATGGGATACTGGGAGTTGAACCCAGGACTTGTGCATGCTAGGCAAGCACTCTGGCCTCCCTAACCCGAGCCCTTAGGTACTCTGACATAAAGCTTCTTAGGCATAATCCCTACTACCAGATGTTAGGTTACAGCCTTGTTCTGTGACTAGTGTATAAGGTAGGGGAAAAGGGTAGGAGGAAGTTGGGGGTCATGTAGGAAGAAAGGAAAACTTCTAGTCATTATATCAGTGTTCTCTTTTCTTGGCAAGAATTACATAGTCAGACCATCGTCCTTCTCAGGCCTTTGTGTGCTCTGATCCAGCAGGTGTATAACACAGCCCTTATGCTTAACACCACTCCCTGTTTCAGAACACTGAATCCATTCCTTGCTCTGCTTCTCTACCAAATTATTAACCTGAGGATATCTCTGCGGTCACGGATGGCCATGGCAAGTCGAACGCTGTGTTCCTTGGTCTGAGGCAACAGTGAGCAGCCATCCAAATCTGTGCAGCATCTCACATTGTGCTTTTCCTACGGCCCTCTGAGCACTTGGCCTTTTACTGGATAAGCAAAGCTAGTCCACAGACACGGAATATTCCTGTCAAGGCCAACTTGTTCTTCTCAGGGACGCTGGCACCGGCCGGACTTGCTGGCTACATTCAGGGCTTTTCCACCAGGGAATCTGCAATGTAGCCATCTGTGGCTGTCTTTCTTGCCGGCTCGCAGAATAGATCTGACGGGTGCCGCGTGCCTCAGAGGGTGCAGAACAAACAGGTCTACTCAGCCTATCTCTGCACTGCTGTAGGATTCTCATCCTCACAGAGGCATCACCTAATAGATTAGATTTCTATTGCCCTCCTTTAAAAAATATTTTATTTATTTATTTATTCAAGAGTGAGATGAGGCAGAGAGAGAGAGAGAGAGAGAATGGGTACACCAGGGCCTCTAGCCACTACAGACGAACTTGAACTCCAGATGTGTGCGCCACCTTGTACATCTGGCTTTATGTGGGTACTGGGGAATCAAACCTGTGTCCTTTGGCTTTACCAGCAAGTGCCTTAACAGGCAAGCCATCTCTCCAGCCCTATTGTCCTCTTTTTTGTATGGCAAGACCATTAGTCACTGTCACTTTAATTTTTATTTATTTATTTTTGGGTTTTCGAGGTAGGGTCTCACTCTAGCTCAGGCTGACATGGAATTCACTATGGAGTCTCAGGCTGGCCTCAAACTCACAGTGATCCTCCTACCTCTGCCTCCCAAGAGCTGGGATTAAAGGCATGCACCACCACGCCTGGCTTCACCGTCACTTTAGATTTTCACATGTCAGTGAAAATCTAAAAGACAAGGTTTTTGTTGCTTTGTTTTGTTTTAATGTCACTATCCAAGTCTTCTATCACTGTTAAGAAAACAGCATGCAGTTCAGCCCACCAAGTTTGGCTTGTTTTCATCTTCTTTGATCAGGGTCATCCTTCCAAACGGGCTGTTATCTGTTCACCTTGTAACTACCAAATCCAAACCTCCAAGTTCTTCGTCCTCAGCTTAGAGCTGCTTGGTGGGCACTGCAGACCCCAGCAGTACCCTGTGTGGTTCCAGAAGCAGAATAAGGGGGAAAGCGGCTCCCTGCTTATGAGTGTCTCCTTGTGGTCCTCAACTAGCCCATTCCTGGAGAAATCATTTCCATTTTATTATGAAACAGTTCTGGGCCCTGCTATCCCCTTTAGAGTGATTCTCCAGCGTCACCCAAGATAGCACAGGCTTCCAGATTATGGTGTCCTTCATTCAAAGGGCTAGTGTCCATTAATGTCATACGGCCAGGACACAAGTGCCTCCCACATGGAGACTCGCTAGTAGCTATAGCTGGGCAGCACTTGCAGGCTTTACCCACAAGCTGTAGCCCAGGCTCCCCACAGAGCTTTAATCAAAGAATTTGCCCATACCAGCACTCTAGCTAGCTTCCACTCTGAACTGAGATTGAGTTATCTGACAGACGTCTATTTAGCATGTCCAATGAATATTGCTTGAAGGGTGGATTTCAATGTCTTCTCTTTTGCAATGCTAGGGAGGTAAAGCATTTTCCAGCCAGATATGATACAGTATTTAGCTAAAGGAAACCCAGCCTCATTACATAAAGTTTTGTTTGAATATTACAGTCTTTGTAATACTAATAGCTCTTAACCTTTTTCTTTTTTTGGGAGGGGTGCTTTTAAGGTAGGGTCTCACTCTAGCCCAGGCTGACCTGGAATTCACTATGGAGTCTCAGGGTGGCCTTGAACTCACGGCCATCCTCCTATCTGCCTCCTGAGTGTTGAGATTAAAGGCATGTACCACCACACTCGGCTCCGTTTTCTTTTTTATTGATTTATTTTAATGTGTACCATGGTGCGCACCTGGAGGTCAGAGGACACCTTGGAGGTGTCTGTGCTTTTGTGGCAAGGTCTCATGCTGCTCAAAACAAGTTGCCAGCTAGCAAACAAACAGCACACTGGCTGGCTCTCCAGCTTCGGATTCTCCTGGCTCTGCCTCCCACAGTAGGATGTTGTAGGCACACTGGGATCACAGATGCATGTGCCACTTTGCATCCGGCTTTATGCATATACTGAGCAATTAAACCTGCTCTGCAGGCTTTGCAAGTAGATGCCTTTAAATGCTGAACAATACTCCTAACACACTCTTTTTAGTTATATTTTACTTTTTAAAAAATATTTTTATTTATTTACTTACTTGAGAGAGAGAGAGAATGGGCGCACCAGGGCCTCAGGCCACTGCAAACAAACTCCAAATGCATGTGCCACCTTGTGCATCTGGCTTTACTTGGGTACTGGGGAATCAAACCCAGGACCTTGGGCTTTACAGGCAAACACCTTAATTGTTAAGCCATCTCTCTAGCCCTCCTTTTTTTTTTTTTTAGTTAGTATCTCATATACCCCAGACTGACCTCAAACTGTCTCTTTCTCTGAGGATGGCCTTGATTGAGCTTCTGATCCTCCTGCTTTTACCCCTTCAATGCTGGAAATATAGGAGTGCCCCTCCACACCTGGTTTATGTGGTGCTGGGGATTGAAGCTAGGGCCTCTGGCATACTAGGCAAACCCACTGCCAACTGAGCTACAACTTTAGCCCCAGACCCTTTGTTTTTAGCACTTCAATTTCCATTCTTTTCATTTCCTTTTTCTTTTCTGGCACTGGGGATTGAGCCCCAGAACCTCATGCTTGCTAAGCATACACGTTACTACCAAGTGCTACACTCTCACCTCTATCCCATTTACTACTTATTTATTTACAGCATCTTTGAGGTAGGGTCTCACTCTGGTCCAGGCTGACCTGGAATTAACTATGTAGTCTCAGGATGGCCTTGAACTCTCGGCGACCTTCCTACCTCTGCTGGGATTAAAGGCACGCTTTCCATTTGGTAATTCTTTTTAAAAATATTTTTCTTTATTTATTTGCCAACAGAAAGAGAGAGAGAGAGAGAGAGAGAGATTGAGAATGGGAGCACCAGGGCCTCTTGCCACTGCAAATGAACTCTAGACATATGTGCCACTTTGTGTATCTGTCTTTACATGGGTGCTGGGGAATCAAACGCAGGCCTCAGACTTTGCAAGCAAATAAATACCTTTAACCAGTGAACCATCAAAGCCCTCTTTTAATTCTTTTTTTTTTTTTTTTTTGTTTTGTTCTTCAAGGTATGGTCTTGATCTAGCCCAGGCTGGCCTGCTGACCTGGAACTTACTATGTAGAATCAGGGTGGCCTCAAACTCACAGTAATCCTCAGACCTATGTCTCCCAAGTGCTGGGATTAAAGGCATGCGCCACAATGCCTGGCTTATCTTTACTTTTTAAAAAACATTTTTATTTATTTATTTATTTAAGAGAGATTAGTATGGATGTACCAGGGACTCTTGCCACTGCAAATAAACTCTAGACACATGTGCCACATTGTATGTGGATACTCAGAATTCAAATCCAGGCAGCACGCTTTGCAAGCAAGCACCTTTAACTGTTGGGCCATCTCTCTAGCCCAATTCCATCTTTATAATTTTTTTTTCTTTACTCTATTTACTTTATTTTATTTTATTTGAGACAGAGAGAAAGAGGATGAGTATGGATGCACCAGGGCCTCTTGCCACTGTAAAAAACCAAACCAAACAAACAGAAAAACTCCAGAAGACATGCACCACTTTGTGTATCTGGCTTTACGTAAGTATTGAACCCAATTCATCAAACTTTGTAAGCACGTGCCTTTAACCACTGAGCCATTTCTCCAGCCCTATACTCACATTCTTCCTTTTTTTTTTTTTTAAGGTAGGTTACGTAGGGTGTCACTTCAGCCCAGGCTGACCTGGAACTCACTGTAGCTTGAGGCTGCCTCAAACTCAGAGTGATCCTTCTACCTCTGCCTCCTGAGTGCTGGGATTAAAGGCGTGTACCACCACACCTGGCTGCTATTTATTTATTTTATTTTATCTTTGGCATGTGTGTGTATGA
This sequence comes from Jaculus jaculus, assembly GCF_020740685.1. Taxonomy (NCBI): domain Eukaryota; kingdom Metazoa; phylum Chordata; class Mammalia; order Rodentia; family Dipodidae; genus Jaculus; species Jaculus jaculus. The sequence continues at coordinate 292,656,687 of NC_059102.1, read as the reverse complement.
TATTTGTGTGTATATGTTCCTATGAGTGTAAAGGCACGTGTGCTACAGTGCATATGTAGAAGTTAGAGGACAACTTCACGTGGTGATCCTTGCCTTCCACCTTGTTTGAGGCAGGATAATAACTGGCTGTTCGCTGATTCCCAGGCTATTCTACCTCTGCCTCCCTCTTTAGAAAAAAAAAAAAAAAAATGAGGTAAGGGATCACTATTCCAGGTTGGTCTTGAACTCACAGTGATCCCCCTACCTTGGCTTCTCAAGTGCTGGCATTAAAGGTGCCACCATGTCTAACACCTCCCTGCTTCCCTTAAATGCACTGGAATTACAGAAGCTTACACTATGGTATCTGGCTTTAGTGGGTTCAGGGATCCAAATTCATGCTGTGTGATAAACCTTTTATCCACTGAGCCATCTGCCCAGCCCCACATTATTTCTAAATCATCTGGGATAAATCCTTTGACTCCTTCCACTTGCCTTTTCCCATTCTTTTGTTATGTGACTTAATGCTTTCATCAGCATCTGTAAGATCTATGAGGAGATGCTGGGAAAGTATATTTACAAAGGCTTCTTGAACTGTTTTTCAATGTTGCCTCAGCAAGGCTTTGATCAATGTGTACACCCTTAGCCACAGCATTTACCATAATCTGGATGAATACCCTGGCCATGTTAAAGCTAGCCCCAAAGCCATATGGCTTGTATATAATACATATAATCTACTTTTATCTTGGAAGTTCTAAACTGTTAAAAGAGAAAATTACAGCAAATGCAGTTTTGCAAATTTTAATTGGGTTTATTTGCCAGTTCTCAAATCAAGCAGCAGTCTGGACCAAAAAGGCTCAGAATGCTCCATTCCACCACTTGAGCAGGTTATATTTATAGCCAGAAGAAAGGAAATGGTGTACAAAATATGGAAATGAGGTACAAAAACAGCCCAACTGCATACAGCTTTCCTTGGTCCTATTTGAACATGGTCTGAATAGTTGGCTACTTGTAATTGGTTGAGGCTCAGCTACTTATAGGAACAGGTAGCAGGGATTAAGGAGATGACTCAGTGGTTGAAGGCACTTGCTTGCAAACCTGCCAGCCCAGGTCCAATTCCCCAGTACTCACATGAAGCCAGATGCGCAGAGTGGTACATGCATCTGGAGTTTGCAGTGGCAGAGGCCATGGCACACTCACACATATTCTCTCTCTCTCTCTCTCAAATGAAATTTTTTAAAGTACAGCAACAATAGGTCAGGTGTAATGGTGCATACCTTTAATCCCAGTACTAAGGAGGATCATCATGAGTTCAAAGCCAGCCTTTGCTACTGAGTGAGTTCTAGGTCAGCCTAGGCAAGACTGAGATGCTGCCTCAAAAATATAAAAAGCAGGCTGGAGAGATAGCTTAGCAGTTAAAACATTTGCCTGCAAAGCCAAAGGAGCAGGTTCAATTCCCCAGGATCCATGTAAACTTGATGTACACAGACGCACATGTGTCTGCAGTTCATTTGCAGTAGCTATTGGCATACCCATTCTCTCTCTCTCAAATGAATAAATTAAATTTAAAAATATTTTTTAAAAATACAAAAAAAAGAGTAGGTAAGAGGCCATTTACACATCAGAGTTAGGTTAGCATGCCCTATGTGTAGAGAAACGTTTAAATAAAATTAAAGTATGTATACAGGAAACATTAGGCAAAACTTAACAGGGCCATGCCTCTTCTCAGGGTACACACTTTCTTAGGCCTTGGCCCAATCCACAATTTGGCTGTCCCCTCAGGAAATAGCCAGGTCAGATCCTTCTGAGGTAGGCAAGCATAGGGAACAGGTCAATAATCTGGAATATCACTTGGCCTGGGCAGTAAGCAAACAGACCTTTTTCCTAACAATGCACCTAGCTGCCTACTGGCAATCAGGAACCCCCTGCATTAATAGCTGTACATAAACCTTGCTCTAAACGATGGACTAAGTGGCAATCCTCCCCTCAGTGACCATTAGCAATGTCTATTTTGTGGCCAATTTCTATTCAAATATGTTTCAAGATATATCTGGGATCAAGAGAGCGAGTGCCATGCAGCCTAGACTAGTTTTGATTACATGCACAGTAAGACAAACTGTGTCCTTTAAATAAGTTTTTACTATCTTGTGCCTATGTGTAATTGGACATACATATGACTAAAACCAGATGCATCATGGGAAGAAGGGATATGGGCCATAAAGGGAAAGGTTATATAGCCCAAACCTGTCAATAAAAGGAGAGACTCACCCAAATTATACCCTTAGCAACCAGCTTCTCCTTCCCCTGGCTCCCACAAAGAGTAGTCCCAGGCATCTTACCTGGGGTTCTTGAGTACTTTCCCACTTAGGTGGGCTGCCATATATAAACATTTTGCTCTGAATAAAGTTTTTGTTGCTTTACTTTTTGAGTGCATCTTTTTCAAGTCTTTGCATAAGGCACCAAGAACCTGGAAATACCCAGAAAGACACTACCAGTAACACTCCTATGGTGTCAATCTAAAAGGTAAGTTGAGATACAGCATGTCTGAGACCAGAGACTTTATTTGAGCTCAAACGAGTATAGTTCAAAGTAGGCCAAGACAAGGAATGAATTGGTTGGCAAGTAGCTAAGCACTGATCGTGTAGAAAAGGAGATAAAGATAACTACATAGGGGGCTGGAGAGATGTCTCAGTGGTTAAGGCATTTGCCTGCAAAGCCTGAGGACTGGGACTTGATTCCCCAGTAGCCACATAAAACCAGATGCACAAGGTGGCACATGCAGGGTGCATGTGTCTGTGTCTGGAATTTGTATGGAGCATCTAGAGGCCCTGGCACACCCATTTTTTTCTCTATCTGCCTCTTTGTGTTTTTTTTTTCTCTCTCATAAATAAATGAGTACAAGTTTTATATTGTAGAAGATTCCACATGCTTGCGCTGCAAGGTCACTGAGAAATCAGCTGGAGCTGAGCTAAAAACCTCCTCCCTGTAGAACAGCTGACAGAAAGCTGGAAAAAGCTATGTTGCATGCAGCTCCATGGGAGAGGGAGAAGTCATCAGTGGAGGCAAACAACAGTGGACACTGCAAGCCTTAAGTTTGGCCAGCCAGGCCATATGACCCAACAGGTGCAATAGTGGCACGTCTGTTACGGGGGGAACCAACTGTTCACTAATTGGACTCAAGGCCGGCTGCACTGGAGAGAATACATGCCTGGTACTGAAAACCTGTGATGGGGTGGTAATGAGCCCTAGGGGTGTAACATCTGCCAGTGCCTAGTAAATGCATATGTTAGGCTCACCAAACTACCCAGTAAGCACTTTTCTTAATGTTCATACTCATATATTAATACTACTCTCACTTTTAGGTTAAAGAAGCTTCTCTTTTCAGATGGCAGTGGCCTCTGGGATGACTCAAAAGGCACCATCATGCTGATAAGAAGTGACAGAGGAGTGACACTACCTACAAAAGACCCTCATAATAGGAGGAAAAGATGATGACATCTAAATAAAAAAGAGACTAATTGAAAGGGGGAGGGGATGTGATTGAGAGTGGATATGTGAAGGAGAAAGTGTGGAAGGGGAGGGAATTATCATGGTTTATTGTCTATAATTATGAAACTTGTCAATAAAAAAGACAAAAAAGATAATTACATAGAAAACAGATTCATAGTATCTTTCAGATTTGAGGAGTCAAACCAGGAGTATGAAAAGTGGGCTGGGCGTAGTGGCGCACACCTTTAATCCCAGCACTTGAGAGGCTGAGGTAGGAGGGTCACTGTGAGTTCGAGGCCACCCTGAGACTACATAGTGAATTCCAGGTCAGCCTGAGCTAGAGTGAGACCCTACCTCAAAACAAAAACAAAAAAACAGGGTTCAAGGCCACTCTGAGATTATATAGTGAATTCCAGGTCAGCCTGGGCTAGAGAGAGACCCTACCTTCAATTTTCCCATATGTGTATATATATATATATATATATATATATACATACATATATTCCCATATGTGTATGTATATATATATATATATATATATATATATATATATATATATATATATATATAATTCCCATTGCCTTCTTTTGTATTTCCCCCACCCATTCCCTTCCACTGACACCCTTTATTCCAAGTAATTTGTTCTCTACTTTGATGTCATATTTTTTCCTCCTCCATCCATGACAGAATGTGAATGGGTCCAATATTGCACAGGTCTTGTGCAGATAACAGCAGTCACTTTGAGGTCATGAATGCAATAGTCCCTTTCATGTAAGGAAGACAGTGTTCCAAAGCACTCCTCCCTACGTTCTGGCTCGTACATTCTGCCCAGAGGGAAGACAGCGCTGTGTTCCCAGAGCCTTGAAGGAGATAAATGTCTCATTTAGTGCTGAGCACACATATTCTCAGCACTTCGACTAGTATTGCATCTGCTCTAATTCTTTCCTGAAAATATTTCTATGACCTGCATCAGATGAAAGTTTAAATATGAAATTTTTAAATGCCCACAAAGGCATTTTGTGTTAACTGTAACTTGATTTAAATATTTTGAACTTGAGCTGGGCGTGGTGGTATACACCTTTAATCCCAGCACTTGGGGGGCAGAGGTAGGAGAATCACCGTGAGTTCAAGGTCACTCTGAGACTACATAGTGAATTCTAGGTCTGCCTGAGCTGGAGTGAGACCCTACCTTGTAAGATATATATATCTTCACCTGCACTTCCCTCTGAGATTGTCTTTCCTTCTTTTTCAGAGCAGTTTTTATGGAGTTCTGAGTTTCAACCACAATTTGCTTTCTTCTCTTTTGGGTTTTTCTGTTTGTTTTTTTATTTGTTTATTTAATTGAAAAAGCAGCAGAGAGAGAGAATGGGTGAGTTAGGGCCTCCAGCCACTGCAAACGAACTCCAGACAGGTACGCCCCCTTGTGCATCTGGCTATCTGGCTATCGTGGGTCCTGGGGAATCAAGCCTCGAACCAGGGTCTTTAGGCTTCACAGTCAATCTTCACTTTACTAAGCCATCTCTCCAGCGCCCCCTTTTTTGAGGTGTCATTTCATTTTAGCCCAGGCTGACCTGGAATTTTCTATGTAGTCTCAGGGTGGCCTCGAACTCACGACAGTCCACCTACCTCACCTCCCAAGTGCTGGGATTAAAGGCATACACCACCAATTTTCTTTTCTTTTTTACTATTCTATTTATTTATTTGACAGAGAAAGAGAGGGAGAGAAAGAGAGAGAGAATGGGCACCTCAGGACCTCCAGCCACTGCCCCCTGTGCATCTGGCTAACGTGGGTCTTGGGGAATCCAGCCTCAAACCGGGGTCCTTAGACTTCACAGGCAAATGCTTAACTGCTAAGCCATTTCTCCAGCCCCCCCCACCACTTTTTTTGAGGTAGGGTTTCACTCTAGCCCAGGCTGCCCAGGAATTTACTATGTGGTCTCAGGGTGGCCTCTTGAAAAGGCGTGTTCCACCATGCTCAGTTTCAAGCCCAGTTTTCTTTTCTTTTCTTTTTTAATATTTTATTTATTTATTTATTTGACAGAAAAAGAGAGGGAGACAGAGAATGGGCACGCCAGGACCTCCAGCCACTGCAAACGAACTCTAGATGCGTGTGCCCCCTTGTGCATCTGGCTAACGTGGGTCCTGGGGAATAAAACCTGTTTCCTTTGGCTTTGCAGGCAAACGCCTTAACCACTAAGCCATCCCTCCAGCCCTGACCCCAATTTTCTATTCCTTGTTAGTTTCCAGGATGATCTTTAATTATTAGTATTAATTTTTACTTTTTTAAAAAATATTTTTATATCTTTATTTGTAAACAGAGAGAAGAGAGATAGAAAATCACAGAGAAGGGGCACTCCAGAAACTCCTGCAAATGTACTCCACATGTGTGGGCCACTTTGTGCATCTGGCTTTATATGGGTACTGGGGAACTGAACACCTGGTGTTTGGGGTTTGCAGGCAAGTGCCTTAGCCATGAGCCACCTTTCCAGCCCAGTTATTATTTTTTCAACCGGCTGGCAGTGAGCTTCCTATGTAACTGAGGATAGACTTGAACTTCTAGTCCTCCATCTTCCACTTCCCACATGCTTCCACTTCCCACCACGCCCACTTTATGCCATGGTAGGGATGGAATCTAGGGATTCATGTGTGCTAGGAAAGTATTCTACGAACTGAACTGCATGCCCACCCCAATTCTTAATGTTTCAAAAATATATTTTCATTTATTTATTTGAGAGAGAGAGAAGGAGAGAGAGTGAGAGAGGCAGATAGAGAATGGGTGCACCAGGCCCTCTAGCCACTGTAAACAAATTCCAGGGCTGGAGAGATGGCTTAGCGGTTAAGCGCTTGCCTGTGAAGCCTAAGGACCCTGGTTCGAGGCTTGGTTCCCCAGGTCCCACGTTAGCCAGATACACAAGGGGGCGCATGCATCTGGAGTTCATTTGCAGAGGCTGGAAGCCCTGGCGCGCCCATTCTCTCTCTCTCCCTCTACCTGTCTTTCTCTCTGTGTCTGTCTCTCTCAAATAAATAAATAAAAAATTTAAAAACAAAAACAACAACAACAACAAAAAAACGAATTCCAGACACATGTGCCACCTTGTGCATCTGGCATACATGAGTCCTGGGGAATCAAACCTAGGACCTTTGGCTTTGCAGGCAAATACCTTAACCACTAAGCCATTTCTCCAATCCCTTGATGATTTTATATAATCATCATAACACAAATTACATCCTTAGCAGTAAATATTCTGAAGGAGATAAAAAAAAAAAAAGAAACACGCAAAAAGGCAGAAGTGACTCTTGGTTGGCAGCCTCTAGCAATTCCTACGAGGCTCAATTCAATGGGCAGGTCTTCTGGGCTGCTGCTCCCTCAGTTAATGGGCATTACCCAAAGTCCACCATGAAGGGCAAACTTGACTACTTAGAAAAATGGAATGGAATGTGGTGCATCTATCCACATATTTTCCAAAGTCCTGGAGAACCAGTTACTTCAGACTACTAAACTAGTGGAGAGTCATTTGGAATCTAAAATTCAGAAACTGGATCAGAGAAAGGGGACTTGAGGCACCGGGAAAAGCTCAATAGCAGAAACAATGGCTTTCAAAACGACTTGGGGACTACAGACGAATTCCTCGTGAGAGGACTTCTTTCAAGAAGTGAAGGAAAGTAAACAAGTGGTTTGCCATTTCTACAAACTCTACTGTCAGGTGTAAAATATTAGACACTTGGCAATATTGTACAAGAAACATCTGGAAACCAAGTTTCTACAGCTGAATGGGGAAAAAACACTTTTCCTTTGTGAGAAACTGTATATCAAAGTCGTTCCCACACTAGCACTTTAAAAAAAAAAAGAGAGAGAAAACACAGGATTATGTTGTTGGATTTACTGACCTCGGAAATGCAGAAGACTTTCCCACAGAAACTTTAGAATGGAGGCTTGGTTGCTCCAGCATTATTAACAACAGTGGAAATGGAATGGAACAACCATTTCAGAGCCAAAAGAAATTTGGGACACACTTCACAAAGCTGGTAAAGAAAAGTATCTGGGGAAAAATATGATTCAGATTCCAATGATGATTAGAGATCAGTTATAATTCTGTTTATTTTTGTTGACTTCACATTTAAGTGTTTCCTATGTTCTTTTGATTTTGATCCATTGATCATTTAATACTCGTATTTTGGCATTTTATACAGTTCATCACGTGGAAGGGTGTCTTTGCTATTTTCTGTATGAGGCCATTGTAACAATTGAAATCAACTTTGGGGGAGTTTTTAAAATACCTAAAAAGGGGACCTGGGGAAATGGCTCAGCAGTTAAAGGCGCTAGCTTAAATTACCTCAAAAGGATCTGGATTCTATTTTTAAAACTGATTTGAGGGCTGGAGAGATGGCTTAGCGGTTAAGTGCTCGCCTATGAAGCCTAAGGACCCTGGTTTGAGGATCGATTTCCCAGGACCCACATTAGCCAGATGCACAAGGGGGTGCACGCGTCTGGAGTTCATTTGCAGTGGTTGGAGGCCCTGGCGGGCCCCTCCCCTCTCTCTCTGCCTCTTTCTCTCTCTGTCACTCTCAAATAAATAAATAAATAAACAAAAAAAATTTAAAAAACTGATTTGAGCATAATATGACTCTTACATATTTATTTCATTTGTAGTTGTGTGTTTAATCTGTTAAATTAGAAATAGGAATTTAGCAAACTATTCCAGGACTATTTCTAGATTAGCATTGTTCATACAACATTGCTGTAACAAATACACTTGCAATTAAATTACAAACTTCACTTGTGAGTATTTGAAAACTGCTAAAGACTTGCCCACCTACTCTGGAAACATATACACACCAAATACACAAAGCAAGGGGCTGGAAAGATGGCTTAGTGATTAAGACACTTGCCTGTAAAACCCAGTGACCACAGTTCAATTCCACAGTGCCCATGTAAAGTCAGATGCACAAAGTGGCACAGGCATATGGAGTTTGTTTGCAGTGGCCAGAGGCCATGGTGTGCCCATTATTTCTCTCTTTCTCTCACTGTCTGTCTGTCTCAGCTTGTACATAAATAAAAATATTTTAAAGCCCTTTAAAAAATAACCCTAACTGTAAATGTTTGTTTAAATGGAACAAATTTTCTTCTTATTAGAAAACCAAAAGTTAGTAATTGTATCACATTTTAATCTACATTTTTAAATGGATATCCTAACATCTCTCACTGCTATATATACAACATTATTAATAGTTCCTCATGCTTTATCAAAATGAAACCTTTAATTTGTTTTTTAGGCTTTTCAAACACATACACTAGTCCAGTATTTTAATAAAATGCACTAACAGATATTGAGCATAATATTGTTACATATAAGGTACCATTCCAAGTTTCCATGTAAGAGAAATAGCAATGTTGATTTGTTCTCAAAAGTTCTAACTGTCCCATCTCATTTAACTTGTCTATTTCCTTTAAGTTGAATCATTTGTAAGAGTAGCATCAAGCCGGGCGTGGTGCTGCACGCCTTTAATCCCAGTACTCAGGAGGTAGAGGTAGAAGGATCACTGTGAGATCAAGGCCACCTTGAGACTACAGATGAATTCCAGATCAGCCTGAGCTAGAGTGAGATCCTACCTCAAAAAAACAAAAACAAACAAACAAAAAAAAAGAGTAGCATCAATGTTTTTAGTTGTGTTGGGAATATATAAAAAGGAGAACCAACACCAAGGGAAGTGTCATAAATAGAAATGCACTATGTTGAAATACAAACCAAACCACTAAAGTTTGGGGCTAGAGTTGTATTTTCAACATAGAGCTTGAGTTGCCTGCTTCCTGAAGCCACTTTGAATCAGAGGTCTCTGTAGGCCTTTATACTATGTTTCTATCTGACTCTTTCAGAGAAAGTACAACTCATCTAAAAATATGGGAAATAAATATTTTTGGTAGAGAATATATTTTTTGTTGTTGTTTTTGTTTTTTGATGTAGGGTCTCACTCTAGTCCAGGCTGGCCAGGCTGGCCTCAAACTCATGGTGATCCTCCTACCTTGGCCTCCCAAGTGCTGGGACTAAAGGCATGTGCCACCATGCCCAGAGAGGATATGTTTTTTTTGTTTGTTTGTTTTTGTTTTTGTTTTTGTTTTTTAAGGTAGGGTCTCGCTCTAGTCAAAGCTGACCTGGAATTCACGATGTAGTTTCAGGGTAGCCTTAAACTCATGGCGATCCACCTACCTTTGCCTCCAAGTGCTGGGATTAAAGGCGTGTGCCACCATGCCCGGCTTTCTTTCCCTATTTATTTCTCTCTCTCCTTTCTTTCTTTCTTTCTTTCTTTCTTTCTTTCTTTCTTTCTTTCTTTCTTTCTTTCTTTCTTTCTTTCTTCCTTCCTTCCTTCCTTCCTTCCTTCCTTCCTTCCTTCCTTCCTTCCTTCTTTCCATTCTTTCTTTCTTTCCTTTCTTCCTCCCTCCCTCCCTCTCTCCCTCCCTCCTTTCTTTCTTTCTGCTTTTTTTATGCAAGAGAGAGAGAATTAGTGTGCCAGGACCTCAAGCCACTACAATCAAAATCCAGATGTGTGCACCCCCTTATGCACATGTACAACATAGCGTGCTTGCATCACTGTGTCTGGCTTCTGTGGGACCTGGAGAGTCAAACATGAGTCCTTAGGCTTCACAGGCAAGCTCCTTAACCACTAAGTCATCTCTCCAATCTGAGGATATCTTTGTTTGTTTGTTTGTTTGTTTGTTTTTGAGATAGGGTCTCACTCTAGCCCAGGCTGACGTGGAATTCACTCTGTATTCTTAGGATGACATCATACGGCAATCCTCCTACCTCTGCCTCCCAAGTGCTGGGATTGAAGGCATGTACCACCACACCTAGCTTTGAGGATATCTTTTGACAGTAGTAAATATGGCAGTGGGGGTGAAGCCCCAAATATTACAGTCTTCTAGTCTACCTTTTGTTTCTAATTTTGTTCTTTTTTTTTTTTAAATATTTTTTGTTCATTTTTTATTTATTTATTTGAGAGTGACAGACACAGGGAGAAAGACAGATAGAGGGAGAGAGAGAGAATGGGTGCGCCAGGGCTTCCAGCCACTGCAAACAAACTCCAGACGCGTGCACCCCCTTGTGCATCTGGCTAACGTGGGACCTGGGGAACCGAGCCTTGAACCGGGGTCCTTAGGCTTCACAGGCAAGCACTTAACCGCTAAACCATCTCTCCAGCCCTCTAATTTTGTTCTTTTAAACCAAGTTTTCTAAAAAACATAAAAATAAAATCATCTGGTTTCCTGTCAGTAGACCAGGTATAGACACTGTTCTATTCTGCGTCATATCTAGCTTCTTTAAAATAGACCACACTGGGCTGGAGAGATTGCTCAGTGGTTAAGCCCCTTGCCTGCAAGGCCTATCTACCCTGGTTCAATTCCCCAGTGTACGTAAAGCCAGATGTACAATGTGGTGCATGAATCTGGAGTTCATTTACAGCAGCTAAATGCCCTGGTATGCCCATTTCCTCTCTGTCCATCTCTCTCCTGTCTCCCAATGCTTAACAAATAAAATATTTTTAAAAAATAGACTATGCTGATGACAGAAATACTATTTAGAGGAAACTCTGGAAAATTTTGTCTCATATGCCACTTACCAGAAAGAAGACTCCTCAGTTGTTACAGATATGTAGCTCCACAGGGTGAGGTGGGTATGTTGTCATGAAAAGGGTCCTATACTTAGGGAGTCACGTTACCTTGGATCACCCTTCAGCTCTGCCACTTCCAAGCTCAATATTTGGGAGCAATTGAATAACAGATATCACATTCTGCCATGTATGAAAGAGGGATAAGTTGGTTGTGGCAGCTCATACCTATAATCCCAGCATTTAAGGAGAGCTGAGACAGAGGATTGTTGCAAGTTTGAGGCCAGTATGTGCTACATTGTGAGTTTCGGACTAGCCTGGGTTACAGAGACTTCGTTTCAAAAACAAACACTCCCCCACAACCCCAAGCGGAGTAATTTCTTGGAGGATAGTTCTGCAGAGTCCGTGGAGTAAAGGATTACAGGTGCTCTATGTTGGTGACTTAGTGTCTTCATCTCATACCAGCTGGTAACTGTAAGAGACTTGGACCATAGCGGAAAAGAACTCCAGGTGAACAGGCAATCTTGAAAGAAATTTCTTCTGTGATGGGATAAAAGTGGGGCAAATCAAGCTCCTATGGGCTATTCTTCAATATTTTTTAACATATCATTTTTAAAATATTTTAATTCTTTTTATTATTTATTTATTAAAGAGAAAGACACACACACACACACACACACACACACACACAGAGAGAGAGAGAGAGAGAGAGAGAGAGAGAGGGAATGAGCACTCCAGGGACACTACAAACAAACTCCAGATGCATGAGCCACCTTGTGCATCTGGCTTACGTGGGTCCTGGGGAATTAAACCGAGCTTCTTTGGCTTTGCAGGCAAGTACCTTAACTGCTAAGCCATCTCTCCAGCTCTTCTTTAATATTTTTATATTAATTATAACAGGTTATTCTCTTTTATTCCCTTGCCCCAGCTCCCATTATGCTGGAGACTGTGCTCAGTTGGGTTATGATATTCACTGTCTGATCATGAAGGCAGTGTCTGTGGGATAGGGAGGGACTGTGCCTTAGGATATTCCTACCCACTCTTAAAATATTTCTGCCCCCTCTTCCTCAATGTGTCCTGAGCCAGAGCAGACCTGTTGGCAGTCTAATTTAGCATTGTGTTCTCTGTAGTCTCTGGATTTCTGTTTCGATAGATTTTGATTGATCACCATGTTTGTCACCATCAGCCTGGGGCTGGTTGTCAGGCTAGCAGTAAGAGGAATGTTCATGTTGTCACTTCCTCTGCAATTTCTCCCCAGCTGTGGCAGATGTGGTAGAGGTGGCACATCTCATGGTGAAAAGCTGTCTAACTTGTCTTATAGGTGGATCTTAGGTCTCCTTTGTCTTCACTGCCATCTGTAAAATAAGGCAGATTCTCTAAACAAGAGTGAGAGCAGCTTGAGTTAAAGGAGGGTATCCAAATGTTAAAAAGGTGTGTGTGTGTGTGTATGTGTGTGTGTGTGTGTGTGTGTGCAAGCCCACTCTTGTTTTTCAGAGAGCAGTGGGGACTTCTCTCCAGAGTCTATGAGTTTCCATCATACGGGCTATTCTGTCTTCTTATACACACTGGGACCAAAGCATCCCAGGCTCTCATTATTTTAGCACTTACCAAGCACTGTGCTGGTCTCTAAATATATGCTGGTAAACAAGGTTTCTTTTCTTAAGGATATTATAGCATAGACAAATTGGTATTTTTACCAAAAACACTTAACAAAATGGTTGGCACATACTAGCTAGCTACACAGTGAAACTTGGCTGAGCCAAAGCAATCTAATTTTGTAGAATGAAGAATAAAGCCAGTAAAGAGGTGACTCTTGTAATTACTTAGAGATCCTACAGTTATTTTTTTATAATCATGGAAAATGTTAATAAAAATTTTTAAATTAAAAAAAAAATAAAAAATGAGTTCACTCTCCAATATCAAGCTCCCACCAATCTTGGGCTACAAGAGGGCCTAAACTTATTAAATTTTCTCTAAATTAATAATGGTTATCCCATTTATCTGGAGTTGGTGTCACTCTCCATTGGAGAATCTGCTTCTCTTTGTCAGATGGACGCAGAACCTGAGGAGAGAATCAGACCATCATACCTCACCAGGGCCCCAGCTGAAACCACAGAGGAATTGGAGAAATGAGCAAGAGTTCTGCTTTCATGGTGAACCTGGTACCAGCACCAGGGTGAAGGAGATAAACACAGAGAACACCCAACTCCTACCAAACCAGAGATCCAGAGACACAGAGGCTCGATCCAGAGACACAGAGGCTCCCAAGACCTCACTACTGAAGTAGACCTAAAACAAACCCAACATGGTTTTCAGGGAAATTTGCAGAAAGGGGGTGGTAAAATTGCTAGAGCCACAAGTTGGGACATTATGCACAGAGACATTGCCTCTTCCCTATAACTGATCGCTACCCCCACAATGCACAATCCACAATCTCCATGGGGATAACTGGCAACCTTAAAGAGGAAGATCCCTTCAGAGGGGGAAGGACAGGGAGGAGGCTAAGGATGGTACCAACATGTGCTGTTTACACATTGAGTATGTACATATCTAATAAAGAAAAAAGGTGTTTTATTGGGGGGGGGCTGGGGAGATTGCTTAGTGGTTAAGGCACTTGCCTGCAAAGCCAAAGGACCCAGGTTCAATTCCTCAGGACCCCATAAAATAGCTGCAAAAGGTGGCATATGCATCTGGAGTTTATTTGCAATGGCTAGAGGCCCTGGCAAACCCATTCTCTCTCTCTTTCTTTCTCTGCTTCTCTCTCAAATAAATATAAATAAAATGTTTTAAAAGTGTTTTTTTCAGGATGATATTCTTTTTTAGTTTCTGTTTGTGAATCAAGATCTTGCTTTGTAGCTCAGGCTTATTTCAAACTCATAATCCTCCTACCTTAGTCTCCAGAGTGCTAGGCATTTCCATGTGTTCCATGCTCAGCTGCAAGATGATATTCTTTATGTGAAGTCAAAACATTAGCAAAGGGCTAGAGAGATGGTTTAGTGGTTAAGGAGCTTGCCTGTGGAGCCTAAGGACCCATGTTTGACTCCTCAGATCCTACATAAGCCAGGTACACAAGAGGACACATGTGCAAAGTTGCACATGAGCACAAGTTGGTGCATGCATTTGGAGTTCAATTATAGTGGCTGGATTTCCTAACTGTTGTAGTTATTTTCTTAGTGCTGGGATCAAACATCCAACTGGAATCAGCTGATGGGAGGAAAGGGCTGATTTTGTTTATGGTCTCAAAGGGGAAGCCGTAAGATGGCAGAGAAAAGCACAGGCTGGATATCCCCTCTGCTGCAGCAGGAGAACGAGATGAAGTGACACTGGTTAGCTAAGGCAAATAAACCTGGAGGTCCACCCACAGCAGTCCACCGCCTCTAGCAAGGCTCCACCTCCTAAATAACCACCAGTTGGGGAGCAAGCATTCAGAACACATAAGTTTATGGGGGACACCTGATTCAAACCACCGCAATTTCTAATTTATTTTTCTATGTGTGTGTGTGTGCGGACACGTGTGCATGTGTGTGTGGAGGCTGAAGGTCTCCACGGGGTGTCTTACTTGATTGCTTGCCACCTTACTTCTTGAAACAGGGAATTGAACCTAGAGCTTACTGCTTGGGCTAGACAAGCTTGCCAGCAAGCCCTGGGAATCCCCCCCCCCCCAGCCCCAGTCTCTGTCTACCCAGCACTGGGATTACAGGTGTGTACCACCATGCCAGGCTTTTGCATGGGGGCTGGGGATCTTAACACAGGTCCTCATACGTGTGTGGCAAAGCATTTTACAGACTGAGCTATCTTCTCACTCCCTCAAATATTGTATTAAATTTATTTCTAAGTAAAAATATGAAATACTTCGCAAGTTTGTGCCATCCTTGCATAGGGGCCATCTCCTTTTTAGTTTTTTTAGTTTACGTCCTGCTGAAGAGATCACAAGAGAACCAGTATTACAGAATAAAACTACTTGGAGCATTTTTCATCACAACGGGGTCTGTGTGATTGACATTATCATTGTTCACCAGTAATCCTGCTTCTCTACCCAAACTCAGTTAAAGGATTCAGTCCCCTTGCATATGTATGGGTTTGGGTAACTAATTATGGCCAATGAAATGTGACAAGGGACCTGTTTCCTTTCCAAGCCAAGGCTGTGAAAAAAGCTCAGTTATTCTTAGATCACTTTCTTCCTCTGTGAACAAATTACTGAGTTTCAGGTGCTTCAACAATAAACGATGTGGAGTCTGCCAGTCTGGTTCCTAGAGAGACTGAGCAGAGAGTTTGACCCTAATGAAGCTTGAAGTGTGAGCAGGCAAGGAACTTCTGTCATATTCACCATGAAGATGTTAGAGATTCCAGAACACAACGTTTTCTGATTCATATAGTCTGGGAAGGTGCATCACACTGTCTGTGCCAAGTTGCGGAGTAAGAGATGAAAGCAGCCCGTTATTTTTTCACAAGTGTCTTCCATAGAGGAAGTTAGCTTATAGCTTTTTTTTTTTTTTTTTTTTTTTCAGTGCTGGTGATTGAACCCAGGGCTTCAAGCATGCTAAGCAACGACTCTCTACCCCTGAGCTACAGCCTCAGTAAACTTCTGAGGCAGGATCTTACTATATATATAGTTCAGCCTGAATTGGAACTCACTCTGTAGCCCACGCTGGCTGTGAATTCATGGGACTCCTCCTAGCCCAGCCTCCTGAATTCTTGGATGATTAAGGTGGGTCACCACATAACTAGTCAGCAAGCTTTTAAATCACATTTGGCTTAAATAGGTCCCATACGTTCCCCCCCAACACACACTAATTCTACCGTGATTCTTTAAGTACCATATTAAACTTCATCTATGAAGTCCCTGTACTTTCCAGTTTCCCCAACATGCACTGAACTGCTTCATCTAACCACACACGATTTTCAAAAGTATTTTAACCAGAGTAAGATTCTAAATCACGAACACTTCTGTCCTCCTGTAATTGAACTCTACGTAAGTCATGAAAGGAAGTGGCTCTGCCACAGCACGGTCTCTAGGACCAGGAGAAGCAGAGCATGATTATTACTTTTATGTATGATTATTATTTTTACTCACACCTGAGGAAGACGTTAACCTTGAAGGGATTTTTAAAGCCAGAGAATTGTCATTGCTTACTTAAAACTACTGACAGTAAGTGAAAGCTTTCAAACCACCTGAAAAATAATAAAGCTTTGCTCTTGTTTATTTTGATGGATGCTGTACATGATCTGTCTTCTTTAATATTTTAATACCTGGCCGCTACTTTCTTTCCACCTATCCACGGTGTCTGTCAGAGACCAGCTCTAGTCCTGGCTCAAGAAACCGCACCCCACCATGAATATACGGGCTGAAATCGTTTTTATTCTCTTCCAAGTTCATATTTAAGTTTTTTTTTTTTTAACTTGGAGTGGCTTACAAAGTTTCAGAGCGTTCCAGAGCATTGAAGGGACCTTAGAATCATTCAACACGATCGCCTTATTTTACAAATGAGGAAAATAAAGTCCAGAAGATTTATGAACTCTAGTCGCACAGAGGCCGTAAAGCCAGCGTGCCCAGTTCCTCACGAAGCCTGAGCTTTCATGCTGCAAGGGGCCCTCCCATTTATCTGGCACTGTCACCCTTTCAGAGGACAAGAACAATGGTGCATTTCGAAGACCGGGGAACTTTCTCACGTCCGTTAACTTCTTCAGCTCGGCCCGGCCGCGCAGCAAGTACACTGAATCATCTCTCGCGAGCTGGTTTTGTTTTAGGCAGTCCTTCCCTGCATTTCCCCATGGCTTCTGACACTCCTAAGTTCAGAGGGTGGCACCGTTGGGGAGGGGGCGGCCGTAAGGACGGACCGCCAACGCACCGGCGGCGCTGAAGGTCACGTTCCCCCGGGGTATCGTCAGACCCCGGCAGGTTTCCCCAGGGAGGATGGAAAGCGTTAGGCCGGGGACGCGAGCGCAGAAAGCCCCGAGGAGCTCCCGGGGGCGTGGGGTGGGTGCGAGGGGCCCGAGTCGGGGGAGAGCGCTCGGGGGGAGTCGAGTCTAAGGCGGCCGGGAGGAGCAGCGAGCGGGCCGAGGCCGGCGGGGCAGGGCTCCAGCACAGGGTACGCTGAGCTCTACCGCCAGGCGTTGCCCCCACGCGCCGCGCGGGCGCAGGGGGGCGCCCGGAGGGGGCGGGGCTCCAGGAGAGGCCACGGGGTCTGGGGGCGTGGCCTCGGCGGGCGGGGCGTGGCCTCGGAGGGGCGGGGCTGGGCGCTCGAGGCCGGCACGAGGCGCGGCTCCTCCCCTCGGCCGGGCGGCCTTCCTCGCGCCGCGCCTGTCCGCGTCCCGCCCCTCCGCCTGCTCGCTCGCTCGCTCGCTCGCTCTCCGGCTCGCTCTCCTCTCGCCCTCTCTCTTCCCGCCCTCCCCGCAGCTCCGAGCGACCCGGCTTCCCTCGCCGTCAAGTCTCTCATGAATATTGAGCGTCCCCTGTTGTATTTCCCGAGTTCCATTGCGGAAGCCGAGGCTCGCCATATTGTGCGGCGGCGGCGGCGCCGGCGGCCGCGGCGGCGGATCCTCCTCCCCTCCCCGAGTCTCGCTCGGGCCGCGCTGAGCGGAGCCGCCACCCCGTTGCCCGGGCTCAGGGGTCAGGAGCCGGTGAGTGGGAGCGGGGCTGCGGGGAGGGCCGGGGCGGCGGCGGGCCGGGGCGCCCGGAGGAGGGGTGTGTGTCGGCGGGGGTGTGAGCGGCGATGGCGCCCCCCGGCCCGGCCGCCCGCTCGCTTCTCCGGCCGCGGCGGCGGGGATGGCGGCCGGCGCGGCGGCTCATTGTTCGCGCTTCTCCGAGGGTCTGGACGAGCCGCTCGGGAATTCCTCCTGGCGCGGCCCGCGGCCCCGGCCTCCCGGGGGCGGGGGGAAGAGGAGCGGGCGCCAGCCTCTCTGCCGCCCGGCTCCGGACCGACCGGGAGGAATGCGGGTCGTGCCTGCGCTCTGGGGGTGGGGTCGCGACACTCGGAGCTCCTCGGCCGGCCGACGGAGGGACAGCCCTCCGGCCGCACATTCCTGGAGTGCCGCCCCGGCCCCGGCCCCGGCCCCGGCCCGGGAGCCGCGAGCTCGCCCCCTGCAGCCGTGGGGGAGGGGGGCTCGGTCGGGTTCGCCTTTGCAGCCGTGTAGTCCGGGCGCTACAACAACAACAAAACACCCCAAACCAAACCTCGGGGTGCTCCGTGCCGACCCGGAGCTTCCCTCGTCCTGCTGGTCAGGATCCTTACCCGGCTGCCTCCCTGTCTCTCTGCTGCGATGCTCTTAGGGAAAAAAAAAATCGGTCTTTCAAACTTTGAGGTTTCATTCCACGTACGTGCCCACTGAGACTAATTACAGGTTTATCTGCTTGAAGCTCCTCTGGGTATTGTGAACATTTTTTTTTTTAAGGAGTCTGTCGGAAGTTTTGGTGTGTTGTAGCATCGGGTGAAAAGTGACAGAATTCTTTCGCGAGTGTGAAAAATCTTGTATACGCATTAAATTTTTTTGGAAATTAAAAAATTGATGCACACTTTCGCCGTTTTAAAATAAGCATTTGAAAGTAGCAAAGCGGGCATCGTGGCTCATGACTTTAATTCCAATACTGAGGTTCGGGGAATCGGGATCAGCGGGAGTTCAAGGCCAGTCTGGCTATTGAGTGCAGGGTCAGTCTGGGCTAGAGCGAGACCCTGCCTCAAAAACAAAATCAAGTTGCGATTACTGTGTATTATATATTTTTGGTAGTTCTAAAATGATCAACTTGAATAGTTAGTGCAATTGGTAGATTTTTTGAATTATGTGTGATTGTTGAATATTTTAATAGTTTAAAATAGCGTAATAATTCATAGAGTTTTGGTTTGTTTTTGAGATAGTGATTCCCTCTGTAGCCCAAGTAGGCTGGCTTGTAACTCACCATATATTTGGTAGCACTCCGCCTTAGCCCCTATGGAGTGCTGAGATTCCAGCCCTGCTTATATCTTGGTTCTAAAAGTGAAATTTAATCATTCGACTTGTAAAGAACTTATATGGAAGCCATATGACTCTTGGATTTGTTTTTTCCTCTGAAATTCCTACTTGTCACAATCAGTAGGTATCTTTTTAAAAACATATTTTTATTTACTAGGGAGAGAAAAATGAGAATGGGCACTCCAGGTTCCAGCTGCTGTACATGAACTCCAGAAGCATGCACCGCTTTGTGCAGCTGGTTTATGTGGGTCCTAGGGAATTGAACCTGGGTCCTTTGGCTTGGCAGGCAAATGCCTTAACCACTAAGCTATCTCTTCAACCGTCAGAGGGTATCTCTTAAGATCTTGATCTTCATTGCCCACTTAATCTACTTTTTGGTAAATAATATAAGACCCCATTTTCTAGGGAATACCCAGCAAATATGGTCATTTGCTCCAGGGATTTTAGTTATTTCCTCAATTACCCATTTGGAATTTACATTTGAAATTAGTTACAGATGAATAAAATAGAGAATTTAAGCCAAGCATCATGACTCAGAGCTATTTTCTCAGCCCTTGGGAGCTGGAGGCAGGAGGATCAGGAGTTCAAAGTCATCCATGCTACACATTGAGTTCTAGGCCAGCATGAGCTACAAGAGACCCTGTCTCAAAAAAAAAAAAAAAAAAAATTAAGTAAAAGAACTTATGGAGGAAGATTGCCTCAGCCAGGCTAGTTTTGAGTATTTGAAAAATAAACTAATGGTCCTCAAATTTGCTGAACTGAGAACTTCAAATTAGAATAAATAACAATGTAGACAATCCAAAATACTGGAAATTTTTTACCTTTTTTCTTCAATGTGTAGCATTCAAGACAGCTCCCATGTTTGAGTGGATAGAAATACAGATCAGGCCAGCAAACGTTTAGAATTTCGTTTGTCTGTTACTGACTGCCAATCTATGATGTTAAGTTTCTTTAACCTGATTTACTCACGATTTTTGTTTATATTATGCAGTTTTTTTGGAATAAAGGTTACATATGCCTTAGGAATAATATATTACCAGATGTTTCAGTGAGTTTAATTTCTATACAGTAGTAAAGAAGCATAACTTCATCTATCAAGAGAAATGAGTTCACATTAAAATGTACTTTATTAATGTTATGGCATTGTTTCTACTGTAACTTAAAGTCCTTCATAATTTTGAAATGACTCTTGGTTGAATACTGGAGAAAGGAAAAAATGTATCACAGTTTGCAGGTTTTTTCCTTTTCCTTTGATTTAATTGTTTTTGTTTATTTTATTTATTTGAGAGGGGCAGACAGAGAAAGAGGCAGAGAGAGAGAGAGAATGGATGTGCCAGGGCCTCCAGTCACTGCAAACTTAACTCCAGATGTGTGTGCCAGCCATCTTGTGCATCTGGCTTACCTGGGTCCTGGGGAATGGAGCCTGGGTTATTGAGGCTTCTCAGGCAAGCACTTAACCGCTAAGCCATCTCTCCACCCCTACTTTTCCTTTTCTTAAAGTAGACTAATGTATAGCCATACTGCTTTGAATATCTTCAGAAGCAGGCTGTCCCTCTAGGCCAGGCTGGCCTCCCACTCTTTCAATACTCTTTCCTTGCATGGTTGATAAGTGCACTGCCACTGAGTTACATGCCTAGTCCTAGTTGGAAGTTTTGAAAAGGAAAAAATAGTTGAGATAATGTATATCTATTCCTAATATACACACATCTGCAATTGATTTTTTTTTTGTGTGTGTGTGTGTGTGTTTCAAGGTAGGTTCTTACCATAGCCCAGGCTGATCTGGAATTCACTATGGAGTCTCAGGGTGGCCTTGAACTCACAGCAGTCCTCCTACCTCTGCCTCCCGAGTGCTGGGATTAAAGGCGTGCGCCACCATGCCCGGCTGCAATTGATTTTTAACAAATATTTTATTTATTTACTGGGGGGGGGGGGCGGTTCACCAGGACCTCTAGCCACTGCAAATGAACTCCAGACGCATGTGCCGCCATGTATTTCTGGCTTATGTGGGTTTTGGGGAATTAAACCTAGGTCCTTAGGCTTCCCTGGCAAGTACCTTAACTGCTAAGCCATCTCTTCAGCCCTGTTTTTAAGTAGTAGTGTTTATCCTGAAAGATAAACATTGTCATTAGACACCAGTTACTGCTTGCTTTCTGGACTTCATTTGTCTGAAATTATTTATATATTGGGGAGAGGGGTGGAGAGAGAGAGCGCGCGCGCTAGCTAGAGGAAGAGGCATATAGAGAGAAAGGGCACACCAAGGCCTTCAGCCACTGTCAACAAACTCCAGACGCATTTGCTATCTTATGCATCTGGCTTATGTGGGTCATGGGGAACCAAAGCTAGGTACTTTAGCTTTTCAGACAAGCCCCTTAACTACTAAGCCATCTCCAGCCCAGTTTGTCTGAAATTTTAGTAACTGCTTATCAATTAATTTGTATTTAATTGAATAAGATAAGGTTTGGGATACAAAGGTACCTTAACACTCAGTTCATTTCTAAAGTCTACAATCTCTAGATTATCCTGTTCCCTCATTCCGCTTAATATGTCTACAAGATCATTTGCTATTTCCTGTTGGGAGAGTACAGCTTGATTGATCTTTACATAGGTAGTCTGGCTTTGTAAAGAGACTATTGGTATTTAAGTAGAAACTAGCTTTATTTGTTCATAGACAGGAGCAAGGTGATGAGTCCCAGGCTGAAGGTTCTGAGAGAACTTGGTGGCTAACCAATGGTAGTTTCATATTGTATGGAGAAAAACCAGTAGTAGTGGTTGTGTTTCCCTTTTTGCTGTGTGGGAGTTGGATAGCTGAGGTGGACTAGTGTGTCTGGGACCTACTAGTAGTATTTCCATTGGATGTTGAGCTGTGTATGTTACCAGAAATTCTGGGAAATTCCTCAGTTGTTGCTTTCTTTCATTTTTAGAATGAATTAGCAACATATTTACTTCTACATTCTGTCATTTGTTATAATTTATAAATACTAGTTTATCTGTATTAAGAATAATATTGACAGCTGGGCATGGTGGCACACACCTTTAATCCTAGCACTTGGGAGTTCAAGGCCACCTTGAGACTACACAGTGAATCCCAGGTCAGCCTGAGCTAGATAGAGTGAGATCCTACCAACTCCAACCCCCAAAAAAACAACAAAGAATAATATTGAAAAAGTTATTTGAAAAATTAACCTCAGATTAAATTTTTTGATGTAAAGTGACAAGCAGGTTCAAAAGCATCTGGATATTTTGGTCATTTAGTTTCAGCAGATAAAATTGCTTATGGGCTTTCCTTTATGATGTAGAGTGGAGTTGCATATAATGAAAAGTTAGAGTTGAACGTCAGTGTATAAAGCAGAAGTGTAGCCGGGCATGGCATGGGGACGAACACCTTTCATCCCAGCACTCACTCGGGAGGCCACCCTGAGATTACAGAGTAAATTCCAGGTCAGCCTCGGCTAAAGTGAGACCCTATCTCGAAAAACAAAGCAAATAATAGATAAATAAATTTTAAAAATAAATAAAGTAGAAGTCTATGTAGTGAAAAATTATGCTAGGCTGGGAGTGTAGTAGCTTGGGTAAGATTGTGTTCAGCATGTGCAAGGCTCTGGGTTCAGTCCATTGCATTGGGAAAAAAAATAACATGAAAAGGGCCTAGGTAGGCAAAACCACATACAGTAAGTTCAAGTCAGCTTTAGGTGTTGGAACTGATTGTTTCCTTGAACACTAGATGAAGTAGGGGCCATGCTGAACAGCAGCAAAAAAAAAAAAAAAAAAAACCAAAAACCAAAACAAAACAAAAAAACCCATGTTGTATTGTCTTTAGGCTATGTGCTTCAGTAAAAGGAGGTGAGTAGGTGTGTTTGGACTGGCCTGCACTAATTCATATCTAAATTATCTCTCACTTTCTTTACAGAGTTGGGTAGTCATGGACCTTATTGCTTTAACTTAGCAGAAGTAAAGCTTGGGAACTTCAAGCTAACCTTTATAAAATGGATTTTTTCTATAAAATAGCCCCACATTTTGTTTTTTCTTTATTGAAGTAACTCTCAGAAGAGAGCACTTGAACCACTGTTTAGCAGTTTATTAAGGTCTAGTATAGAAAACAGAAACTTCAGTAAGAATGTCAAAAAATTTAATATTAGGGAGTTGGCTAGATGGATGTCAAAGCAAAAAGGGAATAGTACAATAGTCATCAGACATCAGAGAAGTTCTGTGAACCTGGCATTAGCTCTTCTTTTTCTTTCTCCCCCCTCCTTTCTTTTTTTTCTTCCAACAGACTGGACTTTTTGTTTTTGAGAGAGAAAGAATTGGCGCACCAGGGCCTTTAGCCACTGCAATCAAACTCCAGATGCAAGTGCCCCCTTGTGCGCATGTGCAACCTTGCACATTTGTGCCACTGTACATCTGGCTTATGTGGAACCTGGAGAGTAGAACATGAGTCCTTAGGCTTTACAGGCAAGCGCCTTAACTGCTAAGCCATCTCTGCACCTGGCATTGGATTTTTGAGATGAATTGCCATGTGATAGTTGGTTCTAAAGTACCAAAAGAGGCCAGAACCACTTGTTGCTTCCTGGTCCAGGAATAGCATTTTCTAAGAGGAATTGAAAGGAAGCCTGTTTTCCAGTCTCCAGTTACTATCTGTTGGCAAAACCTACAGAGTCCCAGCTGGCAAAGGAGCTATGAAATAGGGATGCATATTCTCAGCTCCATTATCATAGACCATCGTTTGTAAAAAGGTGGTTTTAGAATTGAGACAATGAGTAAAATGATCTACACAAATAGTACATTGATAAAATACAGTAATTTACATAGAAAACCATGTCCTTCCCTTTTCTTTAAAAAACATGCATTATTTTCAGTGTGCCTGAAACTTGCTAGAAATTAGATTTAGAGAAATTCATTAAAGGCTTATTCTTAAGGACTGTAGTCTAAGTAGGCATGACAAATACAAGTACAGTGTGTTAAATACAATAGATGAGTGATGTTTTGACCCAAAGGACATAGCAACCAACTAGTTGCTTCTCTTCGTAGCTAAACTTAATGACTAGTATTAATTATATCCTGATTCAATCCAACTCATTCTTTGTGTTCATTCCCAACTCCTATGAAAGTAGTTGTTCTGCGCTATCTTTATCGCATAATCATAGTCATTTTTCTGTGTTTTATTCATAAATGATAGAAACAATTTTCTCTGTATATTTAGCTTACACAAATACTGTGCATACACAGATGTTTGAAAATTTTGTTTTTGCCGTGGATAATGGGGTAAAGTATTGCAGACATTGTTTCCTACTTTCAAGGTCATTCAAAAAGTGGCTTGATGGATGTGAGAATTCACATTAGTTAATTGAAACTGTATAGTGCCAGTAAGTGATCTAAAAAGGGGCTTTGAATTTCTAATCTGAATTCTTTTTTTTTGAGGAAGGATCTCACTCTGGCACAGACTGACCTGGAATTCACTCTGTTCTCAGGATAGCTACGAACTGATAGCAATCCTCTTATCTCTGCCTCCCGAGTGCTGGGATTGAAGGCAAACGCCACCACACCTGGCTCTAATCTGGATTTTGAAGCCAGTAATCTTACCGGTTTAATAACTAATGTTCTAAAATCTCAGTTTTCTGAGGTAGGAGGATATAGGTAGAACATATAAGATAAAATTTTCCATTGGGGTATTTATTAATTTCTGAGGAAAAGGAGACATTTCTCAATTCATTTTTATTTTAACGTTTTAATTGTCCACTGTCTCCTTTTCTCCATTTTTATATTGATTACTGTTATCTCTGTTAGCTACTGAGAAATGTGTAAACCCTACAGTACTTTGTTTCAACTTCGTTTGAGAAGTGTTCTGCTTCCCTCCAGCACATGCCATATTGATTTAATTTAAAACTAATTATTTACTTTTAAAAGGATGTATGCCTCTGTGCCAGTAATTGCATTAAGCTCTCACTATTTACACTGTTTGCTATATAGAGTTTAATTCAGTCTGGGATGGCTGTGCTGGAATCCAGCCAAATGTTTTTTAGAAGGCCTTCTATATATATTATAGAAGGCAGTAGCATGTATATTAGAAGGAATTTCAGAACTGAGGGTAAGAGACATGATTTCTAGGCCTAGGAATATAGCTCAAGGGGTAGTGCTAGTTTAGCGTAGACTTGATTGACTAGGACCAACCCCCAGTACTGTGTGTGAGAAAGAGGGAGGGGAAGAGGTTTCTACATGAGTTCAACTGTTTGTGAAGACATTTATTTTTCTTCATCTGTTAAGACATTAAAAGGTAATGTACTAGGCAAAGGGCTTTTTGAAAACAGCAAAGCATACTGTAAATACAAGGAGTGAATGTGAAGAAAAGAGAAATCTGTTTATTCGTAGCTTGCCTTCTTGATGACAGTTTTGTGACTAACTTATTTGTTCATCTATTTTTGAGACAATGTCTTATATATCCCAGTCTGGCCCTGAATTCAATATGTAGCCAAGGTTGAAGATCTGATCCTCCTGCCTCCCCGTTCCAAGTGCTCAGTTTATAGACCTGTGTGCCGCCATGCTCACTTTTTGTGGTGCTAGAAATTGAACCCATAGCCCTGTGTGTGCTATGCAAGCACTCTACTAACTGAGTTACGTCTCCAGCACCGTTTGTTTATTTGTACTTCATATTTTTCATATTTAATAGAAAGTTGTTGGTGTGGAACTGGGGTGTGAGAGGAGCTATGAATATCCTATGGCTCTTTTATTTTATTTTACTTTATTTGCAAGGAGAGAGAGAACAAGAATGGGCACATCAGGGCCTCTAGCTGCTGCCAGTGAACTCTGGATGCATGCACTTTATGCATCTGGCTTTACATGGGCATTGGGGAATTGAATTCTGGGTTTTAGGCTCTGTAGCCAAGTGCCTTAACTGCTGAGACCTCTCTTCAGCCCACGGCTTTTTAAAGAAAAGTTTGGTATGCCTCATTGGTTCCTTTCCCTTTGAGTTATATCTCTTGCTTATCCATATACCTTACTTATATACTGAGATAATACTCCTTACCTGTTTATATCTAGAAACAATAGTCCATTTCTTGTTTATACTCTGAGATAATAGAATAGTACCCTAAACTTACATTATATGTGCAGGAACAAAATCCTACCACTTTACAGATTGTTGAAATGACAGGTGCTTGAGACTATTCCTATTCACGATGGAAATCACTATTGTAGTTTTATTTTATGAGAGTTATGTCAGTTTCCGAAAAATCTGTTTTAATAATTTTATGTAGCAAGTTTGAAAATTCCATTTGGTTTGAATAAACTATTTCCTTTTACCCTTCAAAGTTTTACTTTGCATATTGAAGAAAACAGCTCTTAGCTAGTTGATAAATGCTTTCATAGCACTGAGGTTCTATCCTCTAGAAACATTTCCTCATGTGATTGATTGTAAAGTAAAAGAAATAAATATTGAAGGCTCACAAATATTGGTAGTTTAGTACTGTCTAAATAGTAAGATTGAGTTTTTCTATTGATATTATATTTGCTACGGTTTCATTAATATATAAGCTCCATTTGTCAGTTTGGGTTAGCCAACTTGCGTGGTTGTCTTGAAATTTCTCCCCTGCCCCTGCCTATGCTATTTTTTGTTTTGATGTTGGGGGACTGAATTAAGTATCTTGTGCTGGCTAAGAGACACTGCCACTGAGTACATGCTCATTTCCAACACTTTGGGAGACCTAGTATATTTTACTTATGTATACTATAGATAATGTTAGTTTAATTTGTTCTGAAACCTTTTGGATAATCTGTTGAATTAATTTGATTTAGGAGAGTTAAGATAATAATGTTCCATGTAGGGGACAAAAAATATTTTTCTATTTTTCGTTACTCGTGTCATAAATGTAGTTTTAAAAATATTATTCTGTGTGTTTGATTTGTTGCTTATCCGTTTAAAAAGTTCTTGAAGAGACTGGGCATGGTGTTGCACGTCTTTAATTCCAGCACTCTAGAGGTAGAGAGGTAGGAGGATTGCTGTGAGTTTGAGGCCACCCTGAGACTACATGGTGACTTCCAGGTCACATTGGGCTAGAGTGAAATCCTATCTTGGAAAAAAAAAAAGTACTTGAAGAGCTAAGAATGGAAGAAACTTTGAGAATTTCTTTTTTCCCCCAAGGTACAGTCTCCCTGTAGCCCAGGCTGACTACAGTATGTAGTCTCAGGCTGGCCTTAAACTCATGGTGATTCTCCTACTTCTTCCTGAGTGCTGGGATTAAATACAGACGTGCACCACCACACCCAGCAGATGTGTGTGTGTCAGAGAGAGACAGACAGACAGACAAACATACTATACACAGAACACTGAATGAATGGATGCATGGGTGTGCCAGGGCCTCTAGCCTCTGCAAATGAACTCCAGACACATTTTGGCCTTTTTTTGGCGGGGGGGGGGGGGCGGGTGGGTGGGTGAGTTAGAGTCTCACTCTAATCCAGGCTGACCTGGAACTCACCATGTAGTCTCAAGTTGGCCTTGAACTCATGGCAGTCCTCCTCTCCTACCTGCCTCCTGAGTGCTGGGATTTAAGGTGTGTGCCACCACACTTGGCTATTGAGCTGGTTGTGCATAAAAAAAACTACAAATTTTATGTATGCACCTAAATTTATGTGTGAACTCTAAAAGGTCCTTCACAGTTCTATTCCATAACCAGCCCAATAACCTATTTCCTTTTTTTTTTTTTAGCTCAGGCTGACCTGAAACTCACCTTATAGCTCAGGCCAATCTTGAATTTTCAGCCATCCTACTTACTACTTTAGCCTTTCAAGTGCTGGGATTAAATGGGTAAGTCACCACACCTGGCTTGTATAGTAATGTTATAAATGGTTTGCATACATTACAGATAGATATACCGTAGTGTAACTGTGGCAGTGAGATGTAAGCCATAACTGCCTTGATGACAGAAGCTTGTTAGGATAGCTGAAGAAAATTGAGAAGGCCTCAGGGAAGATAATTTACTTCCTCATTTAGGCTTGGAAATTCTTTTAGGTAGTGTGGAACAGGTGTTTTGGGCCTTCAAAGATCTCTGGGTCCATGAATACTCTGAGAAGCTTGTTGCATGTGCTTTTGTTTCTCCTAAGAGATGCATTTCTCGCTTCCATCAGGTTCTTAAGGGGTGTTGTTACAGACCCAGAAAAGTTCAGAATCATGGAGTTGTAGGACTTTTGTTAGGAAGTGGTGGCAGGTGGTGGTATACTCCTGTACTCTCAGTCACTAGAGAGGTCATGAAAGGAATGTCTTCAGTTTCAGGTCATCCCAACCCCCCATCCTCAGAACTTGAAAACTATGTATTATGTTGAATTAATGCAAGCTTTTGTTTCCTGGTATTGTTCAGGAATGTAGAACCAGTTTTTTTTTTTTTTTTTTGGGGTTTTTTTTTTTTTTTGGTACTAGGAATTGAATCCAGGGTCTTAAACATACTAGGCAGTTGTTCTATCACTGCTCTGTATCCTAGCTTTATTTAGTTATTTATTAGAGAGAGAGAAAGAAGAGGCAGATAAGAGAGTGGGTGTGCCAGGGCCTCTATGAACTCCAGACTTACATGCACCACCTTGTGCATCTAGATTTACGTGGGTACTGGCAAATCAAACCTGGGTCATTAGGCTTTACAGGCAAGTACCTTACCTGCTAAGCCATCTCTCCAACCCATTCTACCTTTTTTTATTTTACATTTTGAAACAAGAGTCTTACCAAGTTGCCCAGGGTAGCCTTGAACTTGTGATCCTCCTGTCTCAGCTTCCCAAGTATCTGATTGCAGGTTATGCCACCATGCCTGACTTCCATTTTGTTTATGTGTGGATTTTGCTACCTTAGAAACTTAAGTTTTTATTATGGCACTTTCTTTTTTAACATTTACTGCCTGGAAAACTCAGGATTATAAAACCTCTGTGAGTTTGGTGTGGCATAAGCCTGTAATCTCTGCACTTCAAAGGCTAAGACTAGAGGATCGCAAGTTGAAGGCCAGCCTGGGCTACTTACGGTGGGGGCAAATAGATATAAAAGCTTGTGCTACTGATGTGATTTGTTGGTAGATACTTGTACCTGTGTTGAGTCACCAGTACCACTAGCAAAAAACCAAACCTGGCCGGGCGTGGTGGCGCACGCCTTTAATCCCAGCACTCGGGAGGCAGAGGTAGGAGGATTGCCGTGAGTTCAAGGCCAGCCTGAGACTACAGAGTTAATTCCAGGTCAGCCTGGACCAGAGTGAGACACTACCTCAAAAAACCAAACCTGCCAGGCGTGGTGGCGCATGCAGAGGTAGGAGATTGCTATGAGTTCAAGGCCACCCTGAGACTACATAGTGAATTCCAGGTCAGCCTTAGCTAGAGTGAGACCCTACCTTGAAAAACCAAGAAAAAAAAAGTGTTTCTGAGGCTACTTAATATAAAGCCATAAAGTTGTAAGTGAGAAACCTAAGGTGTGATTAGTCTTGGTTTGTCCTAGGATTTAAAGTAGATTTTTTTTTTATCATTGGAGTAGATTGGTGAAAAATTTGTGGTTATTGCTGTATCAGTAACCAATATTCCTATCAAATTGTCTCCACCTTGTGGCCACAAATATGTTACAAAACTAAAGGGAGAAACTTAGGGAGAACTTAATGATGACTTGTTGCTTGGGGGGGCAGAATGGGACAATTCGAGGTTGAACTTAGGGCTGGATGGGCCTCATGAATGTTCTGCAAGTGTACTACCTCAGAGCTATTTACTTACTATGTTTTTTTTTGTTTTTTTTTTTAGCTTTTATTTTGAGACACAATGTTATGTTGCCTAGGCTGGCCTTGAATTCAGCTGGGATCACAGACAGGCCTGTGCCTTCAGGCCCTATTAGGTGGGAGTTTTTTTGCAAAAGGAATCCTGGGGTCAGTGTGCTTTCATATTTCATGATGTTATCAAGGAATTTATATACTTTGTATATGTTAATTAGGCACTAATTGTTAACAGTGTTGGAAGGTATAATGTGTTAAACTTACACTCTACAGAGTTTATACATGTACGTGCATATTATATATGCAAAAATAGGCATATAATCACATGTTATGTTTTTCTCTTTTTGGTTTTTCAAGGCAGGGTCTTGCTTTAGTCCAGTCTGACCTGGAATTCACTATGTAGTCTCATACTGGTCTTGAACTCACGGTGATCCTCCTACCTTGGTCTCCTCTAAGTGCTGGGATTAAAGGTTTGTGCCACTACGCTTGGCTTCTCTTCTTAATTTTGACATGAGGTAATTTGTTAATTCTACCGGTGGAGAAGGAAAGCAAATAATAATTGATGCTGGGACACCTTCCAGTTACATAGATTTGAAGAATAGATCTCTACATCTTAAGTGTAAAAGATGAAACAAAATATGAAAAAGTATAGGTGGATATTTCAGTTTATAATGTGTCTATTTCCAAAAATAAAAAACCACAGAAGGAAAGAATAATACACTAAAATGCATATAAAATGAAATTCATGTTCTAAGTCAAAACAACAAGCAGGAAAAATATTTAACATAACAGGCAAAGGTCATTTTCCATACAAGAAAATCTTACATTATGGATGAACTGTTAAATTTTTTTCTTTGATGGGACATGATCTTGTTATGTATCCCAGGCTGTCCTGGAACTTGCTATGAATATAGATAAGGCTGGCTTCTAACACAGGGTCTTCTTGCTTCTGCATTCTGAGTGTTGGAAATACAGACTACAGACAGCTAAAAATTAACATTACCCCCCCCCCCCCCAGGTAGGGTCTCACTGTAGCCCAGGCTGACCTGGAATTCACTATGGAATCTCAGGGTGGCCTTAAACTCATGGTGATCCTCCTACCTCTGCCTCCCAAGTGCTGGTATTAAAGGTGTGCCACCACACCTGGTTTACAAATTAATTTTTAAGAAAGCTAATAGGACAGATGAAAACAAAGCTCGGTGACACATGATAAAACACATTGCTTGCTTGCTTGCCTAAAGAATTAATACCAGTAACACCACTAATGATTGAGGCTGAAGTATTTCTACCTTTTGACCCCTTTGGAGACAGGTTTTTACTCTAGCCCAGACATGATGTGGGACTCATTATATATACTGGCATACTTCCCAGCTCTCAGCCATCTTCTACCTCATCTTTCTGATTGCCAGGATTATAGGAATAAGGCATCACGTCTTGCTATTTGCAGTTTTTACATAGGGCAGACTTAAATAATGCTCCTATCTCTGGTAGAAATGTAAATTAGAAGCTAGTGATGTAGCTTTATTTGTCAGAGTAAAAAAACGTGCATCTGGCTGGGTGTGGTGGCACATACCTTTAATCCTAGCATTCAGGAGGCAGAGGTAGGATCATTGAGTTCAAGGCAAGCCTGGTACTACAGAATGAGTTCCAGGTCAGCCAGTCATACTTGTAAGAATTTGTCTAGTCAAGGTTTGGTAACTGTCAGAGTTAATGTCAGCAAAACATTGAAAAGTGAGTAAATTCTGAGTCACCTTTTTTCTTTGGAGGAAGGTTTTGGAAAGTTTCTTAAGTCTCTAAAACATGCATTTTTGTGAAAAAACTGGAATAAAGCTGCAAGCATGAGGAGGGGAATTAAACTGAGGCTTTTAGGGAAAATATCAAGATATCAAAATACCAAGAAATTCAGAGGAGAAATGAGTACTGAAGAAAGCAGAAACTATACAGGTAGCACACCTATAGTTAGAAAAAGCATCCACATGGAGATCAGAGACCAGAGGAAAATCATGTATGTGATTAAAGTGAGAATCTATCCCAAACTATAAAGCAGAGGCAAGTAGAAAAACCGTTCAAACCAAGAAACAATATTATGCCGCCCCCCAAACCAGCCTGTTGGGTGAGGGGGAAGCTAGACTTAGTGTTTCCCTGTGGTCCCAGCAAAGAGGCAGAACTGAGCAGCAGAGTCAGTAAAAAAAAAAAAAAAAAAATAGCTGAGCTGAGAGGAGCTAGGCTGAGTAGGGTGGAGTTAGCAACAGGAAGATGGGAGCCTTTATAGGCCAGAGGAAGACCTAGTTGGTTGGTAGGTTTGGAGGGTGGGTGCCAGAGCCAGTCCACCTGGACCATCTGTCTAGGTAGCATGATAGACTGTGGGCAGCAGGGGGTGGTCAGTCTTATGTCAGGGCTAGATGGCACGTGGGATATCATCTCCTGGTTCTCTTTGGGCCTCAGTCTCTACCTGAAATTGCTAACAGAAGCTAGCTTTCTCCTATCCTTCAAAACTACCTCGAAGAAGAAAATACAGGTCTGTAAAATAAGTGCTTACTATGCAGTTTATAAAAAACCCCTCACCCCCTTTTGTGGCTTTTCAAGGTAGGGTTTTGCTCTAGCCCAGGCTAACCTGGCCCCAAAGAACCTTTTTGAAAGGCATAGAAGCTTCTGCAGTTAGGAAAATTGGTCTCTAGTTTTGTCAGGTTAATCTTTTAGATAAAGATACACTATAAAAGAACCAGTTTCATTCATTAACTATTTGACTAGTACAAATTACACCTTAGATGATTCTGTTGTTTTTATTATCATTTGAGAGAGAGGAGAGAGTAACTATGGGACTTGCCAAGGCCTCCTGCCATTGCACATGAATTCCAAACACGTGCTCCACTTGGTGCATCTGGTTTTATGTGGGTGCTGGGGAATCAAATCTAGGTTATTAAGCTTTGTAGGAAAGCACCTTTAACCAATGAGCCATTTCTTCCAACCCCCCCCCCCCCAGATTATTCTTAATATACAACTAAATTTGAAAACTGGGTCCCACCACCACTACCACCCATAGGCACATTTCTTATGACAGAAGTCTTCATTGGGCAAAGAAACTGAAGTTCATATTTTCTTAACTTTTTCCCATTTTGCCATTGTATTTCTTCTGATAATTGGGGTTTACTTGTTATGAAGGATAATTTTGTCAATTTAACAGGTGGGAAGATTTATCTGATTGTGAGTGACACCATTCCATGGGCGGGAGTCCCTAGACTGAAAGGAGAAAGTTGAGCACCACCATTCCTTCCTGCTTCCCCCCTTCTTTTTCCTCATAGGGTCTCACTTTAGCCCAGGCTGGAATTCACTATGTAGTCTCAGGATAGCCTTGAGCTCACAGTGATTATCCTACCTCTGCCTCCTATATGCTGGGAAGGAATAAATTTTTCATTATAAAATTTTTAGTTTTTAATTTTCAATCATTTATTACGTGTGCATGTTCTGTTCTTGCATGTGTGCCTGTATGTCTCTGAGTTGGTGCACTTGTGTGTGGTTGAACATGCATGTCTCCAGGCCAGAGATTGACATTGGATATTTATCTCAATTGCTCTCCACCTTGTTTTTAGAGACAGTCTCTTGCTGAACCTGGAGCTCACCAATTTGGCTAGATTAGCTACCTAGCAAGCCCCAGGGATCATCCTGTTTCTACTTCCCCAATATGGGGATTACCAAAGCACATTCCTCTTTTATGTGAGTGTTGGGGATCTGAACTCAGATCTTCATCCCTAATTTATTATTTTATTAAACAGTTTTGGGAATTGGGGCCCTATTAAGCCTACTCTAAGCTGGGCATGGTGGCGCATGCCTTTAATCCCAGCACTCGAAAGGCAGAGGTAGGAGGATCACCATGAGTTCAAGGCCACCCTGAGACTACAGAGTTAATTCCAGGTCAGCATGGACCAGAGTGAGACCCTACCTCAACCCCCCACCCAAAAAAAAAAAAAGCCTACTCTAGCTGAATACAATTAAAAATGCCATTTAAAGGTGACAATTGGGGCTGAAGAGATGGCTCAGTGGTTAAAGCACTTGCTTGCCAAGCCTGAGAAGCCCTGGTTCTATTCCCCAGTATCCACATAGGCCAGATGCACAAAGTGGTGCATGCATATGGAGTCCATTGCAGTGGGAAGAAGCCTTGGAGTACCTATTCATTCTTTTTCACTTTGCTTGCTAATTTTTAAAAAAGTTTACAAGTGGAATATGTTCAGCAAGGTATTATTGTACCTCAGATGAAATGCGTACCATCTTACTGTAAAATGAAAAAGTAAAATCTGGTTGTTGTATCTTAACTGTAGTACTATAGCTGCATAAAAATAACCTTATTAAGTTGTTAATCACTTTTTGGAATAATCTCCCCTTTGTCCTGAGTTGGGGATGTGGTTTGATAGAATTGGCCAGCCTATGTTTATCACAGCAGAAACAATAGCTACCATATACTCTTCACAGAATCCTGTTGTGGTTTGGATATGTTAGGGTTCATTTATTGAATGTTTGGTTTGTAATGCAGTGTTCAAGTGTGAAGGGTCTGGATCATGAGGTCTGACATAATCAGTGAATCAGTCTATTGATGGATGCATAATGTGCTGAGATAACTGGGGTGTATATGCAAAGTAGTTGAGGCTTAGTTGGAGAAAGTGGCTCACTGGGGATATGCCTTTGAAAAGGGTATGTTTTGCTCTTTTTGCTCTTTGTTTGCCACAAGGGGAGCTGCTTTTTTGTTATCACTCATCCAACAACTGAGAATTTAATGAACAAGTCTAGAGTGGGTTTTTTTCCCATTATATTATTTTTTTAAATAGACATGCAGATATTTAGGTATCATTCATTCTGTCATTTTTTTAAAATTTTTATTAACATTTTCCATGATTATAAAATATATCCCATGGTAATTCCCTCCCTCCCCACCCCCACACATTCCCGTTTGAAATTCCATTCTCCATCATATTACCTCCCCATTACAATCATTGTAATTACATATATACAATATCAACCTATTAAGTATCCTCTTCCCTTCCTTTCTCCACCCTTGATGTCTCCTTTTCAACTTACTGGCCTCTGCTACTAAGTATTTTCATTCTCACGCAGAAGCCCAGTCATCTGTAGCTAGGATCCACATATGAGAGAGAACATGTGGCGCTTGGCTTTCTGGGCCTGGGTTACCTGACTTAGTATAATACTTTCCAGGTCCATCCATTTTTCTGCAAATTTCATAACTTCATTTTTCTTTACCGCTGAGTAGAACTCCATTGTATAAATGTGCCACATCTTCATTATCCACTCATCTGTTGAGGGACATCTAGGCTGGTTCCATTTCCCAGCTATTATAAATTGAGCAGCAATAAACATGGTTGAGCATGTACTTCTAAGGAAATGAGATGAGTCCTTTGGATATATGCCTAGGAGCGCTATAGCTGGGTCATATGGTAGATCAATCTCTAGCTGCTTTAGGAACCTCCACACTGTTTTCCACAATGGCTGGACCAGATTGCATTCCCACCAGCAGTGCAGAAGGGTTCCTTTTTTTCCACATCCCTGCCAACATTTATGATCATTTGTTTTCATGATGGTGGCCAATCTGACAGGAGTGAGATGGAATCTCAAAGTAGTTTTAATTTGCATTTCCCTGATGACTAGTGACGTAGAACATTTTTTAAGATGCTTATATGCCATTCGTATTTCTTCCTTTGAGAACTCTCTATTTAGCTCCATAGCCCATTTTTTGATTGGCTTGTTTGATTCCTTATTATTTAACTTTTTGAGTTCTTTGTATATCCTAGATATTAATCCTCTATCAGATATATAGCTGGCGAAGATTTTTTCCCATTCTGTAGGTTGCCTCTTTGCTTTTTTCACTGTGTCCTTTGCAGTGCAAAATCTTTGTAATTTCATTAGGTCCCAGTGGTTAATCTGTGGTTTTATTGCCTGAGCAATTGGGGTTGTATTCAGAAAGTCTCTGCCAAGACCAATATGTTGAAGGGTTTCCCCTACTTTTTCCTCTAGCAGTTTCAAAGTTTCCGGTCTGATGTTAAGGTCTTTAATCCATTTGGACTTAATTCTTGTGCATGGCGAGAGAGAAGAATCTATTTTCATCCTTCTGCAGATATTTATCCAGTTTTCAAAACACCATTTGCTGAAGAGTGGCT